>NW_005054299.1:17200643-17244689 GCF_000277835.1 Geospiza fortis | reverse complement strand
GCCTGCCCCCGGCCCGCGGTGCCGCCCCGCCCGCATAGGGGCCCGGCCCGCGGGACCGGCTGGATCCCCTTCGGTACTACGGGGCACGTTATGTAGTGTTTTCGTTTGAAAACCAGTGGGGTTGATACGCTCATTAATGCATGAAAGGACTGATAGTGATCTTGTGGTTAAAAGAACTTGTGAGCTCCTGGCCTAGAGCCATTGCTGTCAGATACTTCAGTGATGGGCACGTTGCATTAACTCCAATAACAGTCGATAGTGCAACCTTCGTTCCTCTTTGGTGTTGTTTACAAGAAAATTCCTGTGTTAAACCTTAACGCTGGCCATATTGCTAGCAGCCCACTGTTTGGTTTTTATTTGGCCATGTTTGAGACTGAAAAGTGTCTATGGGTTTCTTTTTTAAGTCTCCTTTCTTTGTCTCTTTCTTCCTGTCCATCTCTTCTTTCTATGAAAGTACAGTCTTTGTCAAGAGAGTCTTGAGTCTGTTTAGTAATGCAAACCACTTCTCTGTTTTTTTGGTTATTGGGTTGGTTTTTCCATCTTTCACATTTTACTTTCTACATACATCAAACAACCACTCTGACAAGAGTGGTAGGTGTGACATTCTTTAATGAGAGTTCCCTTGTAGGAATTTAAAGGAAGTGGTCATGAGAACAAGAGAGTAATTTTTATTTTAACTTCCCTGATTCAGTGAGAAATTGGTTAGTAACTGAATCATATTTCTATTCACTACATCTAGTAAATACTGTGTAGAAAGTTACTAGCTTAGCTATGTATAGGAATAACCTCATGTGTCATATATCCAGTGGAGGCCCATAAATATCTTGACATATATTCATATCTGATTCAGATATCAAATATTGCTTTGGAGAAAAAAAATCTGTTTTACAGGACCTAGGAAATTTTGCCAGTGTATTAAAAGCAATAACACTTTGCATATTTATCACATCCTTCAGCAGCATGACTTCCCTCCTCCTCCCCCAGGTATCCCTCAAAAGCTTGGTGTTAAGGATGAGAGAGGAGGAAAGAAATTGAGTATTTAGACTATTTGCAGAAGTCATGTATTATCAGTGGCAGATAACCCCATCACAAGTTGTTTGCTTGAATGCCTTTGACTCTTGCCAAAACATCTCAATAAAGTTATAATTAGCTGTGGCTGGCATTGCCATGAGCTGTAACAGCATATATCTGCTGCAGAGTCATGTTCAGGAAGGTGCAAAATTCTTGGCTATCTCTACAGACATCAGGCGTTAACGTCTGCTGTGACCATTTGCAGATGAATGTTCTTGAATCCCTCTGAGAGGTTTGTGGTAGGGGGTCAGCAGCTACAAGGTGGCTTTTAGAAATTGTGCACCTCAAGCATGAGCAGTGTTAATTAAAGGCCTGGTCTGTGCTCCTTCTGAAGCACTTTGTTGGCCTGTATATTTGGAAATGTTTAACAGAATAATGGAAATTTGAGGTCTCCCAGTTTGTCTCCAAAGATAAAGATGCAGTACTCCTCATTGTACTTTTATCCAATGCAAATTCCAGTGCTAGATTATCCATCCACTCTTGGGATGCTGTGGGGCAAAGGACCTATTTCGTGTGGTGGTCTTAGTATGCTATAATTTTTTCCTGCAATTCATCTAGTTTCTAAGAGGTAGACTTCTTTATCTCTGGTTCCTTACCTGCCATGATATTGGAATACTTGGGATACCTTATGCCACACTATTACTGTGCTTGGCTTCTGCTCTGTAGTTGTTGGTTAGTTCCACTCTACCCTCTCTCCAAAAAATACCTTGGAAGTCAGTCCCATTGTGATTTCCTGACTTCCTTTTCTTCCTCTCTGGGCTTCTTTTTATTTTCTCTTTTTCTTATCCTTCTAATTAACTGTGTGGAACTAAGTGTGATGGACAGATAGAATACCTTCCTGTTGTGTTCTGTGGTGCTTGTTCAAGTGACACACACCCAAGCTCATAACATATGTGAGTTAGCAAGCTGGGCAGTTTAATCTGTTCTTAGTTACTGGTCTAGTACTGCCTTCCCAAGGCTTTTCTCCCTATCAGTGCCTGTATTTTGCTTTCCCTGGCAAATATTCATGTTTATTCTGATTTTCTAATTATTTTTCTTGAACCTTTTGAAATTATTGTTGCCTCTATTATATAATCTTCCTCATTCAAGGCAAAAGAGGACTTCAGTATTTATATCTATGTAAGCATCATTAGTAAGCTGTGTATATCAAATAAGAATGAAAACAGATTAATATGGGGTTCCCCTAGATGCTTATCTGCTGATTACATATTTAACTTTTAATGCTTGCTTTCTGTTTACACTACTTTGACATCTGCAGATTGGAAAATTATCCTAAGAATAGACTTTCGTGATGCCCTGTGAAGTAATTAACTAGGATGAATACTAACGTTATTAATCCTCATTTAAGGATTCACAAACAGTGCTTTATGGCATTATAATCTATTTTCATATCTTTTCAGAAATTAGTGATTTTCCTTTTCTTAGGTTCTTCTAGCAGCTGCTTGGGAGAGTTGACAAGACAGGATTTCCTGTTCTACAAGTTTTAGACTTCAGGTTTTTTCATTCTGCATTTTTCTGAACTGACACAGAGACAGTTCAGAGTTGTCATTGTGTGTTGGACAAGCCCATCCAAAAATAGCAAAGGGTTTGATCAAATGTGCGTGCAGGGCACTGAAATCCATATCTTTGCTTGAGGCCAGCAGGGGTTGAACTGCCTCCCATACTGGTGTCTTGCCCTAACCATGGGTCTTCTGACTGGTTGGGAGTGACTGTCTCTTTCGGATGTTATTTCCCTTTTAATTAGCAATCTGTCACCCCTGGGCGAGCAATGGGGGCTCTGCCCCGGGGGCTGGGACCCCAAAGAGCCCAGCGCCGCCAATGCATGTCCTTGTTCCAGCAAGCAACAAGGCTGGATGAACTTGGAAGGTGTGTGTATGTGTGGCTTTTGTTTTGGCTACAAATGTTGTCTTTACAAGCAATGCATATGTTGCTGTGGAAAGTTTTGCTTGTGACAAACATTCTTCTGGCAAAAGTGCAGATTTGCTGATATTGGCATTTCTCCGCATTTCACAAATGCTCTAAATTGCAACAAACTGCTATGCTGTAACTGTGTTTATGGACAACCCCCCATCCTGCAAAGGAATTTTCTAACTTTTGTCCTCATCACTGCTGAAGTTTTCATTTCCTCTAACCAGTAACTTGTTTCTTTGGAGTAGTAGACTCCATACGAGTGGTGGGACCTGATAGCGTTACATGAAAATTACTTTTCCTGGGTAAACTTTCCTTTGAAAAGGTTTGCAAGGAAATTAGGGAGAATGGGTGGATACAATGTGCTTGTGTTTCTACAGCTTTGTTAAAAATAGTCCTTGTAAGACAGTGCCAAAAGAACAAGAAAACACCACCCAAATGATAGGGAGAGATAATGAAATGAGATAAAATGTGGTTAAATGATAGCAAACAGCTGTAATAGAAGGAATGTGATGGAAGTAATAGATAGGCACTTGAGATCGGTATGGAAGTCAGATTTAGTAATGTTAGCTCTCTGGGGGGGAATCACGGATGGAGATCTTGCCCCTTGCTGCTGCTTTTCTCCTGCAAGAGGCAGGCGATGAAACCAGGCCTGCTACGTGGTAAGATTGTGTCCTTGGAGATAGACAAGTTAAAGTAATGAGGAGAAGGGGCAAATCAGACAGATGGCTGTGACTATTTATAGTGTGGTTTAGGACATTTGTTACTTGATTCAGAAATTGTTGATATTTACAGTTTGTTGGCTTTTAGATAACGGTCCTCTTGTTGGATTAAATTTCTAGTTAGAAGTTGTTCTGATAGCTGGATAATCTGAAAACGTTGTTCAGAGAAAAAGTAATGAGCAGTGAGTTGGTGAAATCAGTTATTAAGTTAATGGAAAAGTCCTAAAGATACAGTTTGACCAATAAAATGGAAAATAGACAAAATTTGAAGAAGTTTTGTATAAGATTTTCAAGTGTGATGATTTAGGTCAAATTTCTGAGATTCTCAGTGGAAGATGAATTGGCAGAAGTGCTGTAAAAGTCTTCTATGAAATATTTTTTCTCATAAGGCAGATAGTACAAAAGAACCACCAGTGATTAATGTTACGTACATCTCCACTGCAGAAAAGCAATAATTTCAACTTTATTGTTTTATATAAATGTATCAGATAAATCAAATGAAAGGCAGAAGAAAACAAGCTGTGGTCACAATACTGAGGTGTGTTTATTTGGGAAAAATGATGCTAAATGGGCCTTGGTGACTACCAGATAGCCTCTCTTTCACAAGGTTTTTTTTGCAAACTTTATATTTGACAGAGTCTTGTGAAGCAAACTGTATTCTCCTCTACTTATATGCATGTTTGCCAGCTAATTCCAATATGATCATTGATATGCTGTCATGGCTTCTTTTACTTAAGTGAAGAGGACCAGTGAGAGTAAATGTTCAGTGATTGTCAGAAATTCAGATGTTTGTAGATGTAGAATGTAAGTACAAACTGATGAGACAATGTTTTCAATGTTTTTGCAGGTGTGCATCTGGTTTTTATAGGTGGATTTTTTTTGTATGATTGATCTGATAATTTCATAGCATCAGATATTTCAGTTCATATATCTGTCAAACCTGTAATTTAGTTTAAGTATAATGAAAATATGTTTCTTAAATAGCCTAAATCCTTTAGGAAAATGGTGCTGTAAATATTGATGTAGTATGAACTGAGAGAATTTTATAATGTTACATTGTCTCCAAGTGGTCTTTAAAACTTTCAAACTCGTCTCATGGAAAGTTATACTTGCACAAAGAAAAAGGCATTTTTCTGTTTTTCTTGGTTGAGCAAAAATGGAATAGATTACTGTGTTCTAGGTGGAAAACTTTGGTTTTCAGGGCCAGGTTAGCATATGGTGAAACATCCTAAGTGTCTTTATTGGTGAACATTTTAAATTAAATTTGTATCTCTATCTTACTCAAAATGTAGCCCTTCTTTTTCTTTTGAGGGTCTTGGTTTATGGCAATTTTATTGCATCAGAGATAAGTAACTCGGCACTGTTTGAACAACAAGTTGCAAATATAGCTTAGCCTCTATTGACGTTTCAGTAGACACAGAAACTTTATTTGCTAATTTTAGAATGGTCTGTGTGAAATTCCCCGAGGAAGACCACGTGAATTGCCTGAGACTTTTGGTTCATCTTAATTTAATGCTAAAAGAAGTAAGACTGTACAAATACCAAGCTGTAACTAAAACTGTTATCAGTAAACAGTTTTCAGAGAAAGTAAGTATTGGTCAGTAACCTACTCATGTATTTGGCTTAACAAGGCTGGTGAGCCTTGTCAAGTCCTCATTTCTACATTTCTTAGTTAAAAAGTGGCAAAAACTGAAATTGGTGAGGGATCCTTATGTTTTAGCTTTAAATGCTGAGAAATGCTTGGATACCTGAAAGAGTTCTTTGGAATAATTTCAGAGTGCTCAGAATCCAAGCTTTGCAGACAATAAACTAGAAGTAAAAATACTCTGAAATGTGAAAACAAAAGTTCATTTTATCTGAGTGACCTGTTCTCTATGGGCCTGTAGATGAACTCATCCAGATGTTCTTTTCCCATTTGAAAAAAGTTCACTATATGCTCGCTACTGTTGAGTGTTTTTGAAAATAACCCAGTGATAAAGAAGTTAAATTAAGGATTGCAGTGAGGAAAGACTGCATTTTTTCTGGTCTTAGTCAGGAATATGTTTTGCTTTAGTGCAGTCACATAGGGCAGGATTGCAAAAGCATTGGAGCAAAAATGGCATGCATGATATTCGTATCCTAGCTTGTAAACAGGAGGTAAGAACAAAATCACTTATTTTTTATTTGTTTCACTTGATGCCCAAGTCAGTTCAGAGTGGTTATGCATGCCTGAATACAAGGAGTAGCAGATCCTGGATGTAGGAGTGAGGAACTGCAGTGTGCAAATTGCCTCTGCAAATGCTTGTGTGGTCAAGTCTGGTTCACTCCTCTTTCTGTTACTGAAGCCAAATCTAAAAATCTCCAGATTTTTTCTCCCTTGTCTTGCCATAGCCCAAGTGATTCATTGGGCCTGTGAACTCCCATTGTCTGTTCAAATGTGGGCCATGGGTCTGTTTATCAGTCCTGCTGCTGACTGCTGTCGCTGCATTTCTGCCCTTCTTGTACAGCAAGTGGAAAGGAATTTGAGCATTTGCAATTTAGACTCCAGCTCATAATATGTGATTATTTTGTGACATGCCTTTGCAGTGTTGCTTATAGAATTACATAATAGAATTAAAAGCTGCACTCTCTTTGTGCTTGTGTTGGTGTATGTGGCATATGCTCTTGGGTCAAAAAAAAGTTAATGTTCACCACTTAAGTACGTGTACCACAGAAAGGACTGGTGAGAAAAATTTTGCTTATGAAGAATGATTAAATAAGCTGACTATACATTGCTTGGCAACTGTTTAGATGCTTAAAATTGCTAGAACACTGAAAGGCAGCACTGAAGAGAGGATAAAAGAAAGACTGGCTATCTGAAAAGAGATCTATGTAGTAAAACACTTCAAACTGCAGAAAAACAAATCTTCCTGGTTTTGAGATGCCTACATTAGAGTAAGCAAGGTATTGCCAGGTACAATTTGTGAATAAATTCTGCATCATTTATTAGGAGTTTTTCAGTCTCACTGAATTTGTTCTTCAAGCAGTGTTTTCTCTTTGAAAACATTGTTTGAAAAAGACAAAGAACGTAAGAAGATGGCATTTTCATCCAAAGTTTTTTTACTGTAAATGAAATCTTTGATTTCTTTTGGATGCTTTTTCTGGGTTTGTATCTGATGCCAGTTTTAGGACATCTCTGAAAAGTCCAACAAAAATAAGGTGTCAGTAGCAGATCGTGCTCTGCATTGGTCTCATGAGGTGCTATCATCCAGTGAGAGCATGTGAGGGATAAATGGGATGAAGTACCTTCTGTGTGGGGTGAAGTTAAATATGCCTTGGTGCCTGCCAGTCGTTTCAGCCTGTGGCCCCACTTGAGTTTTGTTATCTTAAGTGGCTGCAGGAATTACAAAAGCTTCCTAGCCTCTCTTGGCACAGAGTGCGAGTAGGTGTGTGTAGTGATGTGAAGTATGGTGCCTCTTAAAATTGTTCCCTAGTTGTACTAGACCATTGATATTTCCCTTCCCCCTTCCCTGTCTTTTCTTCTCACCCCTGGGGCATGCCTACACTTACTTACAAATATACTTAAATATATAGTACTTCAGTGAGCCAGCTATAGTCTAAAATACTGAGTACCCTGGCAGCCTGTAGAATCCTTCTGGCAGATCTTGGTAGACCGGTTAGCACAACAGCTCCAGATTGATTCATCTCTATAATGTATTTAGTTATTTTAGATATCTGCATATTTTTTGCAATACTTTCCCTGCAGTTTCCCCCCCACCCTTTTGTCCTCTTTCTCTCAACCTCTGAAGACCTGGTTGTTGAATTATGGAAGCATTATGTAGAGAATTGTGTGTCTTAGTAGCTGTTTGTCAAATTATGTCTGTTGACCTTTGAATGCCCATAAATTTGAAGTGAGGTTTACTTTAAAATATTATAGTAGATATTTTAGAGAAAAATAGAAAGGCTTTTTATAATTTTTGAGTTTTATGAATTAAAAAAAAATTGCCTTTTAACTTGAAATAGCTGTAAAAAGGAAATTGATAGAAGTTGATACTAAATGTGCACCAGTTGTTTAGCAGTCATAGTATGTTTATTTTTTTAAATTTCCTGTTAAAGAGGAGAATTTTTTTATCTCCTGCTCTTAGGTAGTGTCAAGATATAAGCCTAAAAAGATGTCTAAATATAATATATTTTAAACATGCTTGTTACTGATTCAAGGAATTATAAATTTCAGTGTACATTTTAAACATTGGTAAAATCTGGACTTACTAAGATGTGATTTCATGATTTAATTATGTTGTTAGGCTGCTAAGCCAGTATTAGGAAGTCAACAACATTTATAGAAAGAGTTGTTTCTAGCCCAGTGCTACCTAAAACATTGTATCACCTTTTTGTCTGCTTCAAAGTAACATGACATTAGAGTCCTTTGGGGAATTTTGTAGAACACTAGTGTTGTTGTCTTGGAAAAATTTTTTAATATAAGAATGAATGTTATTTTTGAAACCTCTTAATAAAGAAGTGGACTAGTTAAGGTAGTAGAGTGCTATAATGTAGACCATGTGTATGACACTTCTAGGCTACGTTGCAGTTGGTCATACAAAAAAATTCTGTGAGATGAAGTGGAAAAAAAAACCCTGGACTCAACAATTGCAGCTGAAATAGACAGTTCCAGGCATGTCTTTTTCCAGTGTTCTCTGGTTTTGTGGTGGCTATTTTTGCTTGGTTTGATTTTGGCTTTTTTGTTGATTTTGTTTTCTCCTTCTCTCTTGATCTTAATGTCACAGTTGAGTTGGAATACAGTAACTTGTAGCACTTAGCCTGGAATAAACCCGAGGCGGGTCCTGCCTTGATTCTTGCCGTGGAGCCAGCGGGGCCGGGTGCTTTATGGAGACGATGCGCCCCACCCATAAGGCAAGGAACAATACGAGGTTTTGCGGGATCCCCATAGGCAATTTTGAGGTTTGCAAAGACTGGCTTACAACTTGATGCATTTTAACCTTATTACCTAGAAGGTCAGTTGTCACAGAACCTGTTTGTTGGGAGTATTTGCGAATTCTTGAAATTTTTGGCAAACTTTCCCAGGAGTGGCCAAAACACGAGTGTAGAACAGTGTTGCAGATTACTCAAAGTGGAAGGGAATCTCCTTTGCTCCTCTTCTTCCTCAGGTGTAGCTCAGGCTGCAGATTTGATTTGGGTTAAAGCTGCAGCCATGGGAAGTCACCTGTGGAGTCTCAGTCTATTGGTAAAGTTCTGTCATTTGTGCCTGAAACATGAGAAAAATGTAGTTGTGCCGTTCAGTTACAATTTTCATCATGTTTCAACCCAGACCTCCTGCACATTAAGTGTTTGCACAGACATTTAGACAGGCGTTGTCTATGTGTTTTAGTTGGAAATAGTGATCCTACAGTTGCCACTGGATTGTTCTAGAGACTGTGAAAATACTTCTACATGTCATAATTTGTCATTTTAGATATTTCAACTCATTGTACTTGTTTATTCAGTTTGCATTTATCTGCAAAGTGTTTTATTTTATGGTATGAATATTTAGGTACCTTTGCATATTTTCGGTGAATTGCCAAAAGAATGAAAATTTAAAGAATGAAATCTGCTTAAGACGTTATGAACTGTTAGTACATTATTGTTAATATAAAATTTCAGTTATTATTTTAATACTGTCCTTCCGTGCAATATAAGCAAATCTGAATATCGGTATTGAGAATTTCTCAAATAACATTTAAGCTTACATGTATAACTGATTTTTATTGTCCACTGAGGCTGATGTAATTGTAATTACTCAGTACATGTACAAATGATTCAAGGAATTATAAATTTCAGTGTACATTTTAAACATTGGTAAAATCTGGACTTACTAAGATGTGATTTCATGATTTAATTATGTTGTTATGGCTGCTAAGCCAGTATTAGGAAGTCAACAACATTTATATATATATATTTATATATATATATATATTTAAGGGTTGCTAACATCTTGTGGAAAAGAAAGGGAATATTTCTCTAAGTTACAAAAATGATCAAATATAAGTATTCTCATTTCCAGAGCCAGAATTCTTGCAAAATAGTGAGTATTAGGCATAAGGATGCTACTCTGAAGAAAAGCATGAACAAACTATGCTAGAAACCATGCAGCCTCCAAGGAGAGAGCAAAATTATTCTCAGTTTCTGGAAGTCCCAGTAAAACTTCCTATCTGTAAATTATATATTTATTAACCTTGAAGGATCCTAGCAATAAGCTTGTGTAGGGCTGGAGATTCGTCTGTTGTTGCTGTGTGCATTTTAAGTAAGAAACACAAGTACTTCTTGAAAATCCAGGAAAAAGAAAACTTCTAAGACATCATTAAGAGTATGGAGGTATTACTGACAACAAAAGATGTCCACATGAAGGAGATGTGGTATGATAATTCTCAGTCATATCCATTTATGTCTCTCTGTCTTACAAAAGGAAACTGTTAAAACTACTGAGAAGTTGCATTTTTTAATTTAGTTTAGGCTGCTACCAGTGGAAGATGACTTTAGCCTCAGCTGTTAGAACAGAAATGCTGCTTTGACCTTTGTAGTGTAGCAGTGTGTGAGCCGCGTTGTTTGCCAGCCTTCTGGGTAAAAATGCTTCATTCCAGCATGTTCAGTCAGTTCATTCTTGGCTAGAAATTGCTTGCAGACAGCAGGTCACATAATAGATCACTTCAGCTTGTGTCCTGATGGCATTGGATGATCTTCTTCATTCCAGCCAAATACATATTTACACCATGATTTCTGTTTTTAAAAGTACGTTTGATGTTCTCTCCCTTTTGATGGGAAGACTGTGTGTCAGTTCTGCTGGGACTGTGTGGAGATAGGGAGTGAGAATCTGTGTGTCTGTGCAGTTACTGCAAACTAAGTTACATGTGCCTGAGATGCTCCTCTTGGGAGGGATGCTGACCTTGTTGAGTTGGGATGCTTCTCGCTCAGTTACATTCCTCAGCGTAGGAAATGCTGACTCCAGCATCAGCATTTATTTCTCCTGTGCCTTTCTTTAAACCTGAGCATAAAGTTGACATTAGAATTCAATTGTAGTTAATGCCAGAGTGAGAGATCTTTCTTTTGATTCAACTGACTTTTTTTTTTTTTTGGAATTCAAATGTATTTGCCCTTTTGAAGGAGAAGAGTGACTTAGTTGGAGAGCAGCCAGTGTTTTTCTCTTGTCATAAACTGGCTGATCTAGTTGGTGACCGGCAGTGAAGGATCCTTCAGGTGTCTGTCAAGCTATTTACTGACTGTACTTGAGCAATAAAATTATGTCAGCTGGTGTGATATTTTAGAGCAGCTGCTATTGCTGGCCACCAACAAATGGGCTTTTGGTGTAAGATTCATCTTTCCTGGTCACCAAAATTCAACTGAGTTAGTTGTGTGCCTTCTCTTTATAGTTGTTGGAGAGAAAATGACATTTAGTGACTTGGTTTTTTCTCGCCTTGGGGTGAAAATCTGCAGTCAGATTCTTTGGAAGCAGCTATTTCCATTAACTAAAATATCTGGGGACTGCTTGCAAGGTTGTAACAGGTGAGGATAGGATATTCCTGCTCATTTTTAATCCCACTTTCCTGAGCATTTATTTAAATGAAAGGATTATAGGTTGTCATGCTCAACAGCTGATTGTGTAGACCAGTTGCCATTTATCCTGTCTGTGCTTCTCAAGACACAGATGAGATGCCTGGTGACTTGGCTGTAGAGGTGCAGAAAGCTTCTGATCCTGGAAATGGCAGGTGAGGCTGAGGCACGAAGTGGTGACTGCCTGCAGGTATTTTTGCCTAAAAGTGTATTTGTGAGTTGAGCAAGTGTAAGAACTTGCCTCATGATTTGAGCATTAGGTAGAAAATCAGGGAGTTCTTCCTTTGTGATTAGGAATTAATATCTTGTGTTTGTTGTAATTATCTATTTAAAGGAGATTTTTCACAGGCAACTAAATACTTGTGCTGGAAGTTGATAGAGGTTAGCTGTCTATTTTCTACTTCACTTTTATTTACTTATGTACCATTTCTCTCCTTGTCTCCCTCACCAAAATACCTTTCCCTGTTTTCCTTTTTCTTCCTCTCTTAATTATAGTATTTCTGGAGAGCTTTCCTTAACCTATTTTAGTAAGTATCATAATTAACGCTTAACCCTGTATTACAAACAGGGGTTTAGTTTTTTTGTTCTTATTTTAGCTGAACATGGTTTACATCAGGTTTTTTTTACTAGTGTCATGTATCTGACATGTATCTATAGAATGATATCTTAATTGTACACTACTTCAGTTAGTGAGCAAAAATACTTTATCATCTTCTCTTGCTTATTGTTGGTGAATACTTTTATCTGCTGAAGGCTTTTTGTATGCTTATTTTATCCATTCCTTATCCTTTATGGAGTGTTTATCCAAGAGAGAAAACAAACCCTGTTAAACAAACCAAAATTGCTTTATTTCTTATCTTTTTCTTTCCTTTTTTTTTATTTTAGTGAGCATGCTGTTTAGAAGGCTTATCTCTGCAGTGGTTTTTGTAAGTGTTTAATGTTTATGAAGCATAGTAAGCCAAGTCTTTTTGAACTCTACAAATGAATATTAAATTAACTTTGGAAGACACACACACTTAAGAGCTAAGCTGAATAAGTTTGAGCAAGCAGATTCTAAATTGAACACTTGCTTTTGCAGGCCCAGATCGCCTTTCTTCAAGGTGAAAGGAAAGGACAGGAAAATCTGAAGAAGGATCTAGTGCGAAGAATCAAAATGCTGGAATATGCACTCAAACAGGAAAGGTATGCTGCTTTTGTGATGAGTATGTGATGAAGAAATGCTGAAGACAGAAACGTTATTTTTGCCTCTGTATTTGACAAAACCAAGAGATATTTTTTCTGTCTCTATTCAGTTCTCAGATTGACAAATTTTACTGTACTAAATAAAACCACTAGTCTAAACGTCTGCATTATGATAAGAACAACAGCTAAAACAGCATGGCTGGAAAAACATGCTAGCAAAACCCATAGCTGATCAATAATGAATGCTTTCCCTTGGTGAAATTCCACTGAACTGTACAGATTATACTCCAGAATTACAGTGTATTTTAATTTTGTTCAGCGTAATAACTTTGTTTATTAATACGTGTCAACTGAAATCTTGAATAACTGTCTTCAGTCTAATAATTTCTGGTTTTTAATCTTGCTAAGTTTTTAACCTTTTCAGTATGAGAGACTGTACAAGAATATCTTCTGGAGGTTAATTGTGTGATTGCAAAAATGTTTATGTTTACCAGTTAATCAATGTCTATTTCTTTGTTCATGGACATTTTAGTACAAATCCCGAGTTTACCATTTTATTCTTATGTATACTTTCCTGTTATTCTAACCTTTGAGGCAAACAGAAATTCAGAAATCTCTCTGTTCAACGGATTTATTTCAGGCCAAGTTTAGTTTAAATTCTTTTAATTAGTGAAATGTCTTTTAAAATTCTTGAATAAAGAGTATATTTATGGTACTGCTGCAAAGCAGTCATTGCTTACATTATCATTTTTCTGTTAGATAATTCCTGCTTCTCTTTAATAAAAGAAGCCTCTAAAATAGTTTGTTTAGTAGAAATAAGATTTCAAATACACGCATATGCAAAGGAGGAATAGAACATCACTGGTAGATAATTTTAAAAGGACACCAGTAGTTACATTACTGTATTGCATTCAGATTTGCTCATCTTATGTGGGCTATTTTAGCACAAGATGTGTCTTCTACCATCCAGTTTGTCTCTTTCTGGTAGCAACCAGTTAATCCACTAGCATAGGGATGCAGCCAGGGTTCTGGCCAGCAGTAGCCCCAGGACTCCAGTGTATTTTCTTCTTTGGGGAGTTCTTGGAGGAATCCTTAAGGTAGATACTCTTTTTGCCTGGGTTCTGTTGTGATACCAGTATTACATCAAAGAGCACAGAAAATTACAAAATGTATGCACAATGGAGTTTGCAGTTTATGGCTGTGGAAAGGCTTACATTTGAAGCATAATTACAGAGCTTAGTGTCATTGGTTCAGCTAAAAATATACTCTAAGTTATATATATATTTCTGTGAAGATTTCTTGTATTTCAAAACTGGTGGAGCTATTCCTGATTATGTAAAAGTACCTCTAACACTTCATGTTCATAACCCACAGAAGTTAGCAATTTAAAATCATCAGACAATGTAAATACATTTTTGTGTACTATCAGAGAAACTTTGTAACATTAAAAAAACCAAAAATCAAACTTCCATATGGATGGTGAAAATGTCCCTCAGTTTTATAATGTAAAATCCACCTAAATTATGACATTAAAACTTAATGCAGCAGTCCTGTCAGGATTAGGAAAAAACACTTGGTGGCTTCTTATTACAGTTTTTACATCACTATTTTTGATGTTGCGTGTTTTTCTGCTGTGTGTGGCATTAGCCTTGGTTACTCAGGTCGGTAGGCTACAGTCAGCTGATCTGATCCAGTGTGACAGTTCCAGTACCGGTAGTTCTGTAAGCAGATGTGGTGCTTGTGACTGGTGTGTATGCTGGAGACAGCTATTTATGAGTTTGTAGTTTTAAACTGCAGTTTTATTTGCTAGTTTCTAAAGAAACAGTCTTGTATTTCTGCTGGAATTATCTCCCCGCAAGTGCTCTTGCTTGATACTTCAAAGAACGGCAACATACTGAGCTTGGAAGCACTGCTCCCTTTCCCAGCATTTTCCTAAATCAGCTGTCAGCCTGGTCAGGCAATAATCAGGATGCTGGCATTTTCCATTGGGTTCTTAGAGCTGGAAAATGAGATCCTCCAAGGTAGGAGGAAGACATTACTATCAAGTCTGGGGAAGGTTGGTGCGCTGTGAGGGGGCAGGGAATCATTCCTGTATTCCTTCATTGCTGCTCTGGCTGTGTAGTATTTCAGATCTTTCTCAGCTGGACGAAATAGATTATGAGTAACAGAACAGAATATGAAATTGTGGGCCCAAGTACTCCATGTTCATAATGCCCTCAGGAAACCATGAAAAAGAAATGAGAAACATTTGTTTTCTCAGGTACATGCTTTTATGAGCTGTTATTTATAGTGGCTGCTCTGCATTTCTTTTATCAACCTAATAGTTTCAAATTTTACTGTAAATTAACAACTTTGGGACCACTGTTGTTGTTCTCTATTTCATGTCATGTCATTGTAGCGTGGGTAAGGTAGAAAATAAGTTTTACTACTGATGGTCATGTTTTTCTGGCAAATTTAGTTTAATGTTTAGTCTTTATGTCAGTAATTGTGAGGTTACCTTCTTGTTGTGTGTATATCAAGCCAGGTTATTTCTGCTGAAGAGTCTTAGTAGGTGAAGTAGCAAGGAGCTTAGAAGGAGCTAGTGCATAGTTAAGTGCTAGCATTTTTCAATAGTAGTTTTGATGTAGTTTTGCCAGCATCCAGTAGATTGCACTGTGAGGCTGTTCAGAGTTGAGGATTACTTTTTATGACTTTATCAATACTTGCTCCACCACCAGTAAGTTGCACTGGTGCCTCTGGATTTTCAGGAGCTAGCTGAAACATAGTACTGTTTCTCTCAAATACATGTCCTATTTCGGGTAGTCTAGCTCACTTCCTGTCTTAACATATTTCAACCAAAGAGCTGGACTCCTGAGCCATGTCTCTAGAAACAGTTGATTTAATTTTGTGTTGTTTTCTGCACTGATGTGTCTGATCAGTGTAAGGCTGGCGCCTTCTCCCTTGGGTAGAATATCTCGCCGTGCTGTTCCTGGCAGTCGTTCTTGTTTATGTCTCTTGATTTGGCGGCAGCTCCCAGATCTTCTACGGATGTTTTGGCAGGCTCCCTCAGCACAGCTGGATCAGATGCTTCAGGTCTGGCGACAGATATTTCCAAGAAATAGTGGCTTTTTTTGACTGGAATCAAATTTGTTTCTGTGTGAAGTATTCAGAAAAGTTTCACTGCAGTCAGTCTTAGGAAACGTGGATGAAAGCTTTTAGCATTTTCCTAAGCAGTTCTTGTGTGGCAGCCATGTTGAATGTTTCCAATCACTAAATAGAAGACACATAGTTTGATGAAAATACTGCTTATCAAAAGAGGAGAATTGTGTAATGAAGGGCAGAAGCCAGAGCAGTGGTAATACTCATGCTTATCTGAGTAAGGGCATCTACCCAGGAACATAGTTTCACAGTGCTAAAATAGCTTTCTTTCAAATAACTGGAAGGCTAGTCTTCAGATAGAAAATACCTTCTATTAAGTTGTATCTTTCAGGTAGCCATTTTCAAGTCATTTTTCTGTCTCTGCATACTGTTAATAATTCATATGTAATTTTCAGAAATGGAAGGTAAATAATTGAAGTTGAACAAGTTTCAGATAATAAATCTTTGTTTCTTTTTCTCCCCTGCCACCAAACCACTGTCCTTTTTTTTGACCAGAGGATAAAAAGGTTGAAGAAACTTTCATTTTCTTTGTACTTTTTTTACACAAAATATACTTTATCTCTTTTTTGTGATGGTAGTATCACACTACTGGGATGTGTGAGCTAGAGTTCAAGGTGAGCTGCAGAAGGTCATTTTAAAGCTGTTAATAAATGGACCCTGTGATTTCTGCAAAAGTGAAAAAATTAAGCATTACAGGTGGAGAGCAGATATTCTGTCATTGTAAAAACAGATTAAATTAAAATGTGCTAATAGAATAAGTGATATTTTGAATTTGTGTAGAAAAGAATTAAAGGTTATTTTGTGAAGAGTTTTATACCCTTTGATTGCAATATGTGTAACTGAAGGGTCAAGACTCCCTTCTAGTCCTGGAGTTTGAGTCATGGTGTTCAGCTCTTTTCTTAGTGCATTTTAGAAAGAAGGTTGTTTATCTTTCATACCTGTGACATTTTGAACTGTATCATAAAAAGCATCTAATAATAAATCTCATACTGCCTGGAGAAATGTGGAAGATATTTCCTAGATAACCTATTAGTGCTCTATATTGATTTTATGGGAGTTTTTGGTAATATTTTTCTGAACTTTAGAAGCTCACCTCAACTGAAGATGAGTTCAGTGTGTCACATACTCTGGCATGATACTCATGCTTCTGTTTCAAGTGTGTGTCCTGCTCAGAGACCTGAATTTATACCAATTGAATTTAATTCAGGTTTGATTGTAGCACTGGGTTTTTTTTATCATTTTGTGCAGTCAGAGCTCTATAACTTTGTTTTTAACTTTTCCAGCAATATTGGAAATAAGGATTTCTTTTTGGGGCTTTTCATCTCTTCAGTTGCCTCTTTGTTAGAACACTGTTCTGCCTTTTCTCTAGTGCTACTGGTCTCTGCCTGCAATATACAAAGTTAGGTCCTCTGAAAGATGAAATCTTAATCCAGTTTGGCCCTAAAATAAATTTAAAGGGCCAGTGGTGTACAAGACCATGTCATCTACGTTATCCTCTTGAAGTAAAGAATAGCACCAAAAGCTTTAAAAGCTGTTGTGTTATGAGGTTGAACCAGTTAGAAAATCCTGGTTACTAACAATTTTAAATGGATTTAGAATGAATATTCTCATTTTGGTGAAATGATTTTATAATGCTTTTGATGAGTGGGGAAAAGTTCAGTAAGAAAAAAGACTATTACTGTTGATTTAAGAGGGGAGCAAACTAAAAGTGAGCAACCATGGATTTAGGAGATTGAAATAAATATACTGAGAAGTTTAAAAAACTGCAGTCTGAATCTTTGAAAGGCAGATTTTGGAGAACATGAGATCTGAGGAACAGGAAAGGTCCAAAGAATGATCCTTTCAGTGAACCTAGCAAACATTTTACTTAGGCTGGAAATGATTAACAAAACTTGATAAGAAAATTAGTGAACGCATAGAGCATAGTGGAACTTTGTATAAAACCCACAAACTAAAAGCAAATGTCAACTGCTGCAAAACTAACTTCTTCCTGAATTCTTTGAAGGAATGAAGTAGAACACAACATATGTCAGTAATCCAGATTAGAGCAGAGTATTATTTGTTTCTGTTAAGTCATATCAAAATAGATTACATATTAAGGTCTCTTGATTTCATGACTGCATAGAAAATTGTACTCTTATAAGTTGGTTGCAAAGTGGAGGATTTCTTAATTCTTGATTAATCATTGCTTTTCATTAGTGGTGGTGGGAGAAAAGTATACATAGCATCAATATTTAACAATAATGAGAGGCAGTTGTTTTACTAGGGTAACATGTAAGAAATGGATAGTTGGAAAAGGAAAGATAAATATTTTGATTGAGCATTCAGCTTTGATTTTGTTCTACTCTTGGTTATTCTTTTCTGTACTGACCAAAATGTTTAACTTCCATCTATTGCCTTTAATACAGTTCAAGCACATCCTTTCTCTTTTCCTTGTTGATTGCTGCTCAGCTGAGTTAGAGCTTAGTGCTCTGGTTCTTGAGAGTTAGTTCCTTCATCTGTTGATGTTGCTATGCCTAAGAGGCACTTCTTCACTCTTCACTTACCCTTCTCAGTCAGAATTAAATGCTTATTATAATTAAAATGCACCTGGATTAGTAGGAAGCTATTACTGTCGAAATTGAAACGTAAGAACTACGAAGCATTCTTCAGCACTATTTTGTTAGAAGTAATGGGTTTTCTTGATGAAATAGGAAAAGGCAAAAGAAAACAGTAATATAATGAAGATGTTTAAGAAGCAATCTATAGGTGCAGGTAACTTGAAAACATTTTCTGCAGCTGTTCGTGATATAGTCATGCGATTTTAGTGAAAACTTGCCTCATACAATTACAAAGTGTCAAACCCATTAAATTTTTTAAAAATAAATTTTAAGTAGAAGAGCTCCCTTGTGCCTAGTGGAGCGAATGAAATTCCTTCTCACGTTGGTGCATATGAGAGATTTATTTTTTTTGTCTTTTTCAGCCTTTTTCTTGCTACCCTACACTTCACTTTGTACATTTGCGTTTGAACTGCGTGTACGTGTGAGCTGTTTGATTGTTCCACTACTTCCAGGCTGCACACGCAGCATTTCCTGAGTTCTCAGCCTTTTGTTTAGAGTAGGAACTGGTGCAAGTGCCACTCTTCTACCCAGTTGTGAAGGTATAAAACTTGCAGTTTTGTACTTTTAAAGTTATGGTGAGTGTCAGAGAAGGAGGGAACAGATTGCAAAACTAGAAAAGGCTCACTTTGCCTCACTTTCTCTACTGCAGTGTTATAAGACTACTGTAATGAATCTTGAATAATTTACATGTGCATGTATAATACTGTTCTACTGTGGTGTTATTATGTGTATTTCAAAGTCTGTACATACTGAGTCTTTAGGATGAAGCTTCTCAAATTAAAAAGCTTTTCCATTTTTTTTGTAGCTACTCTTGTTCATTGTATGGCATGCTTTGTGGGGCTTATTATATTAGACCTTTTGAAACCTAAATAATTTTGGAAGTCTCCATTTTTGCACTTGGTCAAGTGGCAGACCTAGCAGCTTTGAGAGAAAGTGGTGTGGGTGAGCTGTCATTGCTAAGTCTTGTTTAGAATAGTTTTGGCTGAGGGCCTGCTGCTGTTGGAGAGCACAGCATTTCGAAGGATAAAACTAAAGTTTGCCTAATGGAGTGACAGTATGAGATACGAAGTAGATGGCACTGAACTGACATGGGTAGTAAAAATGTTTCATAAACGTTGGCTAAAAAGGAAAGGCTGGGGGGTTGGGAAGGGAAGCAGAAGAGTTGCTTGTGTCCACAGGGAAGGAACCTTTTCTGTAGCAAGGACATTTTGTAAAATCTGCAGTCAACCGCTCTGCGTGTTTCCTCAGTATTCACTATGCAATTACATGTAACCCTTGGAAAAAAATATTTCAATAAAATTACCTATCTGAAATCATGGTAAAATTACTTGGTTTGCTTTGTTCCCAGCCTAGAAGAAAGGAGTGGCTATTCAATTGAAAACAGATGACATTTATGTGTTTAGAGATATCCTTTAAATGTACTAATAGATTTTTAAAATTTTTTTTGTTTGGTTTCCTTGCAGGGCTAAATACCACAAATTAAAATATGGCACAGAATTGAATCAGGGAGATATGAAGCCACCGAACTATGATTCTGGTAAGAATTTAATGAGAGTGAGTTTATTACTGGCATAAAAGCTTAACTGTGTTATGTACAACAAAATTGGAACCATCTATACGTAAAGGCAGAGCATAGAATGTCTGCAAATCTCATCTCTGTCGCTTGGTTTATGGAGGGGATGGTCTAGCTGACTGTCATGGTGATTTCTTACCTCATTGGATTTAGAAGGTCGTGAAAAGACCCCCAAACAAAAAATCCAACCCCATACCAACTAGCAGAGCTTTACACCAGGCTTTTCTTGTCCAAGTTTTTAATGAGTTTTTTAGAAATTTTATTTCATGCAATTATCAGCTTTATTTCCATAACTGAAGAAATATTGAATTTGGTGCTACTAAGTAGAAGACCTCAGTCTCTTTCTGGACCTTTAGAAAACTTTGTCCGGATCATCCCACAGCCCTAGACAACCATGGGGATTTTTTGTAGTTTTTCAGGATGCATCTACAGCACATTGCTCCAGTTTCCAGCTGAGGAATGTAGTGCAAGGCCTGGCTTGCCCAGCAGAGTCTAGACTGTGCATTAATTCTGCAAAGTCAACATTGTGGAAATACTTCAGTTAAAATTCCATTATTCTCATTTATCCCATTGTATTCTATATACAGCTACCAGAAATGTGTATTTTCATTCTGTATCAAATCTGGACTGATGACTTATAAAAAAAACTTTGTTCTGATGCTATTTTGGAGTTGTCTTTGATAGATACTTATGTTGTGTCTTGATGTGTTCCCCTCACCCTGTCCCTATTTTCCCTGCCCAGTCATGAAAAAAAGTCAAAATGTTGGTAGTAGTTCTTCCACATGGATCCTTGTTGTTTTCTTTATGATCTCTTGGTGAGTCTGTAACACAATTTTAGAAGAAAGATTTCAATCTCCTGGTAAAGGGGTACTTTAAAAATAAAATTATTTATACAATTTATCCCTGTATACTATATATACTATATCTTCTGCTATAATTTCCTCATAATGCAAGTCTCTTCACTCTTATCTGTAAACGACTGCTACTGCTAGCAGTCATCACTTTTGAAGAGACTAAGCACAAGAGAATTCTTGCCACTGGATATACTTAACAGTGCCTTCAGAAGAGTGGATTTTGCTTTCAAAAAGAATTTTCAGGCAGATTTACCCCAGTCATGTTTTAATAATTATAGACTGAGCTTTGGTAGCTGTGCATTGGATCCAGCTGTGTCCAGTTGTCATGGGAAGATGATTGTGCACTTGATTATTTCCTGTGGTTGCTATTAAATAGATTTGTGAATATGAGATGTCTAAAATTCATATATCTCGCCTTGCATGTGAATTCTGATTAGTATTTAATAGCTTCTTTGGGTAGGTGGTGGGGTTTTTTTGTGTTGTATTAATTGAGTTGTTTAAAGGTAAGTGACTTCCTGATGAGAATAATAGCTTTCACACGTCACATATCAAGTTACTCATAGGAGTATACCACAGGTTTTTCTGGTTCTTAAGTCTTGTTTACACAGGAAGTTTGTTCATCCTTCAGTGTTTGGACCACAAAGTTTTAAAGTTTTATAGAGGCTTTCATAGATAATAAACCAAGGCATTTTATCTTGGGAAGCATATGCATCTCCTTGAGGAGAGGAAAAAACCCACCATCATGTGCTGTGAAGCTGTATATGGAATAAATGTGTAGCTGTTGGTTGCCAGCATTCTGATAGTTTTCTTAAAAGAACAGCCACATAGCCACATGATATTTTTTAATTTTTTTTTTTTCCTGGAGTAGTAACTTTTGGTTACAAATTCATGGTTGGGGAAAATGTGCTGAAAATTTTTTAACAACTTTACAAGTTAAAAAATAGTCCCTATTGTTTGTTTGTTTGTTTCTACAAAACTAATGCAAATAAGGATTAAATTGATGCAAGTAGATCTGTTGATTTATGTTGAACTGTCAAATATAAAAAAATTGGGAAGTTGTAAACCAATATCATGCTGCAGTTAGCAGTTAAAGATATTTGTATTCAGACTTATTGTGAGCAGTAATTATCTTGGGAGGCCAAAGCAAAAATTGGACTGCAGATTGACTGACATTATGTGCCCCTAAAGGAGATAGGAACTTGTTCTCATAGAGTAGGAGTGCTTAGGAGTTAGGACTAGTGGAACTTGCTCTCATAGAGTAGGATGTACCTGGAAATCTTTATGTGTATATAGTACTACAATTATGTGCTGTGTGCATTTTTTTTCTCCATTATTTGCACTTTGAATTTTGGTATTAAACCATTCCTAATCATTCTCAGGCAGATCACTTTTTTTGTGGATGGGCATCTTTTATGCAAATAGGAAAAAGAAAAAAAATGTAATAAAATAATCTTTTTCAGATGAAGGGAATGAGACAGAGATTCAGCCACCACAGAACAGCCAGCTAATATGGAAACAAGGACGACAGCTGTTAAGACAGTAAGTGTTGAAAAAAGGACTCAAATACTGAATGCAAAGAAAGAATCTGCTAATGAAATATGATGGTGATGGTATTTGATTTTTTGATTATTTTTTTTCAGTTGTATTTTACTGAAAGAAAAGCTAGTGTGTGTGATGAAGTTCATTGAGCTTCTGCACTCCTTTTCCTTGGGTTTTAAAAAAATTAATATTTCATAACTTCAGATGAGAAGCCTTGTCAAATCACAAACACCTGATCTCATTTGCTTTTCTTTCATGGAGTATAATAAGCCAATCTGCTTGGGAGAACAGTGGGTCATGACATATTGCAATTAAAAGGCAAAAGACACATGTGATTCTGCTAAGAGCTGTGTAAAATAAAAACAGCTGGCATTGGAGAAGGAAAACTTTTATTTTGGCTTGCTTAAGTTGCAGAAAAGATTAACATCCAGAAGGTTAGACTAGATGTTTTCTAATTCTCTGTTCATCTCAATGAAACAAATGTCTCTTAATCGGAATTAATTTTTGACTTGTGATCATAGTATAAATTAATTGCCATGATGTCTGGTGTGTTACAGAGGATTAAATGAGAGGGGACTGAGACAGTAAGGATGGTCTGGAACTTATATTAAAGACCTTTTTCCAAGGAGTTGTACAAATTTAAATTCGTTGGATGGCTTGTCCAGGCTTCTCTTTTGCAAGAGCTCAAATCATTGCCTGCATGTTGAATAAATGTAACTAGAGTGATTTTGACTTGGATCAGTGATTTTGAAGACGAGTCATTCCGTCTCAGCGCCTTTCATGCAGGAGTGACACACTGCTGAATATAGAGTGCATATTACTGACAGACTCTCTTTTGCATAGGTGACTTGTTTGATTTTTCTGTAGCCAACAATCAGTATTTCTCTCCTAATGTGGTTATGTGAATGATACTAAATAATTGGAGGAGAATGTTCTTGCAGGAGAAGTGCATGTTCCTGATTTGTAGCAGCTGTCACTGTAAAATAGCATTTCCTTTTTTCAGAGTTGTCTAGAATATTGAAAATTTAATCAATTCTCTGCTATTAACTCCATGTTCTAGAGGGAAGGACACAAACCAATTTCTACTTTTTCTTTTTGAAATCATTATTTCCCTCCTGTTTCTCTCAAGGGCAACGTGGCATATTGGTGAAAGAGCCAACTTTAAAACTACAGAGCCAACTTTGGGCTGTGAAATCTATACAATGATTTTTGCTGTTCAGTCTTTATGTGGAAGACAAATTTTTGCAGATCCATTGCAGAATAAAGGAAAGGCAAGACAGATTTGATCAAGTCTAGTTCATCATAAATAACAGCTCTTACTAATGGCCACAGCTAAAGAATTTAGGTTTTATTCAAATTTCTAGGCTTCTAATAATGTTTACATAAGTAACATATCTACTGCTTCTTGTATCTAGTTTCCATGTGTCAAATAATAAAAATGCTTGTGCATGCGACTGTGGTGATTTTTATAAAGCAGTTGTAAGTATTTTAATTGAAAGTGCTTTTCCATCCATTTTAGTAGATGAATGAATAACGTATTGTATAACCTCTGACTGCTAGGCTCTCTGATATTTTTTTTTCTCAGTGACTGTAGAGGCTGGTACTGCAAGAGGCGATCCCTCTGCAGCTGGTACAGGATGATTTACAAGCATGTTTCACTAGCTCAGCACTGGAGTTTGCTAAGCTTAGGGATTGAGGATGAGTTCAGGGAGAAGTTCAGCCAGTTGCTAAGCTAAGGGATTGAGGATGAGTTCAGGGAGAAGTTCAGGAAGGAATTTCATGTTTTGCAGAAGTGACATGTGCAGAGGAGATTAGCATGAGTTCTCTTCCTTCAGGTATCTACAAGAAGTGGGCTACACCGACACGATATTGGATGTGAAATCAAAACGAGTGCGAGCTTTATTGGGCCTCTCAAGTGATGCTTCAGAAAAAGAGAACAGAAATCAAGAGCCAATGGTAAATGGCACAGAGGGCCAGATTAAAGAAAACGCAATGATCGGGTAAGCATCAAGATGACTTTGTTCTATTTCTGCATAAATGCACTTAGTGGTGTTGAACAAAATTTTGTTTACTGAGAAGATTTCAGGATTTTTTCCTAGTTTGAGATTAGAGCAATTCTAACTAATTTTATTATATTAAGCAATAAGTATGGAAGTAATTCTTTAGAGTCAAATCTTGAAAGCATTGTAAATTTTTTTTCCAGTTGGATGGCAGCACTAAGTCAAATCAAGCCTCTTTTGAGATATGATTGCTAAGTGTTTAGAAGTCAGTGTTGTTTCAAGTTAATGGTTTGTTTGTGTTGCTGGACACTTTACTGTGTAGGTTGCAGGCTTTGCTCTTCTGGTCTGTGCTGACTACAACATGATAAGCTATATAAGAGAGGGAATTTTTTTGCTAAATCTGAAAAACAAAGTCACTCATTACATTCTGAGTCCGAAAAGTTTTTGGTTTTCTACTGACATATGTAAATGTGACTGAAGTGTAAGGTGCTAATTTCTGCATTTTAATATTTCTAAATACTATGGAAAGTCAGTCAAAGACAGTAAAAGTTGGTTCTCACTTCTTCTCTTAAGTAATGTTAAAACTTAAGAGGTGTTTTTCCCATTTTCTTCTCTTTTCCATGCAGTGTTAAAAAAGAAAAAAAAGTAAGTTAAACTTAACTCTAAAGGCTTCAGAAAAGCAGTCTGTTCATTCTTGTTTAAGATACTGTAGTTGCAAAACTGGAAAAATAATGAAAATTATGCAGAATTGTAGGAACAGTAGATGAGGTAGCTATTTCCAGTAGTAGCACAGCTTTCCTCAGAAATCCTCACTCTTTTTTCCTTTTCTATATTCATGGAAAAAAATTCAAGACCTTTATTTTCTAAGACCTAATACTGTTATATATACATCCTATCTTCTAAAAAGCATTTGTAAGATTTCATTATACCCTCCTGATAGCTGCAGCAACTTCAGGCCAACAGGTTACATAAGGGCAGAAGTTCGTTGTTACATAATTAAATATAATGCTGTGAGATGGAAAACCTGAATGTGTGAGAAAACCTGCAAGCTACTAAAATATATTGTGTTGCTACATAGTTGACAAGTCATGTCGTTTATGTACAGCAGCTTTGTTTTGAAGAACAAGGAATGCTTGATAGCTTGCAATAACAGTTCTGGTTTGATTTCTGGTGAAGGGGAAGTGTGTAAATAAAGCTTTCTCCTCTTACACTTTAAAATTTATTTTTGTGTATTTACATAGTTTTGAAGAAGGTGGATGTGTGTATAAGGTAGTTACTTGATGGTTGAAATACTGGGACAGTGGTTTTAATATAGCAGTTTTGGACATATTTGCATTTCTTTCCTATCTGCTTGGTTTTGGGATAGATCTGACATTAGGTTTAACACTTTGTAGTTTACCCTGTTGCTGAGGATATTCAGTGATGGAGAAAAATGAATTCCCTTCCATTGTGGCTGTACTAGCTTATCAGCTGCAAGGCTGGTCAGGCTGAACACTTTGAAAAACTTTTCTTGCTTGTGATGCCTGAGATGGCAGACTGCATTGTAGAGCTTAGGGATGTGTTTTGATAAGATAATGAACAAGAAGGGACTCAAAGGCTTTACAGTGGTAAAATTTTCCAGGGTTCTTGTTCAACATGGTCATGTTGAACATGGGTGATTTTGAATTTCTGGATGTCCACTGAGATCTCCCTCACCAGAAGGAAAAAAAGTCAGGATTTTACTAGAATTCCATGATCAATCTAAGTACAGGACTGCTTCTCAATGCTGTGATTCTTCTGGGTGCTTCAGTCACACTTGCAGACCACCTCTTATAATTTTTCTTTCAGGAAGCATTCTGTGGCTTAATTCCTGGCAGAGACTGCCTGTTATTTAACAGCTATTTCATCTTGTGCTACCTCAGTGTTTCTGTGACATCTGGCACGGTTCACCTTCTTCCAACTGCATCATTACTTACCTCTGAGCTTTCAAAGTGCAGCTTTGTGGTAGATGCAAAATGAGAAATAAGCTCATATTTACCTGTTACCCTGCCTCATGTAATGCCAGCATAACTTCAGCCTATATAGAACAGCTTCTCTTTGAAAAGTATAGCATTGAATAGATGACACAGGTCTAAGGCATATGGGTGTTGCTCCTGAACTCAGGATGCAACTCCTGAACTCAACTGAAATTTTTAATGAGTGTTTGAAACCCTAATTGAATGCTTTCCTAGCTGGTTGGCAGAACTAGGAAAATGTAGGTGATTCAGCTAAGTTCTGGTTTACTGTTGAGGAAGATGCATTCATTGAAGCAACCTCACCAGTGCTAGGCTGCTTGCTGTGAGGGCAAAAGGACTGGCCCTTCCTTTAGCAGCCTCTTGTTCATCCTTGTGTGTATGTAAAGTGAAAAATGGATTTGGGCTGCAGCAGGCTTTTACAGTTGGAAGGAGTGCAGTGAACAAGTGTCTGCAGTTTGGTAGTGGTAGAAGAGGAAAGTTATGGTGAGAAATTGGAAGAACAAGAAACCAAACAAAACCTTAGTGCAGTTCCAGGAAGTTTAAGGTCATATGTGAGTGTTTGCCACGACCATGAGATGTTGAGACAGTTGCAAACTAAAATGCAGACTGAAGACTCTCAGTGACTGTATGGGTACAGTGAAACTCTTCATAGGAGAAAGCTTTGCTGTCTATCACCAGAGAAGCCTGTGAACTGCTCAAGCCAATGCAGTTTGGCAGATTTTCCTGTTGCAAACATATAATGAACATTGATGTCAAATATTTGCTTGCAAGTCTGAGGACACTGGTCAGCCTGAAGATGTTTTAGTTACATTTGAAGAGCAGAGCACTGGGCAGAAGGTAACGCATGAAAATGGATATAGTCTAACAAGGAATGCAGCTCTGTTGAAGTGAGAAAAGACAGCTCATAGCATTTTTGATCTGTTTGGTCTTGGAAGAACTGCATAGCATGCACCCAGTTGAATCTGTGCATTTTTAGTCAGTGTTTTAGAATACTGTTTACGTGGAGTGAAAAATGTGAGAAGTGGATTACAGGACTGGAGTAAAGAGAAACCTTGGGGATGGGAAACGATAAAGACAAATCAATAGGAGTTTGGAAAGAATGTGATGAAGATAATGTGCAATAGAGGGGAAAATGGTACTGTGAAAAACAGGAGGAGTATTGATTTAATGATGCATTTCCAGAATAGAAAAATGGAAGGCACACTAGCTTTTAGTTTCCTTAAAGATTTCTCCATATAGCAGTGTAAATTGCAGAAAGAACAGATTGGCTCAACTGCCTTCTGTACAACTGAACACTCATGATAAATTCCAAAGAAAGGAAGGAGATCGTATTTGATGCTTTTATGCTGCCATATGGTTATCTCTTTGAGAGGAGAGAGGTAGT
Source organism: Geospiza fortis (assembly GCF_000277835.1). NCBI lineage: Eukaryota > Metazoa > Chordata > Aves > Passeriformes > Thraupidae > Geospiza > Geospiza fortis. The sequence continues at coordinate 17,217,164 of NW_005054299.1, read as the reverse complement.
ATTGGCGATAGGAAACAAAACTTCCTTTATGTTTTCATTATTTGTTTGATAATCAACCACTACTTTCTTAGTGAAATGAAAGTGGTGGAGCACAAAATAAATTAGTATTCCAAAAAATTCCAGGGAAAAAATGGAAGAGCTGATCTACTTCTCAACACAGTCAGATTTTAGCACAGTTTTTGTGCATGTATTCATCTGTGCATAGTGATTTTTGCTGCTACTCAGCCTTCTTCTGAAATACCTCTGTGACTTGCTCTGATTGTACTGGGCACAGTGGAAACCCACACTTTGCTTATTTTTTAATATTTTCTAATGCCTTTGATTGTTTTAAAGATAATGCCTGGCATTTTTCCTCTGACCTTGGGGATGTGTGAAGTGTATACTTCATGGTAGGTAGGGAGGATGTTTTTCCTCTGTTCAGCTTACTACAGCTTTTACAGATTTTTAAGTTGTTACAGCAGTATTTGCCTATTATATGAGTTTTATCTTGTTGTCTGTCCTTTTTACCTATTTCAACAGCCGAGGTTTGGACACTCAGTGTTTGGGATGCCAACACTGAGTTGAGCCTTTTTGTGGGAAAGGCTAGTGAGAACGATAGGGGTGATTATTGTGAAGCTGATGCTGTTTGCTTTGGTATGTAGAAGCGTATGATGATTAATGTCGTGCAGATACTTAATACAATAACATTTATTTGCAGCAGAGGATATGTAACTTGAATTCTGCTAGGCTCTAGTTGTTTTAGAAAATTGCTGTCCGGTCCCTTATAACCTCTCAGCTTAGTTTTGTATATCCTGAATTATTGCAGTTTCTTCAGAGAAGTTCCCCTTGCTTTGGTACAGTGATGAACACACTACTGTTGTCTGACTCTGTTTTAAGCCAAATCAGTTTCTCTTCATCCTTAGGTGAAATAACCTCAGACTTTGTATTACTAGCTGCTGCATGTTTGGCCAGACTTGTATTCTTACATTGCCTATTTATTTGCTGATGTACAGATCCTCTTGAAAACTTTAGCACTCAAGAAAGACATCATGTGGATTTTGAATGCACCCTGCAAGATTTTGAATCCATAAATGAAATGTTAATATGATAACGTGAGCTAGATATAGTCCTGTTTTCACTTATTTCATGGAATTTAAAAGGGAATCAGTTTTCAGTTTCTTCAATCAGTCCACTTGCATTACAAAAGATAAGTACCACTTGGCATGACTGGACTCAAAAATAGATACTAAAATAATAACCTCATAATAATGATTTAAATTCCTAACACTTGCAGTGAGAGGAATGGGTGCTTTCCTCCAACAAACTGAAACAGAAATGAAAGCTGCCTGCAAATGTAGCTTGTAGCCTTGAAAACATGAGAGTACTTAAGTATCTTTAGTTCATTTATTACCTCATTTTTAGTAGCTTTATCTTACTGAGTGAAACCTAAACAGTCAAATTAGTTTACCTTCTTGAAGGTGTGTATTTGACTACCATTTAGTATGAGTGGAAGCAAATATAATAAAGGAATAGAACTGGAAAGGAATGAGGATATACCAAACATATGTGTATATATATGCATAGATACAAATGTCTATGTATAAAAATGGTATAGATTAGTTCTTGCTAAGGGTTTGATCATTAGAACTATAAATAGCCAATAGAAACGTCTTAAAGAAAAATGGTCCTCAGTGATGTATCAGTCTCTCTCTAAACTTACCTGCTGCCTTTTCTTTTCTTATTGAACTGCCAAGGGCTTCCACTGCCTATACTTTACATGAGCAAAATCAAACCTCAGCATTTGAAAGCAAATCTGAAGACCTTTTCAAAAAATAAAAAATTTGAAAACTTTATCTTTCTGATATACAGAAGTCATTCCAACTGACACTTCAGTGAATGACCATCTTTGTATACCAGAAGACTATGTAACTCTTTTGCATCTCTAAATCCTATTAACACTGGCCCAAGTAATGAAAATGCTGCATACTGGCTGATGAATGTTGTTTGTTGACTAGCTTATAAAATGGTTTATTTGGGAAAATACCTCTGAATTTATAAACCTCAGGTAAGAGCTGCCATAAGAAAGATTTCCAAAATAGTATGCAAGTAGATGTTGAATTACAAAAAGGAAAAAAACCCACCAAAACATTAAGGGGAATAAAGCAAATGGATTTTGGATTTTTTTTTCACCTTTTTTCTGTTTTTCCCTACCTCCATCTTGCAGTGAGCTAACAGGCATTTCAAAGGTACCTTATTTAGGCCAGATCTGGATACTTTCAACAGATGCACTAAAGCAGGAAAAAAAAGTAGATAAATTGGGTTTTTTTGTGAAGAAAGAAGTACAAATGGACCACACTTTTAATTGGCACCATTCTGTGGCTTAAGAGTTTGAGAGATGGTTTTTGGAAATGTCACATAAGACTCACAGGACAGAAAGAATGGGCAGAAAGACACAGAAGTTGTGCAGTTGGAGAGAGAGAGAAGCAAAGAGAGGGGAGGTGAATGGAGAAATAACTTACAAGAGTTACTCTGGTACCTCAAATATTAGGGTTTTTTTTTAAATTCTTTATAAAACTTATTTGTTTGATATATTATAGTTAGCTGACTAGATTTGGCAAGAGAAGTGGTCCTTGCTTTTTAAATGTCATTCCTTTGCAATTCCAATTTATATGCAAACCATTTTGTAAGTGTTGCTTACCATTTGTAATACATATTGCACTAGTTCTTGCATTGTGTGGTGTGACTTCATAGGGGATTTCGAAGGTTGTGACAGACTGTTAGCCTGGCCTGTGTTCATTGTGTGTAAATGTTGATGATTTTAACTGTTCTATAGTTTTATAAATTATTTTGATATTTTCTGTGCTACATTATGAAAGATTTTACAGTGTTGAACATCTGATGAACTGTTCTTAAAGGCACTCCTCAGTGAATTTGCATGCATTTATTTAATGAGTACAGTTTGATAGAATTTAACTAGCCACATTGAAAAGACTGTTTTAAAACATATGATAACTAAATTCTGTGGGAAATTAATAAAATTCATGAAGACTATGCAGTAGCTATTTTGATAGTAGTAGGAAACTGAACCAAAGAAAATGGCTCAAGAAAGCGTATGGTAGAACAGCTCTGAATCCTGGGTCTCAACAGGTTTTTTCCAGCTGTACAAGCTCCCAGGAGCATTTCTCAGCCTAAGCTGAACTTGTATTTATTTAACTTTATTGTGGTATTTCTTCCTGCTTCTGAATTTATCAATAAAATCCTGGTTTTATTTAAGATAACTTGTGTATGTCTTGGATAAAATAAACAAACAAAAAAACCCTCTGTTCTTTCCTTTGAGGCTGTGAGTAGGACTCAGGCAGTTAATGTTCTTTTGGTTGGACAGTTCATGGGAGAAATTTGAGATTCTCCCTGGACATGACCACAGACTTTCCAGGGTTATTATCAACAAAAGAGAAGGTAATGATAGAAAAATAGAGTGTGTTAGTTACAAAGAAAATACATGTCTATAATGTGACTTTAGTCTAAGTTAAACTTGACTTTGCAATTTGAAATGTTCTGGATCACACTGGGAGCTGGAAAGGTATCATCAGCATCCTGTTGTAGTTTCCACAAAAGAACTTCACCTTGCCTGTAGGTTATGGCTTCTGCATTTCACTCACTAAGAAACAGGATTTATGTTAAGATCATGAATATTAAATGTTGAGAGCAAGTACGTTCAGTCTGAGCTATACATTTTTTAAAGCTGGCAATATTTCAGTGTCAGAACCAAGTGGATCTTTACACAAAATGCTTGTCTCAAGGTGTGTCACTGTTGGCAGAAGAGGAAGAGTTGATGTTATGACCTGCAGAGCCCAGCAAAGCCTGGCTTTCTTTATTTAAATAGTATATATGAAATATCCACAAATCATATTTTTTTGATTTCATGGGAAGATACTATTATTTTTAGTCTTAGAGGGGCCAAGGGGTTAACACAAATCTGAATAATTGAACAGCCTGTAAAATACAAATTGGGATCAGATTTTCACAGCCATCATGGCTACTCAGAATTCTGTCAGCTTCTCCTGAGGAGGAAAATACTCATGTGATTTCAGTATCATGTTATTTTAAGGGATGTAAGTACTTCAGTTACCATCCCATTTGTAACAAGAATTTTGTGTTTTAAACAGGAAAACATTTCTTACCTTTGGGAATCAGAAGTTCCCTGTTTTAGGAGTGATATTCACAAAATCTGTGCGCTGCCCGTCTATTGTAGTAAGAAGGAAAATCCAGCAGCATTAGTCTAGCTACAGTTGCCTCTGGCAGTAATTATTGTTATGCCCATGGGAAGCAGTTAGTCCTGTTGTACCTAATTGTGGGTAGGCAGGAGTGGCAGGGTAATATCTCTGCCCCAAAGAATTGCCTGTCTGCCTGGATAAGGCTACTGGAAAGGAGAATGTGATGGACAGAGATAACAGTATGGCATAGAAGATATGATACTGTTGAAATGATTTTTGTTGGGTTGGTTAGTTAGGAAATGCTGAGTCACCTGGGATGGGACCTTCAAGGAAAGAAGACACAAAGTTAGGTGCTGGAGAGAAAAGCATGCAAGAGTGCTGTTACAGAGGCCAGCTGAGGAAGGAGCAGTGGGAAAGAGATTCAGAACAAGCAGCTGAGGAGCACAGCGTTGAGGATGCCTTGCCACAGTCTGGCTGCTCTCTGCTTTCTGCTTTGGCAGGTTCCATAGCTTCTCCTGCTGTCTGGGAGTTCTGGTTCATTCTTCCCCAGCTGGTTTTCTTTAGACAGTATGGCTGGGGAGGAAGGAAAAAGCTGCACCGAAGTTCTTGCGCTTTGAAAATTATGTTCTTCCTTAAATATGTTGTGATACAGGACAGTTCAGAAGAGAGGAAGGAATTGTCTTTGTTGAGACCTTTTCAGGCTTTTTGGTCTCTATTTGCAATGGGCCCTGAACCTTGCCTCACATGTGCTTGTGATATCACAGTTTGTATCAGTCCCCACTTTTGGAGCTTGATTCTGTTGTTTTCACTCATTGATTTATTTAAAAAATACTCGAAGCTAGAAAAGCCCTGGAAATGTCAAATTGTGTTTCTTTTTCTAAAACGGAATTTAAAGTTATTTATTTTACTACCCTATCTCTGAATATATTTTTGGGCCTTCTGCTTTTTTAAGTTGCTTTGTGAATAACCCTCTAAGAGAAAAAATGAAAAAAAGAGAGAGATAAGAGAGAGATGGAAAATTAATGAAGCAAGCAAGCTTGAAGTATCCATCAAAGTACATAGCATAAATTAGCTAAGGCCAGACATTTTCTTCAATACATTTTATGTTCTTCTAAAGTATTCATGCTGACAGCATTATCCAAAATGCATTATGTTCATATGCTGCTAAAGGATGACAAATAGCTCAAATTATTAAATCACCTTTGATTTGACTGCTAAGGTTTATTGGGGTACAGTATAGGAAATCAGCCTGTCTGTCAGCTTGAAACTATCTTTCTGTAGAACCCTTGGATAGTTTAAGTATTCTGTCTCTTTCTGTTTTTCTTTTTGGGTTTTAAGAATTCTTTCTTGGAAGTTGTGTCTTAGCACAAATAGTTTTCTGTGGCACTATGCTGACTGTACATATCTGTACTGTACAGGAGTTTTGAAGTACCTTATAAATAAGCTACCATGTTTCCCAGTGCTTGAGATACCCATTTACCCCTGCTCCCCATGTAAATGCATATACAATATGTGTGTACATATATCCTGCCCACTAAAATGTGTAATAATTAATAGGACAGTTGAAATCAGAGCAGTTAATCAAAAAAAAAAAAGATACCTCTTTTGGTAGTCTCTTTGAACTTCAGTGTGAGAGAGCCAGGTTTAAGAGCAAATGAGTACAGAGCCAAGTCTGGTATGATTTACTGCAAATACTTGGACCTGTAGAAGGAATCTGTTTCTTAATAGTAAGGTCTCTTAATTAAAATTTTATAGTCCATGGTTGGTATTAGTTCATATATTGCTGTTTACCTGGAGTATGTCTGAGAATTGCTATTATAGATATCAGCCATAGTGTTTCTGCATGGCAGATTTTTACATGGCAAAATACAGAGGAAAAATACCCAGAAATAGTTGTGGTTTGATGATTTAGTTAAAAAAAAGTAGACACAGACTCTCAGAATTTGCTGAAAGTCAAGAAGTTAGTCAAATGAAACACATTACAAGTGTTGTCTTACCAAGATTTTTTTCTGTTGGAAACAGCAAGGCAGCCGTACCATAGGATTTCTGTGAAAATGTACATTATTACTACAGATTCATGAGGTGTTATAGGTTGCCAAAGTAGTGATTACGTAAGGAAAAATAAAGATGTCACAGGATGTTTTCAGGTTTGTCATAGAAACAAGGGTCACAATACTGCTGGAAGCAGGGCAAATTTGAAACTTGCTTAAGATTGTTCTTAGATCTAAGTTAAGATCTGGAAAAGTGGAAGGAATATTCGTGGAAAAAACAATGACCATGAAAATATAATGCATATGGAGGTATATTACATATATTATGAGGCTGCTGTGTATGCAGAATTTCTAATGAAAGTGAAATCTCTATTGGCATTTTTGGCTGATAATGGTTAGTAAATGGAAAAAAAGTAGAGTAGCAAATTGTCTTAATGAAATGCAGATATACTGGGGCTATGAAAAAGCCACTTCTGCTGATTATTGTCATGTAAGCATAGAACTGCTTGAGCAGAGACTTTGGAAAGAAGGAAGTGTGCTGCTTATCATGCCTTATTACACATCAAAGCTTTTGCCCTTGGATGCTTCCTGTAATAGACCTTTGGAAAGCGTTATGATGAAACACTGGAGTAAGTGGAGATGGATGGATGATCAGGTGCTCACACTGCAGGGGGATTGCAAAGCCTTACTGTATAGGTGTGTTAGCTGATTGAACCTTTTGAAAAGCTTAGCAGAAGCAAGGCACTTGCTGGTACTAAGGGTGACTGCATAAGACAATTTAGGGCTGCAATTCTGAGAGGAGAGAGGGGGAGACTTCTGCTGTTTCAGTGATTGTGAGAATCAAGATGACGTGCATTTAGTGATGAACTATGAAAAACTCTTCTGATTAAAGGTAAGAAAACAGTAAAGCTTGTCTTCACTGCTTCAAAGCCATCTAAAGATTGTACCAGGTTTTATTGGAAGGAATTGTAACAATTCAAGATGAATGTATTTTGTTCACTGTATCTTTCAGGGGTTGATGGAGAAGTGCATCTTCTGCATAGAAAACACAGATCCTGTTGATAATTTTAGGACTGCTTTATCTGTACTTTTGTCAGAGTTTTAGTAATTGTTACAGTCCTGTTTCTTAGATTCTTCCTCTTCTGTTGTTAATATAACAACCCTTATGCTTCCTGTTCTGAGGCACTGCCTAAATTTCTGCCAGCAGAGTCATAATTTTACCCATCTTCATCCATTTCCTTATTTGTTTAATGTAAATTCAAATATTATTTAGTCATCAGTGATATTTTCCCATTATATTCTTTTATAGTGGCGTATTTATCATGTCTTAAAAGCTAATGAATGATAGATATAGAGTTTGGTGTTTGCCAGCAAGATGAGGAACATCACCTAGCAGTAGCAAAGTTGTTCTGTACCCTGATGTACATGTGGGAGCCCAGCTTGGTAGCTGTGGTTTATGTCCTTGTTGCTGAGGTTTTCAGTAATGGCATAGCAGAATTGATGTTGTTTTGGGCATGTGTCAAATGAATGTTGCTTTTGAATGCTTTTCAAATAAAATATTGAAGTCTCTGTCCTAGTAATGGCAGTCATACTAAGAATAATTGTTGGTTCTAATAATATACTTTATGTATATTGTTTAGTTCTTTGGCCACAAGAATTTTAGCTATTAACAGTCCATTTTTACTTGTAGGCTTATTTTAGTCTTATATGTTGTGCATAATAATACAAAACAGCTTAGTAATTGCAAAAGAGACTTCATTGTGATTTCTTTTCTCTCATGATGGTGATTGTTGTTGTTGTTTAGGAAACCTGAATTGACTGACTCTGCCTCTCTGCTAGAGACCTTCAAATTTCTTGAAAATGCAGCTGCAGACTTTAGTGATGAGGAGGATGAAGAAGATATTGAAGGAAGAGAGAAAACAATCATTGATACTGCAACAGTGAGTGGAAAAAATAATTGAAAAAGTTACGAAGAACAGAAAAAATGAGATTAATGAGGTGCTTATAAGCAAAGTATATGACTATGTATGTACACATGCAAATCATTAATGCATCTTTATGATGTTCTGTCCAAGCATGTGTGCATAAGAGGAATTATATATGCATTTCTAAGTTTTTGCATACAAGTTATGCTTTGCCATCTTTATTGCTCTAAGTTAGATTAAATTTTTCTAAAATTGTCTCTTTACTATTCCATACTGACTAGTATTTTTGATAGATACTGGAACAGAATTTTTAAGGTATCAATGTCCTTTTTGACAGTTCTCAGCTTAGTTTGAAGGTATTGTTCATAACATTGCATATCAATATTTATTCTTGAATATTTATTAAAAAGGTAATGATACTTAAAATTACTTGTAAAAAAATGTCTTGGAGTACAAAACTGAAATACACTTATATTTATAACTTGTGGAAGGAAGAGGTGTAACTGGAAGAACTCTAATGTAGTTAAGAAATTTTTTTGTTTGTTCAGTCAAAGGCCTTAACCTCACTCATGATCTATACTTTGCTATATGATTTGTTCATATGATCACATAGATACATGCAATCAGTACTCTTCTTTAAAATTAATATTTATTCAGTGAATTGTGTTTCCTAAAAATTGAAGCAGATAAGAGATGATGGATGTGATTGTTTTTATGGTCAGTTTTACGAAGTAACACTAAAGAACCAATTAGTTTTATGGCATTTTTAAAGGGGATCTTTCCAGATCTTTCCTGTCATTCATGGACTGTGAACTAATGTCTGAGACTCTTCTGTTAAGTCTTGTGTAATTCAGTATGTTCACTAAGCCCGCTGAAGAAATGAAGCTTGAAGTTTAGAATTGCTTCAGGTTTAAAAATTCGTTCACTGTATTTAGAGGAAATACAATGAGTCATCCTCATGAGCTTGGAGTCTTTACAAACTGACCCTTAGCAAGGGTCCAAGTCAAAACATTGTGATTAATGGAAATTTTCCATTTCTGTAGAAGTAAAAATTATGGTACACTTTTCATGTATCATGGCATCAGCTTACCAGTTGGTCAGATAACTGCAAAGAATCGAGTTCGTTTTGATTATTGAGGGAAAAGTAAATTTGTAGAAAGATTAAAATGAAATTCTTCATTAAATAGTATATTTTTTTCTTTTACCAGAATTTGCTTTTGAATCTGAAAGGGAAATTCAGTTTGAACATGAAAAGCAACATGTTTAAGTGTCAATACCATCTGAGAAAGCATTCAGGATGGAATGACTTACAAAGTCTAAGAAAATCAGCTCTTGTCAGTTGTGGGGTTTGGGGTTGGTTTATTTGTTTCCTGGAGTTGAGTCTTGGTCCACATAGAGAATTATTTCAGAATTGAAAGTTAGCTATTTTCAGAAAAGCAAAGTGAGTTTGGTTTTACTGAAGTCTTTTCTGTGGCATTCTTGAGTTTTGCTTATGTGTTTTATGTGTTTTTCAGAAATCTTTTAAGAGAGAGTTTGTACATTTATAGTATTAAAGAAAAAGATAGTAGTGGTGTAGATTAGTGTAGATTTATTATCCCCGTGATTGATTATTGATGGTCACAGGAAGAAAGAGTTACACACAAGTTCCATTTTCACTTAGAAGTTTGAACAAAGTCTATGTATTATTCCAGATTTGCTTATTAATGTGTACTTTTCTGCTTCCTCTTCAACTTCCTGTTTGGATTTTGTGTAGAGGACAAGACAGTACTGCTTGGATTAAAAATGTGTTTGTAACTTAATTCAGCATTTTTTTCCCTGTACTTTCTGACCCTTCAGATTGTAAGGAAAAGAGTGCTATCTGACAGCAGTGAAGACAGAGATACAGAAGAAGCTTTGAAAGAGTTTGACTTTTTGGTTACCTCAGATGATGGTGATGGGGAATCGAGAAGTTCAGGAGATGGGACAGACTGGGGTAAGGAAATTTGATGGATCATACCAGGAGAAAAAAAAAAGTGTGCTAAGAACATATTCTGACTGATCAGTTCATTGAATGAGATCTCTGTCAGGATCACAGCATCTTTTGATTATTTCTTCTATTTCTGTTTTTATTTTATTATCGATAAATAATTGGTAGACTGAAGTCCTCTTGATATAATCTCTTTTTTTCTGTAAACTGTTTCAGTGTAAAGAATCTTCAAGGTTTCTGCCTCGGGTCATTTTTCCTTTTCATTAATTCTAAGGCAGATAGAATTTAAATTTTATGAGTGGCATTTCAGTGTATTTTTCCAGTGACCCATGCACATGAAGGGCTCTGATAAAGCTGTATTTTACAATTATGATATGAAAGTTATTTTGTCATCTTTGCTTTTTCTCTTTGATGCACAGAGTAATGTGAGTCATAAAATCCAAATGAGTTGTACTCCTATTGTGGATTAGTAATTTAGTTAATATGAACTCTTCAGCTGCTCAAACTTTCTTTGATAATTTAGCAGAATAATATATCTTTAGGGCCACTAGTCATAGAGAGACATTTCACAAACTGCTCTCTGTCCTTTGAGGTTCATGCCCTGCAACCTGGCCGCCATCTCCACTTTACCTTGGCATGATTATTCTGCCCAAACCCTTGGTATAGAGAAGGGGAGAAAGAAAAGAACTGGTTAAATATTTTGATGGGAAGTTGATTCCTGCTTAAGCTGCCCTGGAAAGTCTTAAAGATAGGTGGACATGGAGCTATTGAAGATGATGGGAAATAATTGAGCTTTATGATGGAGCTGCAACTGTGACAGACAGATAAGCCATGGTAGCTGTGGCTCTCACATGAGCATCTCCAAGATGCTGTATTTCACTGAAGCCATGTCCATCTCCTGGTTGGACTCCAAGTTACTGTCCAGTGTGATATAGTCTCTGCTTAAGAGCATGTTGTAATATCATTAGATACAGCAGTCAGGATCTGCTGATCATTAGATATCAGCAGTCACTCACCAAACAAATCTAGAAATACTGCTCTTAAAAGAAAAATTGGATACTGCTCTTTAATACTAAAATTTTATCCATTTATGCAGGGTCAGTGCAGCTATTACTTGTGTCACCAAAAAGTCAGTATGCCAACAGGAGCTTTTTGTTCTCAAATTCTCACTTCTGGTTTATTTTTGCTTTTATTGATGACAGCTGAGTACAAGTGAGCAGAAGTCTAACATTTAAAATAAATTGTTATTAAAAGTAGTCCTTTCATTTCCAGAAATGCAAAAAAGTTTGTTTGTGTTGGAGGTGTTCATGTTTTTCAATTACTTCTTACACAGCCTGTGTCTTTTATGGTAACTCTGTAAGACTTAGCTTCTTCAAAGAACTGCTGTTGTAAATCACTTAGGTGAGCTTAAGTGAAACTGTTAAATGTAGTACAGTAGAGTAATGTTGTAGTGAGGGACAGCAGCAACAGAGGAAATTCTTTCTTCATTTTAGATTCCAAGTATTATTGTTCAGTTACAGTAAACTGTTGAACCCATTTGACTTGAAAGGTCCTCAAATGTTTTCTGGTAATTTTTAAGCTATTAAGCACTTGAATAGCTGTAGTTCAGGATCCACTTCTGAAGTTGAATAGTATCTGTTGGACATGTGGGAAGCATGCTGGGACAGTCTGCAGAAAATTAATATATTGGGTGCTTTCCTGGCAACAACCTAATAAAAATCTATTTAAACTTTTTTTTTTTTTTTTTGCTGGAGGAGGGAAAAAAAGTCTTGTCTAGCCAGGGAGGAAAAGCATGATTAAAACTTATAACCTAGTTCATTCCAGAAAGACTAGATACTTGTTTCTCTGAAGTATGATTTTCTCATATATTTTTGAATTCTTTATGCAATTCTTGCTCATTAGTGGTAATTGAGGTATATGCATTAAGAGGACATGACTTAGCCCATATACTATCTATTTTAGAGTCTCTCTTCAGCTTACTAATGCTTATTTTCATAGCTTTGCTTAAACTGATAAACTTTGTCTTAAGTTAATCTGGCACTCCATGAGTATAGGATCATGACTGAAGGGTTCAAAGGAGTGAGAGAGCACCTTAAAAAGTATCTTTTCCCTCTGTGATGCAACTCTGAGCAGAGTCAGGCTCTATTTTCTCAAAATCTGTATATCAGGTAGTTAGAAGCCACGCTAAGATGCCTTTTTTTGGCATCACTGAACTCTCACAGTAGTCTCAGCCCCTCCTTGAAGCTCATCTGCTCCAGCTGCCTGCACAGTCTTAGTGGCTCCCTTAGACTTGCTACACTATGCCAATAATAGGTACTTAGGACTCTACCTAAAAGGTCTCTCAGCATTAAAAATATTGTCTTGGATACTCCAAATTGTGGTCTCACAAGTGCCCAACACAGGGGAACAGTCGCTTTCTTCACCCTCTTGGTTACATTCTTGTTAATACAGCCCAGGATATTGTTGGTTGCTCTTGCTGCAGGAGTATGTTGCTGAATCCTGTTGAATTTGATGTTGATAGAGGATCCCTAGGTCTTTTTTAGCACTATTCATTTTTGACAAGTCAGTCATATTAATAACCTATGTGTAGTTTTTATCTTCTGGCCAGTCATAGTGACTCCTTCAGACTGTGATTGATAATGTTGTGCTTCCTCTACAGACATTTAGGTTCTGCAGCTTAGTCTGAGGATAAGTTTATTATTGTTTGTATTTTGAAAGATCTAGAATAGCTTATCAATGTAGAAAGCAAACTTGGTCTGAAAGGAATTAATCTTTAAATAATAAGGTTAAGATTTTAATGAGAAAAACAAAGCGAAAAGATAATGCATTTCAAAGATTTTGGAGCTGTAATGGTCAAGAAAATATATACAAGGAAGAGCTGTAATGCCTCCCCTTCTCTCACGGATTATTTTTCTAAGCTGCCTCAGGACAGCCTCCATATATGGAAAAATTGCTTGGGGGATTTGAACTCACGCAACATGTTTTGCTCAAAATCTCTGAATACTCTAGAATTGGAAGGATTCTTCCATGCTGTATCATTTCACAGAGGAAACAATTTGAGGGAGCTGTTTAGGAAAAAAAGCAAATCCAAACCAAAATGTGGGGATGTTTTTGCATTAGGTACGCTGAAATGTTTTGGACTTTTTTTCCAAAGATTACTACCTCAGGCCTTCACCTTTTTGTAAAGTTTCATGGCTTTAGTGCTCTATGGGGTTTATTTAAACCATGATGACATGAATATTGTGTTCCAAAATTATTAAAACGTGCTACTGCTTTGTGTAAATGACAACATAGCACAAAAGCAATAAAATGAGAATTTGAAATGCAGTACACAACATGTGAGTTGTAAAGTTATGTAGACAAGTAACATAGCTGTTTCTTCTAGATATAATAATTCTTTCCCTGGAGGAAAGAGAAAGATGAAAAATGTGTCCTGACTTATTGTAAAGTAAATGTTGCTTACATTTATGGACAGCTATGTGCTTGGTTATGAGAATTAAACATGTGAAATTTCATCTCAATTTTTAATAAGAACATTCTGAGCAAACAGAAGTGGAATGTGAGTAGCAGTTTTGCAGTTTTCACAGGCTTGGTGCTATTTCTGTCTATTTAAAATAAAAGACAAACGTTGACAGCAACTGTTGCCTCCTTCAGTGGAGATCACTTGGTGACATTATTGAAAAAGGATGTTTCATTTGTTTCACTTTGTTTAGAAAAGGAAGACCAGTGTCTCATGCCTGAAGCCTGGAATGTCGACCAGGGAGTTATAACCAAACTCAAGGAACAATACAAAAAGGAGCGCAAGGGGAAAAAGGGGGTGAAGAGTAAGTGGAAAACATTGCACCTTAAAATCATAAATCTCACATCTTTCACACCCTTAATTCTATCTCTCTTTCAATGTTTTCCTAAAATTACTTACTCTTTTACTTTGCTGCTCCTGACTGCTTTCCTGTTCACCAGTTCTCAGGGGTTGAAATTAATGACAGATAATCAAGTTACCTGATAAATAGTTGGATTAGATATAACTTCTTCCAACCAAGTGTTGGATTAGTTAAAAATTCTTGCTTTGAGCATGTTTTGTACTTTTGTTACTCAGATATTTAAATTGTAAAAGGCATTGTTTTAATACTTCACACTTTAATACAGAAGACTTCAGAATCCTTTCTTAGCTGGAAACATGCCAGTTTCACAGGATGAGTTAAAGTCTGGTATATAAATAAACAAACAAAGAGACCAAACTGGAAACTCTCTTGAGTATCCTATTAGATGACAGTGGGAGAAAACAGGTTAATTTCTACCCCTGTTTATACTTGACATTCACAACATGAAAGTCATGCTGTCATCATAATTTGTTATGCAGGGCTCGAAATAGGAAACAACTATGACCATCAGTTTATTTGTAAATCACAGGATTTATTTATTAATTTTCGTACCTCTGGGACTAGACTTCAAAAAAGTTGGGTATTTTTATTTAAAAAAAAACCACCTGTGAACAGTATCTGAAATACAGTTTCTAGCCCTGTATTTTTTGTTACATTTCTTGAAATACAGATATGTTTTGTAAAATCAATTGGTTTTGATAGGTAAGCCATTAAATTTTTTGACCTTAGATGGAGATGGAGTGTTTAAAATGAAACACTTTATTCATGGCTGTGTTTCAAAGACCTAGCCATATTGAGAATTCATGTGTGAAAGATGTATATTAATAATATTGCATGTAGCCTGGTAAGAAATTTCAGGGATATTTCTCCCTTTGTGGCAAGATGCTTATGAATACCAAGGAAATTCTCACTTCCAAAGAGATATGCACAATGATGTAAATATGTCAGAGCCTCGCATGAGGCCGACTTGTTTTATTACTTTTTGTATTGATATTCTCATTAGCTGCTGCTCAGCAGTTGGTTATTTGGCTGAAATTATGTTATGAAATAACAAAAACTAAACATCTCCTTTTTTTCCAAATTAAAAACAAAAAAAAGGCAAATTACCTTGCTTTAAATTTCTCAAGTGATATTTTTGTCATCTTTGGAATAATTTAATTTACTGGAAGTTCATTGCAAATCTGACAAGAATCTGAGCTAACTAAAGTGTTCATGTTTAACAAAATTGATTCTAAATTTCTTTATGGTTAAAGATAGGGCATGCCAATGTATGATTACAATGAAAGTGATTTTTGTAACTTGTCTGTTATTTTTAAAATACACAGACATGTTATATAGTTCAGAGTAAATAGCTGTGGGATTAGTCTAGCAGAAATTATTTAATCCAAGTTTTGAAATTCTGTTCTTGAACATCTGTTGTCTTTTTATTTTTGATGATAAAACTTAATATAGATGCAGACATTATTGGAATATGTTTTATATCATTATGATAAAAAATCACAATGGAAAGGCAGCACTTGGACATCCAGTGCTCCTTCATGAAGATAATTGCTGCTCAGTGCCTTTTGGATTGATTTGATTGGTTTGATCTTGGGAGACAAAGTGGTTTACTGTAGCAGTGAAATTAAGCATCTTTCCATGGACAAACCATCATTGGAGGGCCATCAATGCAGAAAAATCAGGAAGAATCAGAGCCTGTTTTCAGTTATTCATAATATTGCACATAGTGAAGAAGAATGTGAGGGAGGCTGTCTGGAGAAAGAAGAAGGAACTAAATAACATTAAATTTTACAAAGTTTGTTTCTATGACTTTAATTTAATCATATATGGTGCTTAGCCTCTGAACTGCTACTAAGTAAAATACTGGTTTTATGAAGCACATATTACAGTAAAACAATCTTGCAAAATCCTTGTTAGTGTTTTTCTGGATTGAGTAATATTTTGGTGACAGACAAGTTAAATACAATTTAGTGTATTATCAGTCATTATGATTAGGGTGGACAAAGTAGTGTTTGCAACTGCATTAGTAAACTCATGATTTTGCAAGGCTGTAGTAAACATTCCTGTGAAGTAATAAGAGGATAGAATCATAGAATGGTTTTATGAGAGAATACATATATTAGAGTACACTACTGTGTTAAAGCTGCTTGAAAATAGCTGTATTATTTACTGGTCTAGGAAAAAACATAATGGACTATGGGTAAGACATTTTCCCATTCTTAATTAAACTTACAACAGGAAAAACTACCGAAGATATGTTTCAGCCTCAATCCTATATAAAACAGTCAAAACAGGGATGTGGGAAAATGATGGAGCAAAGCACAGGTAAGTGTCAAGAAGGGCATGGGTCTTCACCATATGTAGCTTCAGGAACTAGGCCAGTGAATCCAGTTGCATTTTTATTTTAATATAAGTATAACTTCTTGGATTATATAGTTCATGATACTACACTACTGCACAAATAAATTTAAATTATAATGTTGTCATAAGAATATGCTGCACAAAGTACCTGATGCACAAATTCTAAAATATTCATGGATGTCAGCTATTGTTTTAGCAAAGTAA
>NW_005054299.1:17137944-17200612 GCF_000277835.1 Geospiza fortis | reverse complement strand
ACAAGTAGCACTATGAGTCCATTCATATGGGGAAAATTGTGCGTTCACAATTCTCAGCTGCTTCTATCACTTTCTTCTTGAAATTCATTTCATGCTGGATGATTAGTTACTGCTGAAATAAGTGCTCATTAGTTTTTCTGTGGTAATGTCATAATGCAAGGTAGGATCCATTATTGCATGTGCTGCTGTAGCATATCTGATATAAGGAGTGTCATCGTGAACTATGCCTAAACCCTTTAATTTTTTTGTTTTTTTCTGGTTAGGGCCCAACAGGTCCAAGCTGCAAGATATGCTTGCAAACTTGAGAGATGTTGATGATCTCCCTTCATTACAGCCATCTGTTGCACCTTCTTCTAGGCCCAGTAGTTCAAGGCTCATTGAACATGAGATAAACAGGACGGATGAAGGTAAATATTAAAAAAGTGCATTCCCCTTTGTAGAGGGTGGATGTTTATAGTTACTTAAGAATTATTCTCTCTGACTTTCCAAGCACTTTACAAATTCTGATTTGGTATTGCACCTAAGTTTTAGGTGTAATAAATGACATTCCTATTCCTCCATTATGGTCACTATTAGTAAGGTCAAGACACCTACCTAAGTTCGAGTCTTGGCTGAATATCTTTGAGCACAATGGAAAAAATAATTTGGCACTTAGTGGCTTTGTAATATGACCATCCTTAATCACTTGCTTTTGTTTGTGCTCAGGCCTGGCAGACAAGTGTGGGCCGGAAAGTCTGAGGACATAAGAGCATCATTTTTTTCCCCATTGACATAATTTTAAATCTATGTATGTATACATACACACACACACACACAAGCATGCCCTTTTTTCCAAAGTACAAATATAGAGGATGTGCAGGTAAACACAAATGCCTTACTATAGCTTTCAAAAGCATGTGTGGTGAAGCATGATTGTGTTGTGAATCATACAGAACAACTTGCAGCTTGCCAGTGTATTAATTTCCATAATGTGTTCCAAAAATTAGGAGAAATTCTCACAGGGGCTAGTCCGAGTATGGAGAGCCACACATGCATCTTTGTAATGAAGCACTACTATTAAGTCTGAAAAATGCTGAGTCATTCATTTGATTTAATATTTGAATTGCTATAATATCGATCATAATAACATATAGGATATGAAACTATATTAATTTGTTAAATATGGCAGCCTTCCAGTAGCTGAAGGGGGCCTGCAAGAGAGCTGGAGGGGGACATCTTATGTGGGCATGTAGTGACAGCACAAGGGAGAATGGTTTCAGACTCAAAAGAGGGCAAGTGTAGATTGGGTATTAGGAAGAAATTCTTTACTGTGAGGGTAGTGAGACACCGAACAGGTTGTCCAGAGAAGCTGTGGATGCCCTGTCCCTGGAAGTGTTCCATGCCAAGCTGGATGGTGCTTTGAACAACCCCATCAAGTGGAAGGTGTCTCTGCCCATGGCAGGGGGCTGGAACATGGTGATCTGTAAGGTCCTTTCCAACCCAAACCATTCTATGATTCTGTGATATCATGTGCTCTATTAAAATGGTAAATATGTGTTTTGAAAAAAGTGCAAAACATGAGTTCCACTTAGCAGTCTTTCAGTGAGAGTGAAAAAGTAGGTTGGCCAAGTTATAATTAAGATGCATAAAAAGCTCTTGTGTGTGGAATGGCTACCAAAGATCTCAGTAGTTCTGCTTCCTTCATGCTCAGTGATTTTCTTCATGAAAGAAGGGGGTAACTTAGCAACGCTTTGTGAAGTGGAAGAATTTTTTGTTGAATGTTCCCTTTCCAACTTTTCTCACATGTACTGAGAGCTGTATTAGCAGAGCTCTATTTTCATGTCCTCTCAGTAATGTGTTTTTTAATTCAGAGACTCACATGGATTCTCACAAAAAAAGGACAGCTGATTGTTACCAGTCTGAGTTCGGTATTAATTTTAGCTGTGTATTTCTTTATAAACCTGACACTCCATATTTTGTGCACACATTTTTTTATTCTAGGAAGTTTTCAGATTTGGTGTCCTGTATGTATTGTGTGTTGAGTGAAATACTGCATTGTGAGCTCAAAAGACAGGAAAAGAGAACTGTAGTGTAGGCTTTGGGGTGGAGGAGGTGAAAGATGTTTGTGATGAAAAGGTAATAACTAAGAGACCTATTCAAAGAGCCGTGCTTGAAGGGCTTTGATTTAGGCTGCTCCCACCAGCTGTTTTTATCTACATTTCTGTTCCTTCTTCAATATCTATTTGCTGTATTTTGTAGTTGAGTTGGGGAAGGTGTTTTCTGTGTTACTTGTGCATTATATATGGATTAATGGTAGCACACCCTTCCTGCCCGTGGCTGGCTCTGTTTACTGTCTGGAGTTGCACACACCTCAAGTGTAGGTGTGTTCAGAGGGTGCTGCTTATTGGTAAGTACAGTGATTATCTTTGGAATAGCTGTTTTTCTATGCATCTCTGTGGATCTTTTTGCCCTCGGCTACTTGACAGATATGTAGCGTTCTAAAAGTGGAAAATGTGCTTTTATTGTACACTGTAGTATAAATCTATGTTTCAGGATTCTGTTTGTTTTGTTTTCTTGCAGTGGAAGCTTTAACATTCCCTCCATCCTCAGGGAAATCTTTCATTATGGGAACAGATGAAGCCCTTGAAAATGAACTGGGTCTTGGAGAACTGGCAGGCCTTACAGTAGCAAATGAGGCAGATTCACTGACTTATGATGTAAGTGGTTATTAATGGTAACTCAACATTCTTCTGTCTTGTTGAAGGCAGATGCAAGTTACTTGTGTGTAGACTCAGCAGAAAACATTCACCAGTTAACATTATGCTGCCAGAGGATGTCACAAAGTTTTATTTGGCAAAGGAGTCTTTCCCGTACACAGCAGCATTCAAGCTCTCTGCAAGCCCCTCTCCTCTCATTTGCCTGCCATGTTATGCAAGTAGTTGAAAGTAAATTAGTGATAGTGGTACATCTGGGCACATGCAACCCCAGTGACTGAGCAAAATTAGGAGTATCATGGCCAGCAGATTAAGAGACATTTATGTCCCTTTTACATGGGCTGTATGCAGTTTTGGGCCACTCCACTTCAAAAGGATTGTAGAGAAATTGAAGAGTATCCAGTAGCTTCTGAATGATGAGTAGATGTTAAGGGAGGTGGTCTTGCTTAGCTGTTAGGAGGCTGAGGAGTGCTTGAATAGCATCCTGCAGGTATTAGAAGGGTGCTTGTAAGGGTGACAGTTCCTAATGTTTTTAAGAACTAATTTTCCCTAACTATGTCTTCAGAAAGGGGTATGGTAATGTACAAATAAATTGCTGTTACAGGTACTCCTAAAAATCCAAGGCTGGATTTTAAATTCAGAGAACATGGCAAAGCTAACCCATCTGTACAAGATGCTTTCACTGCTTGACTTCATTGTGCAAGTGTCCATATAAATGTTCTGTTTGTTCATGTCTCAGTATCCTGAACTAACAGCTTTCATTTATGGAGTAGCACTTCTTTATCCACTCCAGTCCTTTCCTGCATGGTAGAGAATATTAACTTCTATTTGTTCATTTGTCCAATGCCTGTATGAAGTCCTGTGATCAGGAATTCATAGTCATGGTTACCTCAACTCTTACCTTTTTCTAGTGCTGACATTTAAAAAAAAACATTTACAAAACTATTTGCTCTGGTTACTGTGCACTTTATTGAAGCAAAATGGCAGGCTGGTGTTCCTATTTCAAGTTTTATTGTAAGTTTAGCTTACGGATAATGTTTTTATTTTGGACTATTTCATACATCTGGCTGCCAAATGTGAATCAGGTATGATTAGTGAAAGCTTAGTATTTATTTTTAAGTGTCAGTTTTGAATCATATGGAGAATTAAGTTGAAAGATCACGTGAATCAGTCTTTAAATATATTTGCTTTCAAGAGTGGCAGACACTTTTCCCATTTTTGGTTCCTTTCATCTCACTGACATTTTTGCTAGATTATTTTCCTCAAAAAAATGGCAACATTAGCCTACCTCATTTCATGGTTTCAGTTTTTTATATAGTGCTTTGACTGTAAATTGAAGAATGGTTTTCACTTGGCAATGAAGGTTATTAATTTATTACTTAAAAGACAATTTTTTTCTTTTGTATATTGGTTTTTAGAGTATCTAAAATTACAAATTAAACAAAACTAAATTTTCCAGATTTCTAGCCAATACACTTAAGTTTGCCTTTTCTTTTTCCTTCCTTTATACATTCTTGACAAATGTTCACTTTGGTTGGCTCTGGTTTTTTCCCCTAGTCTTATGGATAGATTAATCATCTTCATAAAATTGTAATAGATTTTAGATAAGAGTGACTGAACTATGAAATCATTGCATTTAATGTTGAGTACTGATTTGGAGGTTTTGGACTTTGCAGTAGGCCCTTGTTTGATTTCTTACAACTTTGAACAAGAGAAGTACCTGTCATTGCTGTCTTTAGTTTTCAATTTGTTTTAAAATAGTTTTCAATTTTGTATAGACATGAGTATTATTATAAGTGGCAAATCCAGATCAGGTGCTAATTTTGGAGTTGGCATCCCCCCAAAGTGCTTTTCAGGCCTTGGATTACCTCACAGTTGTGCTTTGGTGGGGAGAGACAGAAGGAGGTTGTGTGCTGTGTGAGTAACCAGCCTCAGAGCTTGTGAGACTGGTGGGTAGAGTGATGTGGTGCAGCCAGGTGGGTGATGTGCCAGGGCTAGAATCTGTTTCCAGCTCTGCTGCTGGTCTGTTAGCTGGGACTGCCTTCCATCTACTTTCCAGTTTATGAAGTGAAAGTGCCCATCTTGGAGTCCGTTTGGAAGGACATTTTTGAATGAATGTCCAGCAAATGGAGAATTTTATCATGCCAGGACTGGAATTCACTGTTAGACCATCTGAGGTATCTTTGTGGCTTTTGCAGATGTGACACAGAACCTGTTCTGCTGGTATGGCACCTGGAGGGGAGGCAGGTTCCCTCCAGCACCTGATTGGCATTAGGTGCCTATGTTGAGGCGACCAAATTCCTCTCCAGATATCTGTACATCTTGTACCCTTTTTGCTGAGACTTTCTTGGCCAGTCCTCAGAAAACCTGCCAGAGCTGCTAACTGTGCAGTCCTGCCCCATCCTTGTACCAGCTCAAGCATTTGTCTGTTCCCTCACTGAGCCAACTTGGCTCAGTAAACTGGCAAAGAAACTGACTTGTCTCCCTGAGCAAGGCTATATGTCATTACTAAGAAATATGATGAGACTAAACCTGCTGTTTCTTGTGGCTCCTTTCTCCTTGTTTAAAATCTATAGAACCTTTTAATTTATTTATATTTTTATTGTTAAATCCAGATGTAACGAAGCTTAAGAAAAAGCACTTCTGTTCTTAAACCTCCTCTTTCGCACCCACTCCCCAGGATGAAATGTTTCTTGAAGTGGCTCAAAATAGTTCTCTCATCTTTGCAGTTAAAGATACAAATTATTTGGAATTATCTTTAGATTTTGACATGATAAACATCAGTACAATTGTTTGTTTTCTTGGTTTTTCATAACCATCATCAGCAGTGGTTACAGAAAAGTAAATTTAACTCATGACATTGTTGACTGACAGTGAAAAAGTCTGTTCAGCATTTTGTGTCAATATTTGTTCAGAGGAGCAATATTGAAGTAACTTATTTTATTAAAAGGCATTATTTTGGATCATCTACAATGCATTTATTGCCAAATAATTGTGTCTGTATACATGATACCTTATTGCCTGCCAGTTAGATTCTTAGTGTGTAGCCAAGTCCCTTTTGCTTTTTTTTTTTCCTATTCTGGCAAACTTTACTTGTCATGCATTATTACAGAGCTTGTGTTGCCTTAGCTGGGTAAGTTAGGTTGTGTTCCTTTCTGTACTTCTAGAGACTTCTCTGTTTCTCTCAGATCTTTTCTTTAGAGGTGTTATGTCAGTAGTACTTTGGATATTCAGGGACTGCACCTTGGTGAGTCAAGCCGAACTTTGTAAGTGAATGAGCCATAGATCAAATTTTAAACACTTAACTGTATTAATTGAAGTATCAGTGCTTTTGAAGTGTGTAATTTGACAGACATGAGATTATTTCAGATTTGCATAGAATTTATCACTGTGGACATGACATTGCTCGTATGGAATATGCCTACCTTGGTTCTCATTTTGAAGTGTCTGGTTAGTGTTAAGTGGACTGTTGTTTGAGAGCAGGTTATTGTGAAAAGTGGGTGAGGTAATTTGACATCTTCTGAAAATGCCAAACTAAATTTTTGATTTCTTCATTTTGTTGTGCCTTCCAGCTTAATTACAAGTTTGGCATTTTTTTTTATTAGATAGCCAACAATAAGGATGCATTGAGAAAGACTTGGAACCCCAAGTTTACGTTAAGAAGTCACTTTGATGGAATAAGAGGTCTCGCTTTTCATCCAGTTGAACCAGTCTTAATAACAGCTTCAGAGGACCATACATTAAAAATGTGGAATTTACAAAAAACAGCCCCAGCAAAAAAGTAAGAATTTTTCTTTATTTTCTTCAAAACCAATTTTAATTTATGAAGGAAAACCAAAACCTAGATACTGTTTCACTGAATGGCTCTTACAGTTAATGGAAAGTGTTCCCTGAATTTAAGACTAGGAAAACAAGCTCTCAGAGAAGGGTGGAGATGCCTAAAGAATGCCAGAAAAAATCCATGTGTGTTTGTGAATGTGTTTTGTTTGTGAAGATGAAAACCATTCATGTTTTTATATTTTCCTTGTAGATAACATGACAAATTAATTTACTAGTGAAGATATTTGGATGCGGCCTGTTAGTGTGCTTGCATGTGTATATAAATGTATAGGATGCATTTATATATATATGCATATGTATGTATACACATACATGCATATACATGGGACAGCTTGAAACACTAAGATGTTGCCAGGTTCCTTTGTTAACTGTCTCTTGCAAATCGCTGGGAATTTCCAGAAATCAGAGGAAATTCGTAGTGGGGCTGATGTGGTTAAGGGAGTACATGACCCCTTTGAGGAGAACTGGGCATAACACAGTCCTCCCTTGCATTGATAAAGTCCAGAGCAGCAAATTTTGAAGCACTTCAGTGTTGATAGAAAAACTTTGAGTCCAAAACTCCTTTGCTCCAGTAAGAACGATTAATGATACATTCCATGTGATGCTAATGTCTCTCCACTCCTGTTCCATTGGTGTACCTAGCTGCTTGTTTGATGGGTCTCTGAAGTACCTTGAAGGTCTTCAAACAAAAATCCAAACAACCAGTCCTGTCATGTTTTGAAAGACTACAAATAGTTCCTAGACCCGTGAAAAATCATGTTGGGAGAGGAAGTTGTGGGAGAAACACTGCAAAAGATGTAGCAGGGATTTTAAGAATTTAGTGATTCTGGCAGATTTTTGTGAAGCATTGTATAAGATGGTACACATGTTAACATTTTTTTCATACTTCATTTAGGAGTGCTTCTCTTGATGTAGAGCCAATATATACCTTCCGAGCACATAAGTAAGTATTTCCTGAGAAATACTGTCATATTTTGAGAAAGCTAAGATTTTCAAACAGAAACAGAATTTTTTAAAGAAGTAATTTCCACCTTATCAGCTACCGATTTCATGTGATGCTTTTAGTTCCTATGTTGTTTAGAATATCTGCATATATTCTGCTTCCTTCTGCATAGTTATTTATGTCTGAAGTCAGATATACCACAATTTTTAAATGAAAAACCTACAAATGATACAATTCAAATTTGTTCAGGTGTTCTGTTCATCATTGCAGCTTTTGCCTTTTTGACACATACTTGCGTATGTGGAATGAAACTGAAGAAGAATGAATGCCATGAATTTAAATCTACTGAGATGATTTCATGAAAGCGCCTTAAATCTTTAGAAAAGAGAAAAAATGTGTTTAAGTGAAATATAAGATCCTAGATTTTAAATTGTGATGTTTTTCACATTTCATGTGCATAATGATTAATTGTTCTGATATCAGCTGTGTTACAAGATATTGTGGCGGGTATTTTTGTGGGAAGTCTTGTAGCACATGATTTCATTACGCAGAATTTTTGTTGCAATCCATGCAGCAAGTGAATTGTATCCAACATGGAAATTCTTAAGATTGACACTGTATTGCATGTAATGAAAACGTTAACAGTCAGTGTTTCTTTGGGGCTTTCTTCCAGTGGACCAGTGCTCTGTGTGGTGATGAGCAGTAATGGTGAGCAGTGCTACAGTGGGGGAACAGATGGCCTCATCCATGGCTGGAACACAACCAACCCAAACATTGACCCCTATGACTCTTATGGTACGTTGCTGTTGCACACAGCAGTGAAATGATAAGTTTAGTGGCAGTAATGTTATGTCACTAAAATCGTATAACTTGTAGATAATGCTTCTGTGAGAGTTTAAAACAGCAAATTGAATGTTATCTTCAATTACTTAAGTAAACTTTTGTTTTAATGCTGATACTACTGCTTGATGGCAAGATAAAATGTCGTTTTCTTAAAAAAGGCCTCGATCTCATCACAGCTTTTAGAAACAGCTAGTCTAAAGTACAGGTTTTGGAAGTACTGGAGTAAACCTGATTATTTGGAAAGTACAGGAAATGTGTATTTTTTTGACAAATTTCTGTGGAGTTGAGATAAAAAGGTTTTATAGTCTGACACCAAAGCTGTTAATGTTGGTAGAAACAGCTAAAAAGGCACAGTTCAGTAAAATTTACTAGATTTGAGTGGATATCGGCCTTGTGTCTGGGTTTTATGATTTATTTTGCACTTGTGGTACCTTCAGATGCAGTTGGTCTCAAAGCTAGCTTCTGCATAAAAAGGACTGCTGTGGCATTAATAGCTGTTTGAAAGTGAATTTTAACAATGAAGTGTGTTTTGTCAAAGTCAGCAGTGTCCCTTCTGCTGAAGCATTGTTTTGTTCCTTTAGTTGTAAACTGGGTAATTGAATGTCACATATGCTGCTGAAATTCAAGCATCTTAATGCCAGAATAATTAAGACGTCTGTATTGATATGATGTGATTGATCTTGGGATTTTTTATCAATTATCTTCTAGAGGTTGGTGTCTAAACATGGGCTAAGATACAGCTATTGGCTTAATTCAGATTTTGTTTTGAAATGTGTTTTGTTGTGTTTGGTTCACAGATCCTTCTGTTCTAAGAGGTGCTTTTGTAGGCCATACTGATGCAGTGTGGGGTCTGGTTTACAGTGGAGCTCACCAGCGTTTGCTGTCCTGTTCAGCAGACGGCACTATACGTTTGTGGAAAGCTACAGAAATTGCTCCAGCTCTCAATATCTTTAATGATAATCAAGGTACAGAAAATTACCCTATCCTGAAGTTCATGAGCATCACTGTTCAGACTGACATAATTTTGGCTACTGAATAGAAAAATTCTCCGTACTTCTTTCTGAGTTTTGTATCTTTATGAATGTTTTTAGGAAGAGTAAATTTTGCAACCCTTCTCTGACATTACCTGAATATATACCATCATTCAGGGGGACAGTTAGATACATCTGAAAGCCAACTGCTGCAGATGCTCTGCTGATGTTACTAGCATTGTTGAGGATAGTGTATTAACTCCATAATTCCCATTCAAACTTGAGTTTCCACTAGACCCTTGCTTTTGGTTTGTCCAGAATGAAAAGCCCTTTCTTCCTCAGTGGAGGTTTGGAGTAATCCGTGTTTCATCTCAGGCCAGTGTCATTGTACCTTCCAGATTCGTTCCTTGTGCCTCTAACACAGAGATTCCAATTGAATTTCTGAGTTTGCAGCTCAACTAAATAACAATAACCTAGTGATTCTAAACAGTACTAGTTGAAAAAAAAGTGCTCCTTTAGAGTTAGTTACTGAAATGTCATGCACAAGTGAAAATCCCACTGGTTAGAATCTAATTTCTGGAAGTTGCTGTCTGTCTGAGCCAGAGTGCTCCAGAACAAGCCCATTGACATGGCCAAACTCTCTTACAGCTGATAGTCATTAAAGACAGCCCATGAGCTGAGACAGTTCCATGTCTCTTCAGAAAAACTTTGAGGCAAAATAAACTTTGACACAGCTGAATGGACATGTCAAATTATAGTGTAAAGCTGGTCAGATATGCCATTGCTTGTTAGTTGAAACAGACTGAGCAAAATAGAAACATTCCATGTATTTTAGTTTTAGCAAAACTATGTTTCTAAAGGTATGCAGACTTCTTATTGCCAGCTTGCCTATTTGCCTGCTTTGAAAACTTCCTGGTAGAGTTTTGGAGTTTGTTACTGTGAGTTGTTTTGGTTTTAATTATTAAACTAAGGGAGAAGGAGGAGTAGTCTTCCCTCACAGAGGCAATATAATAGCCCTAACATTAGGGCTTTTTTTTTTTTGTATTCTAAACTGGAATGAAGCCCAGTTGTGAAATCCAAAGACTGAAAGCTCAGTTTTCCTATGGCTTATTGATAACCTGTAACAAACCCCTAAAATATCTGTCACTCATTATTCAAGTAGTTCAGATTAACCATTGTAGGCTTACCAGGAAGCTGCAGATTCCTGCTTACCAGGAAGCATGCATGGCAGTGATAGAAAAGGTCACTTGAGAATCAATGTGTTTTCTTCTCACACCAATCCTTTTTGGCTTTTTTTTGGGTACTTGTAGGTAACTACTGCCATTCCTGAGGTCCTGTGTCTCAGAAAGCTATTTCTCCCATGAATCTCTATAGAGTTTACAGGGATGTGATGGTATTCCTGTGTTATCTGAATCTATGATCCAACATTAGGTTGCTTAAAATTCAGTTTCTCACTCTCTATCTTTTCCTCCTCCTCCCAACGTCTGTTGCAACTGGTGTTGTTCTTTCACATAGCAGGTGGTGAACAGGACATTTGAAGAGAAAAATCCTAAGGAATATATCCTATGCCCAAGCTTTGCTGATTTGACCTTCTGTCCTGTAGTGTGCAGATAGCTACAGTATAAGGAGATCAAATATATACCACAAAAGGCAGGAGCTTTGAAATACAAGTTTATAATGTATTTATATAACTGTACATGATGACAGATCCAGTGTGTAAAATCTGCACCTGGAGAACTTTGCTGTTTTATTAAGCTCTGATGTTGTCCAAGTTAATTATAACAACATTAATTATCTGTCATGTCACTTGTTATACTCTTCAATTTCATGTCCTTTTACTCAAAACAATGGAGTTTGGTGGAGTTTTTTTGAGAATTGCTGTTACAGTTAAAGGAAGGAGAAGGGGACAGGGAGTTCTTGCTTTCTTAGTTTTAAAGTAGATTTCTGCATAGCTGCAGTTCCAGATACAGCATTTTTTTAAAGAAAGTTGTTAATACACATATCCAAAAAAATAGTATTAAAATAGTTATTATACAGGGAAAGCTATTTAGATTGGCATAATTTATATTTTAGAATGCAACATTTCCTTTGATAATTGGGGTCCTTTTGGTGTTGAAGTGCTTACTTTTTTTGTAAGGATTTTTTTTGTTTAATTTTTGTTTTCGTTTTCTTTACACCAACTATATCTTCTCTACATTGTTTTCTAGAAATGGGAATCCCTTCATCAGTAGACCTTGTGAGCAGTGACCCAAGCCTCATGGTAGCATCATTTAACAGTGGACACACTAGCATTTTTAACATGGAGACACGGCAGCGAATTCTTACCCTGGAGTCCAATGTGGATACTAGTATGTATCAAAAACCCCAAATCAACTAAAGGAAAAAAAAAATTGCTTGTTTAAGATGGATACTGTTGATAATCTTTTCAGTGCTTCCAAAGAATTAGGCGTGTCATGAGAGATTATAAGATGGATAATGTTAGAAGCTGTGTTCTGATATATAACAGTAAATTGTTACTACTACAACAGACCTCACAGGTATTGCAGTAGCAGAAGAATGTGTATACTTCTGAAATAAGATTGAAACAAGCTCACACTCTGAATTCCTCTTCAAGGGAATGAGAGGAAATGCTACTCTTCAAGTAGCATGAGAAAAAGCACAACTTTCTTTAATAAGGCTTTGTGATTTTTTGCAGATTCAATATATCCATTTTCTCTTCAGTCCAGAACTGCAAAAGAGGCAAAAATTTAATGTTAAATTTTTTTTTAAATTGGGAGTGTGTGTCAATGATTTTTATTTTTCTTCAGAGGTATCCATGTTCTAAGCTTTATTGCACTCTTGTCTCATTTGGACGTGGGCTTTAGTTGAAATTTTCACTGAGGGTGGAAAGCAAAGCTCCAGTGAAAGCATATTAATTCACAGGGTCTCCTTGTGATCCATATAATGCCTTGGATCATGTCAGTGACCAATACTAGAAGTTTTAGAGGATACTGTGAAGAGCCTGCTGTTAGTACATTATTTTACAATGACTTTACAAAAGAGACCAGAATGAGCTGAGGCATAAGGGTTCATATTCAGGCCACAAAGGTAAAACACTGAGTCTTTTAAAATTTTGGTATTTTTCCCCTCACTCTTAGGGATTTATGTCACTGAATTCTCCTATTTAATTATATTTTTAAAAAGCACTAAACCATTCTTGTTGGCTTTGCTTGTGTGTTTTAAAATATTGAAATGACTGTAATTTTATAAGAGCAAATGAAAAGTTCCATGTCTCTTCTTTAGGTTATTCCTTACTGTGCTGGATGTCTTCTTTTAACCCACATCTTTGTTCCTGTCTCAAAAACAGTTCTAAATTAGTTAAAGCAATTCAGTGGAAGCCACCTTTCTTCTTCCCTCCCTTTCTCCCTTCTGTTTTTTGCACCTACTCCTTGCTGTAATTCCGTAATGTTCCTTTAGGAAAAGAAGACCCTGATATGGCAACCAGCAGTCCCTGTTTAGTATCTTTGGTTATGTAACAGTACTATAAAGCTTACATGTATTTTAAAGAAATAAGTTATTATTTCTACAAGAACTAGACAAGAGGAAAACGTCACCTGAAATGCCCTATGCACTATTTAGGGACTCTTCTGCTCAGTATAAGCCTCTGCTTGGCATTTTTAAACTGTGAGGATGGCTGGCCGTGATGAAGGTTCATGTGCTTTTAGTAACTTTAGGGATGTTTGTGAATATGAATGTGTAATTTTTTTCCTGAATTTATACGTTCATAATTTCTAAGTGTCCTGTGGATGCTGACACTGCCTTGTGATTCAGATTTTTATAGAAAGGTGTAAAATGGATCTTTACCATTTTAACAGGAAGTGAACCTTCTATTTTGTTTATTTTAGTAAGAATTTAGATTAAATTGTGCGAATGTTCTTTGGAAGCAACTTAGCTAAATACAGTCAACATGAAAGACAATATCTGTATTTTGATTTTCTGTGTAATGACTATTTGTGGGTTTTTTCATAATCTATGACTTTTAAGACACCTCTTGCATTAACCTGTGCGTCATACCAATGCCTGGATTTCTAACCAGAAAATTCCTATACTTTTTTTCTCTGTGTGTATATATATCTATATATATGCATGCTATTTCAGAATTACTGAAGGCTAGGAAATTGGCTCTCCTATGAATAATCGAGCATCCTTTTTTCAATAATAATTTCAATACATACACATCAGATAATAAGGGGTAGATTTGGTTTGCTTCAAACATATTGCCTGCAGTGTTTATTTACCTGTCCTGTGTGTTACGAAAAAGTTTGACTTGGCAAGAGAATGTGTGTGAATGAGGTGTTTTCACTCAGTTTTTGGTTTCACATTTTTGCCTGATGTGCCTATCTAAAACCATGTCCAAAAGCTGGACCTTATTTGGCATACATATGTTTTATGTAAGTCTCTGTCTTGTGTAGTTTGGAAAGTATTTTAGAGGAAAGCACATAACATAAGGTGCTAGCTGAGAGTTGCCAGGATATGTATTTAAGAAGTATTTTGCAAATTAGATTGACTACATATTTATTTCTTAGTAGCAGTCTTTCAAAGAACTTAGCAACTTACTTATACTGATGTGTGTGGGTTTTTTCTTAGCAGTCAGTTCTTCCTGTCAGATAAACAGAGTCATCAGCCATCCAACTCTTCCAATTAGTATCACTGCTCATGAAGACAGACACATCAAATTCTATGACAACAACACAGGTATGCATCTTTCCAGCAGGTCTTAGCCATAGGCATTGTGTAATATAAATCGTAGTCCCAATTTTGTTATGATCAGTATTATTCACACAAATGCTGAGGGATGTGAAGAATTGGATAGCCTCTGAAGCAGAAATCTCTCATCACCAGTAGAGTGTAAAGATTGCCAGTTCATTTAAAGCTTTGTTGGCAAAGTGATGAGGAACTTGGATCTCTCTGTCCGTTCTTTTAGAATGCTCTATGTATGGGGTTTATAAATATTTAACATAAACTGAATCTTTTTCAAAATCTTCATGTTCTTATGTTTATGTTTCTTCTGTTGATTGTCTGTATTATTATGCTCTTGAGAGCAGGAACCTCTGGCACTCCTTTAGTGCTTCCTAGACCTCTGCCACATTTGACCCATGAGTTCTTATTTTTAACATGAAATTATTGCTGTCATTATAATAAGCTGTGATAAAACATTAATTCTCTCTGAGACAACTAACACTATCCCCTATTCCCAGGTAGTTTATGTACATTGCTTCTAGTATGCTCAGCCCCTGCCTTCCTACCCATTCAAGATATTACCTGAGAACTCCATTAATTCGCTTAAGGGGCAGATATTTAAAATGCACAGTGATTGCAGTGTCAGCGTGGCTTAAAGCAAAGGTCTCATAAACGTTGGTGATACTGCTGCTGTGGTTCTTGGGAACTGTAAACATTCCAATACTGACTTCTACAATTTTAATGATTCAGTCATGGGACAAGATCTCTTGGGGTTATATCAGCTGTGATAGGGTCATAAGCAGTGAATACAGACAACAAACTTAATTGCAGAAAATAACCTAAATAAATCTTTTCTTTCAAAGGAAAACTGATCCACTCCATGGTAGCTCACTTAGATGCAGTTACAAGTTTAGCTGTTGATCCTAATGGCTTGTATTTGATGTCTGGCAGTAAGTACATTCAGATTTCATTTTCTTTTTCTCATAATGGTGGGAGGCATGCAAATTATAAAGAAAACTGTTTTTCCTTTCTTTAGGCCATGACTGCTCGATTCGCTTGTGGAATCTTGAAAGCAAGACCTGCATCCAAGAATTTACTGCCCATCGCAAAAAATTTGATGAGTCCATTCATGATGTGGCTTTCCACCCATCCAAATGTTATATTGCCAGTGCAGGAGCAGATGCCCTGGCTAAAGTGTTTGTATGACAGAGTGCTTCCCATTCAACTTTAGCTTTGTATATATTTAACCAGCTGCACAAAAGAGAAGAGGAGGGCTTGAGTTGTTTTATCTTGCCCTATAATTCAGAGAATGTTTGTAAGTGTGTAGTTTTGCAGGGTGCTGTTTTCTAAATTGACGTTTGTTCTGGTTTCTGTGAGCTCAGCTGGTGCTGAGGGCTTGGAATCTCTCAGTTTCAAATAGTTAAAAAAAAAAAAAGCTTTTATGTAGAGGGTGTGAATTTTCGTCCAGGCAGGCCTTGGGTGAAACTAGGTCTATGTAGTCTCTATTAATAAAATGGAGTACTGGAAAGAAGGGGTCTAATTGCATCAGGGAGTAGGAAAAGAGGGAAACTTCCTAGGATGCTTCTCATTGAAGAATCTTAATATACTCAAATCACCTGGAAAAAGTGATTCAAAGTCAGTTCACATGCTTTTTACTGTATCATGTGAGAGGCACTTTGTCATCCCTTTGGTGTATGAATAAAGTAGATCTTGTTCAGAGAGCAGTAGCAGATAGTTAATCTCAGCCACCTGGCTGCTAGCCTAAGATAAATGCAATTAAAGGAAGGCAAATTACTAACATACATTAAAATGCAGTAAAGTTTCTGTTACATCTTCTGTGTTTCTCAGTAAATATTTTGTTTGCAAAAAAAATGATATAATTTTTTAAGCCTGTATTAGCGTATGGCTAGAAACTGAGCCTTTTGTCTAAATCCCAATTAACAACAGACTGACACAGTCTGTGCATACTGTAGTAGCAAATTTAACTTATTCAGATTTTAATGCTGTTTATTCTTGGAGATCTGGCACAAGAAATTATCACAAAGCTTTCCAAAGAAGCTGTCCTACAACTTTAGCTATCAAACATTCGTCTCCTCTTTCTGTTCCTGCTAAAAAGGATATCATTCTGGGCATTATGGATAACAGTGAAATACTTTGTTTGAAGATTAAATCTGATGCTTTGTATGAGTCCTTTTAGTGGAATAGGTGGAAACTGTACAAAGCTGCATCAGTTTGAGAGATTCTGCTACTGCTAGAATATTTCCCAGCTGCACCATTTGAGGGACTTTTTACCTTGTCCACTTCACTGGGTGTATGTGCCGTTAATTGGGTTACCTGAAGAATGAGTGCTTCTCGTAATTACTCAGCAGATGTGCTTTGTTTATCTATTCAGAGCTTCTCTGTTGATTTGACAAATAACTTTTAATCCAATCTGTTAGTCTTTTTGTCCCTTCTTAAAGGAAAGTGACTGGGTTCTTTTCTGTTATGTGTCATCATCAGAATTATTACTATTCATAAGCATGAAGTTGGTGTTTTTCTCTGATGGGAATGGAAAGCAGAATTTCTGCTGGAGTTGATTTCTGGTGCTGATATGAGTAGGAAAGAACCCAGTGCACCTCTTCATATACCAGCCTGAGGTTAAGACTGGAAACTGATAAATTAATCCTTACCTTTAAACTGACACTTCATAAGCAGGAGTCATCGAAAGATATCAACATGAGGTTTGACTATGTTGTTTTTAGAGTGCCATTTGGGGATGGGACCACATTTGAAGTTGATCTCAGAGTTTAAAACAAGTATATTGTTTAGAATAAAAGGTTGACCTGTGCTGTTTGAGCCTGCTACACATTATATGTACTGCTAAAATATTCTGGAATACCTTTTATTGCTCAGAATATTCACATATGTCAGTTCATGATATTGATATGCAATATATTTCCTTAGATAAGATTAGAACTTTTACCATGAAACAGATGACTACAATAATAATACAGATTATTTAGTTTTTATAAAATGTTTTGGTTATGATGAAAAGGAGGAAACTTGGCTGCAAAACTGAGCATTCAACTTTGTGAGAGTTTTGTGTACTTGACTCATTCTTTCAGTGTCATTATGTTATTTCTTTTTGAAGAGAAAATTACAAAAATTTATTTGAGAAATTCTAAAAGTTATGTATATTATATATGTGTATATATATTGTAAACATGTATTAAATGTGTCTAGTAAGGGAAGACTCCATGGGTGCATTTTAATGTTTTAGTATTAAGAGTTCTCTTGAGTTTGTGTATACAAAGGATAATGGTGTGAGTATGAAATGAATGTTGTGTTTTTGCTTACACAATACAATATGTAGTCACAGTTGTTTAAATTGCTGTACATAAAAACTAATAGGCCAGCATGCTTGTTTTTAAAGACTGTCATTCTGATTACAATTGGAATGTAAGAAGTGGCTGTTCAAATGTGAATTGAAAGATGTTTCCTTCTCACTCTTGAGCTCTTGCTCAAACTGAAAAGTGATTTTTTTAAAAGCTGACAATAGCTAGAGGATGAGGTGCCTTTAAAAAACAAAACAAAACAAATGTAGCCTTACGAAGAGGTTGTGGAATATATATATTTTTGTGCTTGTCTTCATAATTGATGTCAATGTCTTTTTACTGTACTTGCTCACATACTTGTAGGACTGCAGGGTATTGTGCATGAGCCTGTCAGATCTTCTGAGCATCATCGTAGGAGATAAGGTTGAAAAAATTATTTAGGTTATCTAGTCCATCTGCTTGCTAAAGCGGGGTTGTAGACTTGTGCATTCTAATATTGTCTTGGCCAGTGAGATTTTATATGTTCTAAAACAATTAGGCTTCCTTTTAAAGATTATTACAATGACTACATCTCACTGGCAGGAGGATTTATGTAATATTTAGTAGCTCTTTTTTGTAATTTCATGCCAGTATTCCAAGCTATCTTTTGTGCCATTTTACATACTCTTCATAGTCTTTGTAATTTGGAACCTCCATGCACACCCTGGTTCTGTCTGTATATTTTCATTCCTTTCTGCTTTCTTCAAGCTATTTTTTAGTCTGCTTTTTTTTGCACAACATTTGCTTGTTTTCATCCTTTAAGCTCCGTTCTCCAGATATTGGTGTCCATACCACCATTCCACATGCATCATTTGTTGGACTTAGTCTGAGGGTCATCTATTAATTGTGGTTGTTATTTGTTTGGATTTATCCTCTCTAACATGATGCTTTTGTAGGAAGACCAAGCTTTTGATGTCTGACAAACTTAAATCATATTTCTTTATTTATGACAACTCCTTTAAATAACATTTGAGCATTGCTGCTTTTCAAGTTTCTTCTTCACTTTTAGTATGTTATGATTCTTTTGCAGCTAGAGACTTAATTCCTGTTTCATGATTATCCAAGTTTTGAACTTCTGAGGGCACTAAATTATCTTTATTTGTTCCCCTTTTCTGTGCAGTTTTTCCTGGTTCAGTGTAATTAGTAACTTTCATTAGTGTGATACATATATCCAAAGTGTAAACAAAACTGGACCCATGACTTATTCTTGGAAAAAAACATTTTTCTGCAATGTCAGTATATAGCATTTTACCATTACTATTTTTCCCATATCTAATTTATTTGGTAATTTTTTAATGGTTAGCTCATATAATTTTTTGTCTATGTTAGCCTGTGCTAATGATTTTGGTTATACTAATTAATTTAATGGGAGAATTTTCAGTCCTTCTGTATGTTGAAAATTGGTCCACTAGTTTAAGTACTCTCACTTTTACTCTAATTTACTTCACTGGGCTGCTTGCTGTCACATATTTGATTCAGTTACCAAAACACTTGCACAGAATTATTTGGAGTGACTTGGAAGAAGTTCTAGATATATTGTGTCACTCTTACAAAGTCCTAGTGTCTGCATTTATTTTTGGGCCTCAGAGAGAAAACTTCCACATAAAAGATTTGCTCCTTTCATCTCATCCATCTTTATTTTGATAAACTATGTTCTTTAGCAAGAAGCCTGTAGAACTACATGCCATGTACTGTAGCCTGTTCTTTTAGGATGTGTATTTTCAAATAACATCATGTTAAAGCAGTCCCATGTAATTTGGTTGAGTACATGTGTGGTGTTCACCATCCAGTTTTGTGATTAGGTCATACAATACTGTTTTTCAGTTGTGAATTTAAAGTAACCAGAGATTTGTTCTTTTGAATAAATGTATGAGAGATAAAGGACTTAGCTACAGTACCTTTTCAGTACATTTCTTGGATCACAGATGTGTTGCCTTTCTCTGCCTCCTTAGGTTTTAACAGTGTAATTTTGGGGAGCATCAATTTCTGTAAACTTGTGTTCTTTGAGCAGCTTTTGATGGGCAGAAGTGTGAAAACAAACAATTGAAAAGCAGGCATAATGATCAGATAATCAAGTCTTGGTTTTACTAATGCCTATCAAGTATTTGGAAACATTTGCAGGCTGTGGCTTGACAGTGTGTTTGCAGACTGACTGTCCCAGGTATCCAAGAGCCTGCTTGGTGCCTGTGTGAAATGCCTAGTCAACCTGAGATGCATTAAGGAAGAAATGCAGCCATTGTGGTTGTCCTGTGCTGAAATTTGTGGCTGTTTAGTGGAAGCTGGTTTGGACTACACTGTGAGAAATGAAGAAATCAGAATACAATAGTTAACTTCTTCCATGTGGTAAATTGATTTGTATAAGATGTGGCCAATCTTTGACATGGCAATACGAGTTTTCTTGGGCAGCTGCTGTTCCTGAGCATCGTAGAGATACTTAGCATAGTTGTTACTATTGAGTGGCTGAGAAGGTGGAAAGATTTCCTTGAAAAAATGCTCAGATGTTTCAGGAAGCTCATTTTTTCCATAAGGACATGAAGGTGTTGAGAATATTTTATGCGAATCTGATAACATGTTTAGTTGAAGAGAGTGACAATAGGTGAACAGTCTTGACTCTTTCATCATCAGTTTCTGTAAGCTTAGATACAGAGTTATGGGAATGATTTGCCTGTTAGCTGCCACTGAAAGCCTCTGCCACATTCCTACTGAGCAGCAGAGAAACTGATGGACAGCAGTGTTGGTCCATCCAATTATGTCAGGGTGTTTTAAAAAAATAACCCCTATTGTAAAATATAGTGTTAAATACAGCAGAGCAAATGAACAAACTCTTGGGGAGGCTGGGGAATGAGACTAGGATGACTCTTGTTTAAATAGTCCTTGTTCAGGCAAACACTCTTGTTTAGCTGGTGGGAATGTTCCTAGGAGGGAGGATGATTGGAAATGTGACCTTTAAAAAAATGTGTGTGCCTGTGCTAATGAACATACCTGTGCAGGTTATCTATCCTTTTGATATGTGCTTTTTATCTTCCCACTTAAATTTCCCTTTAGGATACATTTTCTGAGAATCTTAAAATCTCATCTGCAGTGAGCACTTACTGCAGGATGTCATGAAGAACTTCTGATTTTTCTCTTGGAGTGTTTTTTTGAAGGGTGGTTGAAGCTTCAGCTTCAGCCCAGCCCTCTCACCACCAAAAGACTGATTTGTACCTCCTTACACGCAGATTATTTAATTTTGGTATGTTATCTCTTAGCCTGCCTTCTGAGTTGATTTTGCTGCTCTGTAGTCAGTTGTGAAAGCTTATGAATTGTTGTATCATTTAAGATATTTTTGAGAATGTGGATTCCACTACAGAAGGCATAAATCCAGTTGAATAGTATAATTTGTGGAGCTCATCTGGTTTGTTGTCAGGAGAGACTTCTTGTTAGACTACAAAATCCAAACTATGGCTGAGCTAAAAAGGCATTTAACAATATTATATTCTTAGCCCAACTTCTTCCTGCCTAGGTGTAGATTGTGGTATTGTGTGTTAGACTGCTTTTGCCCTGCTCATGCTGCCAAGCCATGCTGTGATCCTGGGAGATCACACCAGTGTTTAAACCATACCACGTGTATGTGTTTCTAAGCTGCTCAAAGCCTTGGATTGACATGGTCCTCCAGGCCAGCCTTCTTTGGTTCCCTTAAGTTTGAATTGCAGGCTCCCAAAATTACTTCCTGGCTATTTTGAGTAACCCTTGGTCCTCACACCAGAGTATTAGACTGTGGGGTTGAGAAAAGATTTATACAGTTGGATTTGTACTATTCTGAAAGGGAAAGGAAAACTTATTGCCAAGCCAAATATTGTCATTATTTTTGGATTACTTGTGAAAAGCAGCCAAAAACATTGTATAAGGGATAAATGATGGACTTCAAGCTAATATTTTTCCATTAAGAATTTATTTTTTTATGCTTCCTATCATCAAGATACAGTGCTTTCGAATGTAGCTTGTTTTCAGATATATGGCTCCTAGAATTGTTTCCTTGAAGTTGGACATTTGCAAATGTGCATCAGTTTTGAAAAGTGTCTTATATGTGTTAGCGCTTCTTTTGGAAATGCAAACTGAGCATGCTAGCTAATGATTTCTTGTACCTTTATAGTCCAAGCAAACTGAAAAGTGGTCTTGTGTTATTTTTTCCTTGAATAGTGCATCTGGAAAAACTTGTAGAAGGAACTCCATGATGAGATGACTTTTGTTGCTGTAAGGTTCTCTGTTGACGCTTGTCAGCTTTGCATTGTATTTTGCATAATTATCTCCAGTTAACTGTCAGGCTGAAAAAGACAAATTTCTTTGCCATATGGACTGTAGCTAGGAATTTTTTTTGTTGTTGTTGCCTATATTAATACACTTTTTTCTTTTCTGCTGGAACTTAGAGATACCTGACAGCTCTCTTTAGGAGAAGTTACTATAGGTGATAACCACTAACATGTTAGTAATTTCGGTGGCTTCCCTTCTGTTTTGGGTCACTTCCATTGCAGATTGTTGATATGAAAAGGCTACTGTGGCTGGTATACAAACAGCTTAAGGAAATTAAGATTCCCCTTCAGAAGTGTGGCTAGGTTATGATTTTATACACCAGTTTTGAATGACTACTTTGAAACAATGTTGGTCTTCAAGTATCTTGCAGAATTTTGGATCCAAATGAGAAGTACCTACTTGTTGAGTAATAGTCTACTTGTCAGTTTTTTGTGTATGGCTCAGTACAAGGCTGTGTCAGAATTGCAGTACCACCAAAATTACCTTGTTTAAATGCAACTGTTGTACAAAAGTGAATGTTATTTTGAGTGAGAAATTCTGTTTTCTAATTTATGAAGGAAATAGTTTTCTTGAGAGTAAGCATCCATAAATGTAATATATTTCATAATTTTGAAAAGGCTTATTAATCATGGGACATGAGAAAAAGGAAAGTGATTCAATCTCCAAAGATTTGTTTAGCATTTATTATTACAAGTATAAATTTTTGCTTTAAATGGAAATGCTTATTCAGAAACTTAGTCTTAAACTTCTTACTAAAACTCAGTAGTTTAAAATGCTGGATAAATATCTAAAATGGCAAAGATAGAAAATTCAGAGGGAGATTATTTTGAAATATGCCAGTGTAATTTTGAGCTTCTCAAGTGCAGCCCTGAACTTTCTCTTTTTCACTGCAATTCATATTTTGTGAAACTTCTTGGATAGGTTATATTTAAAGCTACATTCACTTGCCTGAATAAGTCAAATAAATATTTTGTCATTTAAAATTATATAGATCTGCTTATGTTAGTGTGCCATTTAAAATGAGACCCCATTGAGGTAACCATGCAGGTATTTGTGTTGGTATGGCAGTAGTGAAGTGGGGTATCTGTGTACTGTACCCGCATTCTGTGCTGAGCAAAATCACACAGACTTCCAGAAATAAGCAATGGTTTTTAAGAGCAGCTTTATTTAATGTTGCAGCAGCAAGTGTCATTTGTACCATATAATTATGTAAATTGGGTGCTAATAAATACTATTTTTCAACATTTTGCATTGTGTTCATAATTCTGCATTTTATCACAAGATACAAGTGCTAGAAGGGGGAAGTAGACTTGTTTGGAGGGGCTTGAGGTAACTGCATGTGAAATTCCTCCTGAACTGTGGAGCGCGTTACTGGTCACAGGAGTGCCTTGGTTTTTCTGTTCTCCGTATGTCTTGATTTCGTCCTGCTGTGCCAGCTTGGCTCTGTTGACACCCCACATCCTTCCATGTGCTAGGGCACACGGTACCCCTGTGGGGGTGAATGTGGGGTGTGAGCAGACATGCAGAAGGGGTGCAGTTCTGCAGGAGCTGGGCTGTCTGCAGGCGTTGTTCACAGCCAGACACGTGGCTCTCCCTAAGGACAGCGTTCATTCAGTGCAAAAATAAACGTGTGGTTCTGCCCTTGGGGAGAGGATGAGGGAGAGCAAAGCACACACCACAGATGGCAGCTGTGTCTCTACAGGAAGGTGCTCAGAACGGCACCGTGAGCGGGTGGCAGGAGAACCTACACAGACCTGCGCAGAACAAGTTGTTGTCAGTGAGCCCATCCTGTTTTTTCTGAGCTTGTAGGTGGGTAAGTGAAGTTCTCAGCTTTTCTTGGTAGGTATAAAATAGCCTGATTTGGTCCTACTCGTCTTCCTGCCTCACAGGAAAGGAGGAATCGCTTTGTGAATTGGCAGTACAATCTCATTCACGCCACTGTGAATGCCTATAGAAGATTCCTGAGGTAGGGGGAGAGAAGATTTAGTGAATAACATATGAGTGACCCTCACATGGGGGAGGCATTCTTAACATGCTTATGGGTTTGCCTGTGACTTGGCCCCATGATGATTTGCATGTGAGAAAAGTGTGTATACTTGATGATACAGTGGAACTTATACAATTTCTTGTGCTTAAAAAGAAGCAATTTCTACAAGTGCTGGAATTCTTGAACTGCACTATCAGAGTTCTCATTAGAAATCAGAGAATGG
The DNA here is from genome assembly GCF_000277835.1 of Geospiza fortis. NCBI lineage: Eukaryota > Metazoa > Chordata > Aves > Passeriformes > Thraupidae > Geospiza > Geospiza fortis. Next base: position 17,176,750 of record NW_005054299.1, on the reverse strand, counting down.
GTTAAACTGGTGTTAAGGAAAATAACGTTTCTTGCCTTTCAGTAAGACTGACACAGTTGACTGTGAGTAGTGTTGCTGATGCGGTGCTAAAACCCTCATTCCCCTTCCTCCCCCAGTTTAAAAAGGAAAAATTATTATTTTGAGGAATTTGAAGCATTCAGCTGCATAGATGTACATTTGTAATGTTTTCAATATGTAGATGACTTAGCAAATGTAAATGACCTGATATTGTCCAAGATGTCTTGAAATGAGATGGGAGTGGAAAAGAAAAGGGATCAAGTTGTTTCTATAATGTTGTTCATGGACAGAGGAAAATAGCTAGCAGAGTGCTAGTGGCTTTGTTCAACCATGAAGTAATTTAAGGTATGTATACCACAGAAAAATGACTTAAATTTGGTGTCTAGATAATATTTCTGATAATACCTACTGCTTGCTTTGGCTTTCTAAGTAGATGACGTGGATGATTTCCTGTGGGGTTACAGGTAGGGTGTTGAATCCCTAAATATATTTAGATTGGGTTGATCCTGGCTGGATGCTTAACTCCAGAGCTTTTCCTGATTACTGGTATGGTTCCCCCTGTGTGCTGAAGAGCCGTGGGGGAATGAGTGCGAGGAGGAAGGGGAAGCTTGTCTGCCCCCCTGTCAGCAGCAGCCATGGAGAAAGTCTCCTCTTTCCAAACCAGCAAAGCAGCAACTGAGGAGCGGGAGATGCACACTGGGGGCAATACCTTCTGTGCAGGGGGCACAGTGACAGCAGAAATGCTGTGTCCTGCTCTGGGGAGACAGGAATTTGAGATACTTCTCTCTGAAGAGATGGCTGAATGCTTAATTGAATTTGGTGGCTCACTGAAAATGTGAGTGGCTAATGCTGGAGTTGGCAGGAGATGCTGAAACTGAGCTCTGCCAGGTTTCCAGAGCATGGACATCAGTAGGTATTTCCAGGTGGGTGTTCTGCACTGTGGTTGCTGAGCACTGATAAGCCACCAGCCAACTCTGAGTGCAAAGAAGCTTATTTCTTAGGGAGAGGGTGATCAGACAACACCCTCTAGAATGTGCATGCAGTGACTAGGTCAGACAGCTTCCATCTCTTTTCTTGGGCATGCCTCTGGCAGACAGCAGGTTCCACTGAACTGGTCAGACATCTGAAACTAAGTTGCTCAGCATCAAGTGACTGGACATCTAGATCCTCCTTTGATTCAGTCCCACATCTAGAAAGTGTGTAAAGCCACTGTCATATTTTTTCAGCTTCCAAAAGAAGTCTGATTCCAAATAAGACATGATCTTGCAGACCTTGAAAAGTATATATAATTTTGATGCCCTTCAGTCATTAGGCTCTGCTTCAGTTAACTGATGCCTCTGACAGGTAATTTTGTGGTAGCTCACTCAAAGGATCTTTTTCATCTTAGCATGTAAAAGGACAACAGTGAAGCACCCAGGGCTTTGCCAACCTTGCTAAGTCTTCCATAATGTAGTAATAACCTCAGCTGTGTTTCAGAAACTAAAGTGTTATGGTCTGTATTTGCTGTTTATTTTTTAACCCCATATGAGATGACATGCACTGCATGTGCCTTTAGGACAATTTTATTGCAAAAGATATAGCAACTTATGTTGATAAGCTCAAAATAGCTTGTATATGTTACAGAAGGAGTTCTAGTTTCTTCAAACAAATATACCCCTTTGAACATTTATCTATATATGTAAGTTACCTTGTTTTTTTAATCTAACAGTATTTAGAGACTTTAGTAGGTGGCAAGTGATTTGATTGCTATGAAAGGTAAAGGTGAAGAGGAGTGTCTTCTGTGATTGCATGGAAGGATGTATTCAAAATTTTGAGACTTCCACTTAAGTTTACGGTGCTTAAGAATAGGACATCTATGTTTAGATAAGAGTTTGATTAAACAACTTTCACAGTTTGAGTTTTGACAATTTCAAGATCGTCCCAAGAAGTAAATAAAAATGCACGTTGAGAAACAAGCACCATAGTTGTTCTGTAAACTTAAGATAAACCGTTTGAACAACAAATCCTGAAGTGTCCCTTATAAATGTTTGACAAAATATAGCTGTGCAACTTTCCTGTGAAAAAGCATTTGAAAGCTTAATGTCATTGCTTAAACTTTAAGCTTTAGGGAAAAGTTATATCCCATATGCATATATCCCTTAGCACATCCTGAAGAGCATGTGTGCTCTAGCTGCTCCCAATGTCTCGGCCACCACTGGCACAAGTGAAGCACTGGGGAGTCTCTGTAGGGTACCAGTCTTTGGAGCTGCAAGAGTACATTCGGTATGGAGAACAATATGTGGTGGTGAGCTGCTGCATTAAAAATTAAACCCACAGCATTAAGAGTAACTGTAAGTTAGGATTTAGGCCTTTTTCTCAGGCAGCCCCAAATCAAGCCCCAAACAAACAGGTTTTTTAGACAATAAATCTGGTGTCTGAACTGAAGTCCCCAGTAAATTTAGTTAGTGGGTTTGAGTTTTGTCCAGGCCATGTAATGTCCCCTGTTGACAGAGAAAGATGTGTTCAGCAGAAGGGTAATGAGGAGCTGGGTCAGGAGATGGGGGATATCAGGAGTTGCTCTGCTCATGCCGCATGCCTAACTCTCTGTCCTTAATCATTTTTTCAAGCCAAAAGCTACTGCTGTGAAGTGCGGCAGCAGAGATTAGTGGTAAAAACTCTGCATACAAATGTATTTGTGGATGCTGACAGTGTCCTGGGCTTTCAGTATGGCTAGAATGGTTGAATTGATGATACTCAGTTAAAGCTGGAACTTAATGTTTCTTCTAAGGGGAAGTGATGAACTTTCACTGTGTAAAACCACTGTTTCATCCAAAACTGGTTTTGATAACCTCTTGAGAGGACCCCAGCCTGGCTTTTGTTACCCCACCAGGGGGATCATGCAGAATCTGCTGTTTTCATTAATTTGTGTTATGCTTACTTAGTTGACAGGTTATAAGCTACTTCAGTCATATTTCCAAACATAATGATTTAAAAAATAGTCCTACTTTTGCTGATAAAATGAGTTTCCCTTATGGCAATTCAATTAGAATTTATGTGGCTAATAAATATCTTGGCTTATGGTTATTAAAACTATAAATGCTGTAAAGAGCCTGATTTGCAAGTAATATGGCACATCTGAGTTTTAATTTCTTTCCATTTCCTGTTAGTTCCACAAGCCTGGCACAGCATGGCTTTGATTTCTGTAAGGAGTGTGAACACTCATGTTTTTATTGGCTCCTTTGATAACTTTGCTTAATGAATGTATTTTCTTTAATGATACTGGATGGAACATAACCAGCAACTGCTGCTTCCTATATAGAGTGCAGTTATTTTGGTCCTCCTTGTGTGTCCCTCCTCCTGCACTGGGTAGTGACATGGGTAGTTCTACACTTAAGAAATCACTGTGTGTTCTGACAGATCCAGGGCTGTAATAGGTACATTTTGAAATCAGTCCATAAAAGAAAAGCTGGTCCTAAATTTGAGGGAGAGTATCTAAATGCTTGAAATTCTGCTTTTCCCAGTGTATAATACAGAACTTCAGATAATTCCATCTTAAATCCTGTTAATGGCTCTTGAATAGCTCTCCTGACACTAGAGACTGCACTTCTGAGTGTTGGTTTAATGACAGAGTGGTGAGTCTTAAATGCTTTAGTGATTGTGAGCAGCTTAAACCCACAGTTTTTCTCAGAGTCTCCTGTGTCCTGGCAACACTCCTGTGGTCCTGCAGGCTTTGAACCATCCAAGAGTGAAGGAGGAAGGTGAGGGAAAAGACACGTCTCAAGGTCAAGTAATTAATGCAATGTTGTGGGAGACTAGATTCCAGTTCCTGCATGTTGGCTGCCTTGTGGATTTGGGGCTTTATTGGGGTTGTAGGGTTGTAAAGGAGGCAGAGTTATAGGGTCCTGGGGTTTGAACATTTCCTCTCTCTTGCTTTCCAGTTTCTCAGGGTTTGGATAAATCCCAGTGCTTGAGTTGACACTAGCTGAAGCTTAACTTACTGACAAGACAGCAGTGTGGAGAGAGTACCTGCCTTTAAGAAGGTACTCAAATTGTGTTCCCCCTCCATCTGGTATTTGAGCCCTGATCTGTGTGTCATCTGGTGGGCAGTGCCACATGAGGTGTTTCTACCACAGCAGCTCAGCAGCTTGGCCACTCCCTGAAGGAACCTGGACACTTCAGGGAGCAGGAGGCACTTTTAAGGAATTTGTGTGTATCCTAAGGTGAGAATTGGGCAGTCTGGGGCTCTGTGCTAGAAGCAGCTCTTCAAACACCTGCAGTTATTTCCTCCATGTTCACTGCCTCTTGTGCTGTTCATCTAAATCAGAGTTTATGATGCCCACAATGAAAAAAAAAATCAACACTCTACGCAGAGCATTATCATGCATAGGGACAGAGCTGCAATCAACCTTGCTGACTGGAAAGTGCCAGAGGAAAGCACCTCCAGTGTTTCTTGAACTGAGGGCTGGCATTATTTCTGTGGCACTTGTCATGCCTTTAGCACAGTACCCAAGGGTCCTGCCTTGCTGGAGTCCATCAGTTCCGTGGCTGGGAATTAAACTCTGTGCAAATGTTTTGGATGAGCTGATTAACATAGCGGTAGAGGTTGTCAAAGTCATCCACAAAGAAGGAATGCTCCTTAGCAGGGTCTGATGCAATGGCTTCCAGTTCATCTGGGGCTGCCCAAGCAACTCCAATGGAATAAGCGATGACTCCTGGAAAAAAACCCAAAGTTTAGAAAAAGCACTAAAATTGTCATTGCGGTAAATCTAATTTAAGACCAATACTGCAAATGTAGTTTGAGGTCTCCTAGGCATTGCTGCATTTGTGATGATTTATAAGTTTTTTTTTTTCTGAAGTTCCTTATTCAGCTATTAAACAGATGCTGATCTTGTTGGACCTCAGTGGGAATCCAGAGAAAAGTACTACTCTTGCTTCATAAGGTTTCATCCAGTGCCTTCAAATTACAGCAAGCTGCATTTATCTGGCCTGGATAAGTGCTGAGGCACAAGGGGAGAGCAGGCAGTGATAGAAGACCTTACCATTTTGGTGAGCTGCCATGGCTGGCACGCTGACATCATCGTAAGACCTGCCATCTGTGATGAGAATCATGATCTTCCTTTTGTTGGGTTTGGACTTGCTGAACAGCTGCTCTGAGGCGTAGCTGATGGCTGCTCCCGTGCTGGTTCCCCCACTCCAGTAGCTGATCCTTTTGATGGCGTTCAGCACGTCCTGCTTTGTGCTGTACTTGTCAAAGCTGAACTCCAGCCTCTGCTCGTAGGTGTACTGCACCGCCCCGATGCGCGTGTCGGTGTCCGAAATCTCAAACTCCTTGCTGATGTTGGCCACGAACTGCAGAACCGTGCGGAAGTTGCCGGTGCCGACGCTGCTGGAGCCATCGATGACGAAGCCGATGTCGGCGGCGTTGAGGCACGTCTTGCTGCAAGCCAGGCGCTCGGTGTCACACACCCGCTTCACCAGGGGCTGCACCACCTTGTGCAGGCTGAACCAGCTGGGCACATTGATGGAATAGAAACCACTTGTCCTGCACACTGCCTGCGAGGCAACACAAGGATAAATGCAATGGAAATTCAGTCTGTCTGTTCCTGCTAGGGGATGTAGCTAAATTGTAAATATAGGCTCCTGGAAAGAGCAGTGCTGGAGTCTGAAATGGCCTCTCCTGCAATCACCATCTGCTTCCCTGGGAAATGATGTCAGTGTAACATCACAGATACTTGTGTAATGTGACAGTTTTTCCTGCCTTTTTTTTTTTAAACTGTGGGATGGAGCTGATATTATAGTAGTGAAAAAACTGTAAAAAGCAAGTTTGCCACCTGTCAGGCTTTTTTATGTGAGTCACATTGTTCGTGGGAAAAACATCCAAATCACAGAGGTGCTCTTAGTGTGGCTCCCATGGACATTACAGTGTGTTTGCCAGGTAGCAACTTCAGCTCCTGTCATTCAGGACAAGAAAGAAAGCTTTGCCTGCTGACAAACCCTACTACTTTGAAGTGAAACCTGGGGCTTAAGCTGCAGATAACTTGGTTCATACCTTTCTCAGCAAAGAAAACCCAGGCTCATTGTGTTGGCTCTGCCAAATAGTAAAAAAACCAAAATGAAACCCATTAACTTTTATAAGTAAATACTCATAAGGGCCAGATCTGTGGGCAGCTTCTATAGGGTCAGTGGGAGTCAGGTGAGTGTGGGTAGGAAGTAGGGCTGGCACAGAAGAGGACATGGGAAAAGTCAAGGGGTGGAGGAGGAGAAGGGTGGGGCAAGGCGGACAGTGATGCAAACAGGCTGGATCAAATTGTCTTTGGCTTTAGTGCTTCTTAAAGGCCAATTCCTCAGTTCTCTGGGTGAGAATATTTTGTTAAACCAGGCTTTATCCACCAGCTTTGTGATGGTGTGCGTATCTGACTGTTTTTAAAGACCAAGACACTGGTTGTGACTTGCACAAAGCCTAACGGCTCCAAGGGAGTTACAGTTCCCTCCAGTGCGGGTTCCTCATGGTGTCCTGCTCTCATTTGCTCTTCTGTCTCACTTCTATTTTAGTGTTATGATGCAGCAGTATCAAGCCACCATTCCCTCCTTACCTTTCTGTTCTGAGCCCACTCTGCTCTCATTTCTGCTGTGTCCCTGGCAGGTTTGCAGAGATTTGCTGTAGCTTTATTCTTTAAAAAACATTAAATGCAAATGAGACTACAATCCAATTATATGCTGACCAGAGATAGTGCAGCTCTTTGGAGCAACTCTGAAACTCATGGGAGATTATTTCATGGCAGAGTGAACCAGCTCAGATGGGAATCTGTTTTCTGAAAATACCAGATAACCCTGTTTCCTAGGCCCAGCCTGGTCTGTCACTTGGTAGGTATCTCATGCCCTAACTGGGTACCAGCTTGTTCTGAAGCACTGTTATCAGACAGCTAGTATTGGTGCCAAACACAAATCAATCAAAGCTTGCATTCTCTTTTTTTATCTGCATATGGCAGAGATTTACCCTTTTTCCAAGTGCTACCATGAAGTCCATAGCAGCAGAAACAAGTAACTGAAAAATAGACTTCATCAACAGTGAAAAGAGAATGTTTGAGTTATCCAGTATAGCTGAAAAACTAGGATATGCTTATGTTGGGACTGTGCCAACCTTTGCTTATGTGGAACCTGTTTGTAAATGCAACATTGACATTAGACTGACAGGGCTCCTCACCCTTTCCCTAGTGGGAGATGCACAGCAAGAAGTTTGTGTAAAAAACAATTCCAAATTGCTCAAGCTGCAATTGTACTTTGTCATTTACTCTGTATTTGGAAAGCTGCTCATGTCAGTACAACTGCAGGTGTGTGCTAAGGTTTACTTGGTCAAAAGCCATTTGCTCAATGATGTACCTCTAACCAGAATTTTACTGACTTCATTCCCTTTCTGACCTCAGCATTACTGTCTGGTTTTCATACAGAAAGACTCAAGACAAGAAGGAAAAGAAATAACCATTAGTGAGAAGAAGGAAAGGGAAATGCCCTGAACAAAGTAGGCTGGAAAGTTTAGTCAGACTCAGTCCTGGTCAGACTCAGCCCACTAATTACCTTGTCCACAAAGTTCGGTTCAATAACATTCTGCTTTTCACTTTGAGCAGCTGCTTCAACAGTGACAAAGAAAATGTTGATCCCTGATTCTCTGGCCAGCCTGGAGGCCTCTTCCACTCGGTCGGTTGGCCACCCATCCACCATCACTACAACCACGTTGGGTGCTCCACCTCGGTTTCCATTTGCATCCAGAAAGAAGTTTTTGTTTACAAATGAAAGTGCCTTCCCTGCAATAGAAGAGGAGTTGATGAGGAGTTATGGATCTGGAAGCACTCTATCTGATAATATCCCATTAAATAGTAGGCAGAGAGCGGACTCAAGTGTTGGAGGCTGCAGAGAGCTGGGGAAAGCAGCTCACACAGTGGCTGTGTGAGCAGGAAGGGAGACCACTGCTACTGATGCCAGTGCTTCCCAAGCCCTCCTGCACTGAACGCCCTCCCTATGCCCCATAGAGGCTGGGGGTGATGAGCTGGGTTATCAAGGATCCCCAAAGCATTGATGGGAACTGCCTCTATGTCCTGTCAACTTGTGATGGATTTGCATGGCCTGGGATCAACACATGCAGGTCATGGTGGGAGCAGTGCTCCCTCACCAGCCTGGCCCCAGCACTAAGCGCTGTTTGCTCCCAGCCTCTGTATCCTGTGAGGAGGTGTGGGCTTGCTATTAGCCCAGGCTCTGGAGCCCTCCCTGAGCGGAGGAAGTGCAAGCAGTCCCATCACCTACCAACATTGGAAAGTCCCCCTTTCTGTTGAATTTTCTCAATGGCATTCCTTAGATCCTTGGAGTTGGCATAAGTTTTTAAATTAAATTCTGTGGAAGGGTCATCACTAAAAGGAGAAATTAGAGCAAATGTCAGTGTTTTTCTTCACATACAACACAAAAGCCATAGGGCTGGTCTGTGCTACCTGGCTCCTGACCTCAAGGTGGAGGGAGGCCTTTAGCACGTATCAGTTTAGAGCTATATTGTATTTGTTGGGAAATGTCCCCACGAAGGCAGGAATGATGCATCTGACTCCATGTTCTCAGAAGCTAATTTATTACTTTATTATACTATATTATATTAAAGAATATGATACTATACTAAAGAATACAGAAAGAATGCTAAAAAGATAACAATGAAAACTTGTGACTCTTCCCAGAGTTTCGACGCAGCTTGGCACTGATTGGCCAAAAGTCAAAACAACTTACACCAGAATCCAATGAAACAATATCACCTGTGGGTAAACAATCTCCAAACACATTCCACACGTGAGCGCAACACAGGAGAAGCAAATGAGAAAAGAATTGTTTTCCTTTTCTTTGAGGCTTCTCAGCTTCCCAGGAGAAAAATCCTGGGCAAAGGGATTTTTTTCAGGCAATGTGAGTGCTACAGAGCTACAGCTGCTAGAGTGTGCAGTCATGTCCTGTGGCAATGGGAATGTCTGGGAAGCTCTTACCCATACTGAACAATGCCCATCAGAGGACCAGCACTGCCGATGCCAAGGGCTTGAGCCATGTTACCAAGGAACCGCTTCTGGAGCTGAAAGCGGCGTTTGCCAATGCTCCAGCTCCCATCCATTAGGAAGGACAAATCAACCTTGCAATCTGAGGAGAGATAAAGAAACACGGGAAATATTTTTAGTCCTTTCTGATTGCTGTGCTTCTTGCAAGCAGCAAAGACCTAAAAACTCTGCATCCAGTGACTTGTCCTGCTGTGTAAACTCTACAAAAAAGCCTTTGACAAGGACAAGTCACAGTTGGCAGCTCAAGTCTGTCCTACTGGTTGGTAAACACAGTTCTTGGCATGACTTTGTCCCATAAAACATCTAAGATTGACTGTGTGACAAAAGGGCAAGAATCTTTTCACAGGAGTCAGTCTGGGAGCACGGCATTTTGGGGGTCAGGGAGGTCAGCCCCACAGGAGCAAGCTGACTTGTATATCCTGTGCCCTCAGAGCCATGTCTTGGGCTCAGCGCACTTTATTTGCAGCCCAGAGGTGATGGGAGTTTGTAAAACCAGCCATGGTTTTTGGATTTTGTGGTCTGGCCACCTGCAGAGGACAAACTAAGGAGATTTCCTTGGTGACACTTGTGGACTTAATTGATCTAATAGACATAACAGGAACAGTTACTGTGTTAATGTGTCTCAGAAGGGAGGGAAGTTCCTGAAATGTGTGATGCCTGGGATGTGCCTCGGGGGAAGGACACTGTGGGATCTCTTCAAAGCAATTGCAATCCAGGATTACTGACAACAATCCTGGCAGCTCTACACTTCTGAATGAGAATTGTTCATCAGTTTCCTTCTGGGCTGGAGCTAACATCAAGGATGGTGATTTTGCTTGGGATGTTCAGACTGAGTGGGGACTGTTCCTTTGCATGTTGTTGTAGCCTTGTACCCGTGTGTGCAGCAGCAGCAGTGTGCTGTGTGTTTCCTCTCTGGGCTGAAAGCGATGTTCTGTAAAAGGTATGCCTGGACCCATACAAAGTCTTCCTTTTAATTACACAGATGAACCTCATCTTTGTGCTGCAAATGCTGTCTTTATCTCTGCCAACCTACTTTCACATTTCTCTAAGCTAGTGGTGAAACATTCACCACTTCGGTCTGCGACTGGAGCAGGATCAAAATTTGGCTTAACTAGAGCGCTAATTAACATTTTCCCCCTCCAGCGTCTGGGTCATCCCCATCTCTTGATTTCCCTCTGATGATGCCTCCTACCAATCAGACTGTTCAAACTACTGTGTTTTAATCATTAGGTAGCCCGAAGGCTACAAAGCACCAATTGTTCTTAGTGGCTTATGCAACTGCCTCCCATCTCATTACCTTCAATTTTTTCTCCCATAGCTGTCTCTTTTTTCTAATTCTAATAATGCTGAATTACAGGAGCGTGACTGAGAACCGTGTCCGCTCACAGCACATCGTGAGGCAGGGTCGGGAACCCACAACAAATACTTCAATTAACAGCCAAGTTTTCCTGGATTTCTTGTCCTTCAAAGGGAACTAGTTCATGAGATCTGTATGTGGGAAGTGGGCAGTTTGTTAGCCAGCAGGGTCTGGGGAGGCAAAGATTTACATACACTTATAGACAGACTTGGTTTCTGGGGAGGATTCTGATTCAGTGCTGGGACATGAGAGGGACACTGCAAGAGCACAGGCTGAGGTCCTTCATAGGGAGGTGAGCACTTTCTGATTTGCAGGGAGGCAAGATCTGAAACGGGACTTTTATGGTCCTAGAGTTGTCAGTGGGATGAAAATTTTGTTTCTGGTGTGACTAATTTCAGTTTAAGCGCTGGAAACACAGCTGTCCTTGCTGGTGTCTTCACTGCACCAAGCTCTGCTTTTCTCCAGGGCAATGGGCTCTGTAGGGCAGAGCCTTCCCTTTTTCTTCTTCTTTCCCTTATTTCTGTATCAGTTTCAGGTGTATTTGACATCTTTGATAGGGAAAAGAATTCTTTAAATATTAAGAGGAATTCCTGTGAATACATAGACATTTGGTTCAGTAGTTACTGTAAAGAGTCCAGACAGTGTTCAGCTGCCCGAGGATGGGCAAGAGAGGACCCAGGCACTGTTGGAAGGGTGAACCCTCTCTTTGGGGTGGCTTCCAATGAAGAGGTGGCAGGCAACACCATCTATCCACTAAGAACTTGCTTTCTCTTTCTTCTGCTACTTTGGGCCTCAACTAAAGATGGAATAATGGGTAAATCTGCCTTCTTAAAGGGCTGTAGAAGATTTCAGAGTAGGGGAATCTGCATTTTCTTCTCTGAACTTGGGTGATCCTTGATGATCCCTCTGCATCCTCTCCCTCCTGGCTGTGGCAGGCATTGGGTCCCTTTCTCAGGTGGTTTCCTTCCCTCCCACCCACTGCTGTGAGAAGGGTGCCTGCACACAGCATAGCCATGGGAGCCTGCTCTGCAGCGCACTGGATTGCTGTCCTCTGCCACCAAAGTACCTGAGTGAAGGAGCTCTTCTGGGAGCTTGGAGCTGATACTGCCTGGGAAGAGGTGGTAGGGAGCAGCCACCATCTCACTGCCCAGGTAAGCTAAATTTTGGCTGTTATTTCCTTCCCTGTAGAAGCAAAAACCAGTTCTGTGTATGAGGGGTCAGCAGAGAGTGCTCACTTTTTCTCTGCAAGGGAAAAATGTGCTCCTGGATTTTCTTAGGCTTTCTTGAAAACTTACCTTTTTCTATTTAATTTGAATGCATTCTAGCAATATGTAATTAATAATGTCGCTTAATTATGAAGTTAATTCTGAAGTACATACTCTGGTTCCCCTGGGAGATGGATTCCAGCGGCTTTGGATTCAATTCTTCCTTTGAACTGAAGCCTAAACAGAAAAAGGAAAGGATCTATCAGTGTGTGCTTGGTGGCTGCCCTTGCTCCTTAAGGAAGTGGGGAACAGGGTCACTGCAGAGACCCCCTGGCCTGAGGATTGATGTGGGAAGGAAATGGGGATGGGGAGGACATCCTTGGAGCTTATCTTTTTTCATCTACATCACTCCTGGGGTAAAACAAGAGCAGAGACATTTCTAGGAATGCCACCAAAATCTCTCCTAGCACCTGCTTTAAGGCATTTCCCTTTGGGAGTCATTTCCCTAACTGCAAGGGCTTGGGAGCATCATGCACAAGTAGTGGGCTCCTCAGGAGCTGAGTGTGGCTGGTGGCCACCGTGTGGGATGGTGACTCCTGGCAATCTTCTCCTGAAAACCAGCACGGCCACCCCACTGGCTCACTGTGCCTTACAATAAGCTGCACAATGTCTGAAGAGGATAAACAACAGATTTATCAAGTTGTTTTCTGTCTGGAGAGGAAAGCACAGGCAGCAGCTGACTCCAGCTCATTACAGCTGGGGAAGCAATGCAAGCCACAGCTCCTCAGGTGCCCCTAGAAGTCTGGGTTATTTTGCAAAGCACAAAAGAAACAGGGTAACAGAGCTAGGGTTAAGTCGATGGAAAGTCTCATGGGTCACTAGTGGATTCTAGTGAAGTATTTGGGTGGTAGCAGCCTTGAAATGATGAGTTGATGGCCTTGTGAAAGGTACTGACTTACAGGACACCATCAGGCTGGCATCAGGTCTAAAAATGCTGGACTTCACTCATGACTTGAATGTCTGTCAAGACTCTCCTACAGTCCAGCATCTCCCTTCCAAGCAAGGGAAAAGAGATGTGTCTTTTCAGTACAGCATGACAAGATTAAGGGGATTTAGCTGGGATAATCCTCAAAAGAGACAGCAGTGATCAGACAAGCTACAAATTGAACACTCACCAGAAAGCTGTTGATCTAAAGAACAGCAGAACAGCTTATTATTTTTGTAAACTGCATGTTAGATTTTTAAAGAAAACTAGGAGGAAGACTTCCTTAAATCTTCATCACCAAGTAAGCTGAGGAAAGATTACTGACTTCAGAGACACAGTGAAAAAGGAATTTTAGAAAGTGTGAGCTCTATAAAGAGAAGTATAGAAATTACTAGGTACCACAGAGTTTGTCTCTCCACAGCAGGCAGCCATGAGCAAGCCAAGCATGAGAGCGGCAGTGTTTGTAAAGGGACATCAGGGAAGGTCACCACCTAAATATGATGGAAGATGTGACAGCCAAAGCTGGTTGCTGAAGGTATTAAGGACCAAGCCATAATAAGGCAGAGTACTGTGAAGAAAATGGAGGGAAGTACCAGCTCCATCCCTGTCTGTAACCACTCCTATTTCTATTCCAGTTAAGTCTAAAATTTTACCTCTCATAATTGTCAGATACAACATTTTGAGTCCTTCTAGCTGCATGCTGAAATCTGCACATAGTTTTGGGTGAGGGACCGTGTTTGTATTAAGTCTGAGTGTGCAGGACCTGGTGTAAAGCTGACCTGATTGGCACTGATCCCTGCAGGGAGGCTTCAGCACACGGCAGCATCCGTACCCGACAGGGGTGCTTTGGCTTCTCAGTTTGAAATTCAGCTGCCAGTGCGGAAAGTTTCTGCTGCAGGGACCAAACAGAGCTGCTAACAGCAGCACCAAAGCAGTGATTTACCTCTGCTTTGTTTGTCCCCAGGCATCTGCTGTTGCCTGTTGCTAGAGCCAGGATGTGGCGCTGGCTGGAGCACTGGGCTTGGCCTTGTATGGGAACCCACAGGGCTGCCTGTGAGTGAAGCAGGCAAACAGCACAGAGAGTTGTCCTACTGTGTTTACAGCAAGAGTTGGTGACTGCTTTGTGTGCTTTGTTTGAGAATTTCCCTGCTATGTCTGGCCAGGTTAGGAGAGCTCCAGGGCTGGTGCTGCTTTTTGTCACTGTGTCTGTGGTGCCTGCAGTGCCTGGAGCTTCCCTGTGCTCCTGCCCAAGCTTTGGACAAGATACTTTCTGGACTGGGAACAGGAGCTCTCCACCATCCTGGCACTGGCTCTTGTGACAGAAAAGCCTCTCCCACAGTTAGTGGAGCTGGCCCTCTTGTGCCAGAGCAGTCTGGATGCATTCAAAAGCAGGCTGGCAAGCCAGGCTTTGACTGGCTTCATCTCTTATGGCTGGAGCTGTTGTCCAGCACTCTGCTGGCTCCTGCCTCTTGTCTTGCGCACTGGGGATGAGCTCCCAGGCAGGGAACAGGGAAGAGTGCACCTGGTGTTCTGTATTTGCCTATGGGAACCCATTTGGATGGAGGAAACACCAGCCGGCAGAGGTAGAGTGGTGGTGCTGGGGCAGCACTGCCTGAGGCTGGCCACCTGTTCCTGACTGAGGAAAAATAATGTGGAACAGGGCTGACACCAAACAGTTCCTGCAGCAGATATCCAGTGATATCTGCTGCAGGAAACATTTCTGACCTCTCAGGCCTGAAGTCTTGCTGACACAAACCAAACCTGCCTTTGAGGGAAGGCAAGTCTTATGCAAGTCTTTGGTTAGTTTATCTGATGTGGAAGTTAAAGGCAACATGATTTGGCCATACACAACCTCTCTTTGCCAACCACATGGATGAAAATGATTGTGTAGTTTTTTTTTTAACCTGAAATAGTCATCAGCCTGCCTTCCTGACTGTGTATGTTCCAGTACAGACTTTAATTACACAGACACATAATAGTTCCTCAGCAACAGACCAAAGCCACGCTTCATCCTGAAGCCTGCACAGACCATATCTTACATGTGCCAGCTTGGTATCCCATATGTGCATTTCCCCCCCACCTTGCCTTATTTGCAGAACAGAAAGTAGGTGGATTTAACACTGTCGTGAAATTAGAAATTAACATGTGCCATCCATTTTAGCAACTAAATTGTATATGAAGGATAATTCATAGATAGCTATTTGCCTCATGCATTTATGTACATCCTGTAAAATCCATATTCTTTTCCCAGGCATACAGCTGACATTAGCTTTGTCAGCATGGAAAACTCATGTGTAGGCAGTGCTGCTTTTTTCATTTTTATTTGCCAGTGCAATTATCAGGTCTTGAAGGTTGTGGGTCAGCTGGCTGATTTGTGCATAGTGGAACAATAAGGTCACCCACCAAATACTCTTCCCCAACTAACTGGGGAGGTGGTCAGTCTCTATGGGGCTCCCTGTTCTGCCAGTCCAATTTATTGTTGGTATTGCCATGGGAATTTCAGCTCACTGCGTGGGCAGTCTACGCCATACTAATTAAAGTTCCCTTCACTGACTGTCACAGCTGTCCATACTGATTAAACTTCCCATTCATTTAAGTAAGACAGCAGTGATTACATCCACGCCAGAAACCACTCCTTTGAAGTGACAATCTGAATCCATCAGACTTTATCACACTAGTCTCTGCTGGCACTTCAGTTGCTGAGATACTATTAATACAACATCCCTTCCCCCATGCCCAACCTTTCATTGCATTTAATGCAATCTGTCATTTTCTGCCTCAAAATATCCCTCTGCACCCTGGTCCTCATGTTGTAGTTTTCCCTGAATAAGCACACTGGTAGCATTGAAGTAAGAAGAATATTCAAGGGAATGGCCTTTACAAGGGCCACCAGCACAGCCCTCTCCAGCATCAAAACCTGTGGTGGGAAAGATCTCTTGTATTGGATGGTGAGGCCCCTGGGGAGAGGGAGAGTACCATGTCATGAATTGATCTGTGTCTTGTGCAGTCTGCTTTAATGTTCCCAAGGAAAGGGAGCTGTTAAATCTGCAGTTGGAAGCTGCTCCTGATTAAGGGTTGCACAAGTCTTGGTCTTGTTGCTACTAGAGCTTGTTACAAATGTAGGGGTTTTTTTGCTTCACCAGTACTCATAAAATATTCTTATCTCCATATTGTCATTTTTGAAGGATAAAATGTCAGAAAATTTCAACGATGTTCATTATTCTTTATGTTTGACACAAACCCTCCTTTTCTTATCTGAATGTCTTCCCTAAGTACATTGACATCAGGATAATCTGTCATGTTCTGCACTGATTGCAGCTCTAAACTGTGATCTCAGCTGTGGCATTCCCAAAATACCTTCTCATTTACAAATGGATTCCAGTAGCTAGAATCCCTTTCCTGCAGTGTAGCTGCCAACTCTTTCCAGAGCTCCTCTCTTCTGCTCCTGCTTTAAGCAGGAACTCGAGAGTGACGAAAGCACAGAATAATCTGCTAAGATGTAAATAACATACCTTATTTACAATTTAAAATGCTGTAATTACTTCTCAGAACGAGATTGTTATCACCAGTGTCGTGGGCCTGATGAATAAATAGATTTAGCTTTACCCATGTGTGATGGAAACCACTTATTCCCAGACTAGTTACTGGATGCTTTAAATATTTACCTGTGTCAAAAAGGCTCAGTCCAGGTTTCCATGAGTCTATTTCCATTGCTTTCACACATGAAAGAGAAAAAAAAAAACTTTAACTGATAGTAGTGCAAATACTAGGGGTCACACAGCTCTGAGTCAATGAAGAGAGGTCAGTTTAGACAATAACTCAAATACTTAAATTAACAACAAAGGAGCCAAGGAAATCAGTAAACCTGGGAACTTTTATGTGCACATTTCAAGCCGTAATTAGGAGCATTGTATCCCTGCCCTCCGAGCACTAACCTTTTTTAAGGTTTTGAATACACCTCACTAGATCTGTTTTGGTCTTGTTCCTCTAAATTGCATTGATACTGAGGCAGAGACTGCAGTATATTTTTTTGTTTAAGTTGTTTCTCACTGAAAATCTGCGAGGACCTCTCACCTACAGATTTCTCTATCCTGTCAGCCCACTAAAGCACAAAGAAATTCTCTAAAAATTGCTTCACAGTTATTAGGCATAGATAACTTCATCTAAATTTCTACCCTTATAAATAAACCCCAAAATGTCTTTGTTTTTGGAACCTGCTGACAGATGTTTCCAAAAGTGATGTTTTGCATCTGGGTTGCAGCCAGATGAATGCCCTTGCATCTAACTAGGACAGAAACAGTTCCTGGGAATCCAAGGAAGAAAAGATTTAACTCTATTGGAGACTCAATAAGCTGCACAGAGCTGGCGTGCTCTTGACCAGAGGCAGTGGGTGAACTACAATATAGGCTTCAACAAAGTTGTGCATGAGCTTGCCAGTGTCCTCCAGCCTAGAGAGCACTGAGCTTGTCCTTAGATTGCCTTTCCCATGAGGAGCTGCCAGCTTCTCTTTGGGAAGAAGACTTGTTGGATGAGTCTGATGGCTGAATAAGGTGCGTGGTCTCCCTTAGGGTAGGGTAATTTCCCTCCTTATGCTAAGCACTACTTAAACACCCTATGAAGGATCTAAAAACTGAGGACAGCAAAGGGCTAAGTCAATCATGAAGCACACAGAAGTTTTTTTGTGATTGTACTTAGAAGGAGAAATCAGGTAAAGAAAGGGCAGACCTGGGTAATGGGAAAAGAAACAAGAGGAAAACCAGGAGGAATATTTCTATATTCTGGCAGTGTTATTTGCCAGTTTTATACATCCTTCAGCAGAGCCATGAGCAAACAGCACCAACAGGAGCTAGGGGTGATGGTTGCAGAGAACAGGACCCTACCCACAGAGAAGGGTTGATGCTCATTTGTTATCAAAGTGGCCAACATGTCTCCTGAATGCTGAGAAGAACAAATGTCAATGAAACCAGTTTGTGAGTAGATAATCTCCAAAGGTGTTCTTCCCCCTCCCAGGCTGGAGGAGCACCAGTGACCGTGGGAAAGGAAGATTCATATGAGGCTGCTTTTCATCCTGACCAGCCAAAAAGAAAAAACAGACAAAGAGCAAATTATGAAGAAGACCCTGCACTTCTCAAATCTTCTGTACAAATATGGTGCTCTGTGAGTTGCAGTGGCAAACCTGTTTAAACCAGTAGGAACTGTATGGCAAATGGGACCAGCTGAGGAGCTGCACAAAGATTTGCCCTCTTTTCTCTTCTTCATATGTAGGGATGTGAGCTGAAGGATCAGAGCAATGGAATGTGCTCATCTCACGTGTCACAGGTTTGTTTCTGCTGCCACCTCATTGTCAGGGAGCGCCCTCAGAAACCAGGCTTCTCTAACATCTCTGTTATGTTACAGGCAGATGCTTTTCAGAAAGACAGGGAGATGCTGAAAAAGACTGGTTTCTATCAGTAGGAACAATGGTGAGGTTTTTCTAGATTTACAATTAACAACTTCTTCAGCTCAGATGTCCACAGGTACTCTAGTCTGTCCAAATCCCTGTGGGTAGCTGTCTGATGTTTCTTCAACCAGTCTTCTCGGTTCACCCATTTAGAACTTTCTGTGGCAGTTTACTATCCTAATGAAGAAGATAAGTACCAAGCACACAAGAGAAGTACAGGATAAGAATTTGGAGTAGCTGGCTGCAAATATGCAGAGCATACAGCTTTTTGAGAGACCTGTTTATCCAGGATAAAGCTCTATTTATTGCATATTGTCCTAGACACATAATGAAGAAAGCTGTCCATGAAATGTATATCTGAAAGTGAAATTATTATTTTTATAACTAGGGCTCGCTCGAAGATGCCCATTAAAAAAAGGGTTGATTTTTAAGATACTCCAAGACTGGTCTCTTGAAAAAAAAAAAAGACACCACCAAAACTATTCAGCATAATTGCTTTAAAAAACATTCTTAAAAACTCAAGACTAAGTGAGTATGGGATTTCAAGGGAGTTAATGTGCATTGCACAAGTAACTGGTGTGTTGGGGAAGGCATTTTCCTTTTCTGGCAGCCTGAGCTGATGAGAGGAAGTTCCTCAACATCATGGCCAAGCTCTCAGGATTGATCTCTGCTGTTTGCACGCTCTTGGTGGGATTAAGAACAACCTGCCTTTCCAAGAAAGCAAGGACTTGTTCAGGAATTTTCCTTTGATTGTTAGAAAAGTTTGCTGCTTGAAAGCAACACATCTGAGCTGCCACATTCTGGACTGAAAAAAGGATCAGGACTTACTGGGAATACAGCAAATATGCATTTGTATTTTTTTCCCTTCTTGTTCTGTGGTGAAGAAAGCAGAATAATTTATGATGGAAAATTTGTACCTTTTAATCTCTTTAGGGTGACCTTAAGGTGCCTTAAGCAATTAGGTGGGGTGAAATAGTGACTTTGATTTAAGTAAGACTCAGCAGTATTCTCCTGTTTTTCTGGCAAAGATTTGGCTAGCCTTAGAATTAGCCAGCACATCATTTGGTATGGACAAAAATGTATGAAAAAGACAAACACAGATGGAAGACAGAAAGAAGAGAAGGAGATTGAAATGAGGAGTAGAAAAGTGAGGGAATGGAGTACATCTTAGGACAAGTGCATTTTAAATATGCTGCAACTAGACCAACTACAAATTGTCATTTTGACCAAGAGACTGCTGGGTGAGATTACTTGACTGAAATTATCTGGAAAGATAATAACATATCCTGCATAATAACATCCTCTAACCTCAATGTGAATGACCACTTGGCTCTTCCCTGCCACAATACTCCTCCTGTGATTCCCGGTTCTCACCAAAGCCCTCGGGGCCCAGGGACACCTTCATCTGCTGCAGTCTCTCCCTCCCAGTGGGTTTGGCTGCCCATGCCAGAGGTCAGCACTGGTACATGGCAGCCCTTGCCTTGGCCAGGGCTGTGGGAAGCATCCATGGGACAGCACAGAGGTGCACACCCTCTCCTTTGCTCCTTGTACCTGTGCCTAGGCTTGTGCTGCACTATCTCAGCCCAGACCTTGCCTCCCTTACCTGGTGCCCTGCCTCAGCTGGTCAGACCTGCCCCATGGCTGGGGACTTGCCTGGCAGCCTGGGCTGTCAGGTCATCCTGGGAACCACCCCTGGACCTGCTCTGCTGCTCCTGTGGGGCTCTGTGGCCCTGCAGCCTCGGTGCAGCCCTGCATATGTTGCTGCAACCTGGCTCCCATCCTGCCCCCCCTGCCGGGTGCTCCCAGGCAAAATCTGTCCCTGAGAAACTCTGCTGTCCATCATGGGAGAGTTAGTGATTGGTGTGTGTGCTGAGAGCTCTGGAGCCCCTGGGAAGTTGTTGGGAAGTGCCTGCTCACTGGGCTGCTTGCTGGGGAAGGGTCAATTGCACTTCCAGGAAGAGAGAACAGTACAGGTGATGTTTCAACTCTCAGTATTAAAAGCAGCCTCTACTTTCACAGTCAGCCTAGAGGTTTCTGGAAACCACAGGAACAGAGGAACTAGCTCTCCCAAAGACCTGAAGGGCTGCACAGAGCTGGTTGTTTGTTTCCTGTTTTGACTAACAGATAAGATAAATTGAAAACACTTTGTAGATGTTGATTCCCACGGCCTGAAACACCAGGTCATCTGTGACTGAGCTTTGCTTTGCCTTCCCCTTTCAGGAAGCTGCTAGTTGGTGTTCAGTGCACGTGTCTTGCCCTGGTCCTCCTCCAGGAAAACAAAGTGCAGTACAAGTGCTAATTTGTGGTTGCTAAAACTGTTAAAGAGAGTGGAAAATCTGCTGCTAGCAGTCTTGCTCACCCAGGTGGACTGGAGAGCTGGCAGCCCTCTGGAAGGTGGCAACAGGCTCTTGGTGCTGAGCACCTGCATGATCAGACAAAGAGGCAAGAGGTTAAATGGATGCCAGTGGGTGGGGAGAGAGGAGCATCATCCCAGGGAATGCAGTGGTCCCAAACTGTCTTTCTGCATGTTTTCAAACCACACAGAAAAGGAAGATGGAAATTATGAATTAATTTAAAAGGGCTGAAAGAGGCTGGCAAAAGAGTGTAGGTGTTAGTAGGTGCTGCACATTCAGCTATTGGCTGGTCCTCTGGAACAGCTGGCAGTGGGTCCTGGGATGCTGACAGTGCTCAGGGCCTGCGAGCTGGGTCAGGCCTTTGTCCTGCACACTTACACAGACACAATGTTCTCCTCTCAGTTTGCAACAGCAAATGTTATAAAAGACCTCTATAAATTATTTTAGACTACTTTTTGAGAACAATTCTGTGCTTAATCAATCTTGTTTACTTTTTTCCTTTAAAGTTACACTGTTGTCACTCAACGACCGCTGTGATATCTCTTCTCACTGCAGCCTGCTATGAACATGGTTAGGAGGGAAAAACAGTGTGTTACTGCATGACTTGGAATATGTAAGTGGTAAAAATATTTGTGGGGAGGAAATAGAGGAGGATTGTAATCCTTTTACCTGTATTGTGTAGTAAAATATTCCTGTTACTTGCAGAGGTGGAAGTGCCCCTGAATGCTTTTAAAATATTATATTGGTTAGCACATGGAACTTAAACACAGGGTTTTCTAGTATTTGAGCAGTACAAATCTACTGGTTGTTGTTAAATTTAAACATACCTGTATTCTGTCCTCTTCCTTGTGCGGCCTGAACCTGTCCTAAGTAGACATCAAAGTGGAAAAGTGTGATTTATTACACCATGTTTGGTTCACTACTACTGCTACCTAGCTTTTTCACTGAGTCTCACTTCGTAGCTGTCAGAATTAATGGTTCATATATAGAGTTGTCATTAATAGACTTTCTTAGATATATTTTGAGCCTGCTTAAAAAAGGACTGTCTTCTCTGTCTGTCATACAGATCTGTCTGTTCCCTTTAGTTATGGATATTACTTCTACAAGTCTCTGGTCTGCATTTAAAAGATCTGCAGTTACCCCTGTGATTTGCTCTCCTTTGTAATTTTCTTTCTCCCACTCACACTGGTGATCTGTGTTTATCTCTATTTCAGTACCATCCAATTGTCCTGGTTGTGTGAGGAAGGTTTTAACCCCAAAACCACCCCCCAGACCAGACAGTACCCTTTCTGCAGAGATTAAGTGGATATGAGCAAGCAGGCAGACCGTAAGTAATGAGACAATGGAAAAATAATGTGGGAGAATTCATGTGTCTGACATGTCTTCTACACAAAGGGTTTTTTTAAAGGTGATTGGGTTATTAAATTCCCATTGTTCAAAAATACTAAAGGCTCAAATCATTTGCAGATAAAAACCGTGTCTTTAATAATGCCGTTCATTTAATTAATTATTCTTAAGAAGCCTGTTAACAAACTTATCCTTTAACAAGCCTTTATTCATTAGTTTTCCCAGAAAGATTATTTTGAAAGCCTGGTGAAATCAGTGGGAATGTTCTACTGGACTCTGTGAACACTGGCAAGGGCCTGGGAGGTTATTTGATCAATAAGATGTCATCAATGAGACCATTTTGAATGGTTGTCTCAGGAAACAGGAATTGCTGCTCCTTGGGAGCTTGACATTGCAAAATTAGGTGACAGTCAGTAGCTTGTGTTTGACCCAAATTTGAACCTTCCAGGCCACTAGAAGCCATTTGATGGGATTTCTAGGAGCTGTCCTGAGAGACCTTGTAAACTCCAAATGCCAAAGAGATCCTGTTTATGGAAGTAATGGGCTCATCTGCCAAAACTGGCAAGGCTTTTAAACTCTAAGCTTGTAAGGCTCCAGATGGACCACAGCTATACCAGGGTGAGTATTCAGATTTTGGAGGGGAAAATCTGTGTGTGCAGCAGTCGGTGTTGTATGGGATAGTGCAGGGCAGGCTTTGCACACAGGAGATCAGTATGTGCCAAAGGGGTGGTAGAAAATCAACTCTGGGTCTCAGAGCTGCCCTTGTCTCATGTTTGCCATGACTGAGCCCCAGTGTGTATCTAACACTCTTTACAAGGTCAGAGGAAACTGAGTACAAGAGGGTAAAGGAGAGATTACCTCAGTATCCAAGTATTTCATGCCACTTTTAAATTTGATTTTGATGTTAGCAATGTTGATTTCTCTCTGTGCACCTATTGACTGTGCTGGGCCACAGAGCTGCTCCCTCTTGCTGTACCTCCCAAAGGCACATTACCCCCATCCCCGCAGTGAGCGGCTTCCTGCCATGCTTTTGTTGGCTAGGACAAACATGGAGGTGGTAGAAGAGGAAAAGTTGGAATTGCACTTCCATGTTGCAAGGCTTGTTCTTCTTTCAAATCTGAGATGCCAGTGAGGCTGTCGCATGGGAAAATGTGTTCATTAGAACAGAGCTCTGTGCAAGCTGGAGGCCAAGTAGGACTAGGAGAAGTCTGTAACAAACTGGGGATGGACAGTCCCAGGCAAACTCCAAGAATCATGTCAAAAATCAAAGTAGTGAAGCAGAGAAACCTTGTTTGGCAAGTTCTATGGTGAGCAGGGAGGCATGGAAGCAGGAAATTATGAGACAGCAGTTTAAGTGCAATTTAGAGTGAACCTTGTGAATAATGAGAACTGATTTGACAATAAAAGGAGCTACTCTGTGCACAAAATATGCCTGGCCATCTGCACCTTGGTCAGCACCCTTGATGGGTTAAGTAGTCAGGGATAACTTGGGGAGAAAGGCAGCATCCAAAAATAAACACCAGCTGTTCTCCCTGGTGCCAGGACGGAATGTTTGTCCAGTGCTTCCTGAAGGCATGAGCCCTACTGGTGTTCCTGCTGGAGAAGAGCTTCCAATGCCCTCTCCAGCACTTACTCTAACACTGTCTCATGTCCTTTCAATACTTTTCTGTTTACTGCCCTATTAAGGCACAGCTGGGGATGAAATCTGTGTCGTGCACCATGGTAGGCAGTGCCCAGCTTAGAGTCCCTGTTTGAAAATAGAAAATAGATGCAAACATTGACCCCATCTAGACACAGAGGACAGGAAAGCACCTCACCTGATGATGCCCAGGCTTTTGCTGCCTCATGCTTGGTTGCAAGCTCAGTGCTTCGACATGGCACCAAGGATCATGACATGATTTCTGATTGCAGTGCTCACAGAAGCACTGGATTTAGACCCAAGCCTCATCTAGGGTGCAAACTGCTGTGCAGGAGAGGATTGCTTGAAGAGCTGGAATGCGAGAGAAAAGTGAGCCTGTGGCCCTTGGGAGTGTGCTGGGTTAGCTGCTGTTGGACAGAGGCAGAAGCCCTGGTAGGGCAGGCAGGAACCAGCTGTCACATGGCACACTAGTCACATCAGTG
This sequence comes from Geospiza fortis, assembly GCF_000277835.1. Lineage (NCBI taxonomy): Eukaryota > Metazoa > Chordata > Aves > Passeriformes > Thraupidae > Geospiza > Geospiza fortis. The sequence goes on along the minus strand of NW_005054299.1, from coordinate 17,152,867 downwards.
TTTTTCATTTAGCAGTTTTGGCACATCAAGTCTTTGAAGCAGGGGTCTGGCAATGGAGCAGAGTCTCCATTATTTTTATGTTACACTGACAAGCAGAAGATAAAGGGGAAAGAACAGCAAGAACTAGGGCAGCAGTTTTGCCCCTGCTCTCATGCTCTAATCTAAATCTCGTGCTCTAAAACTGCTGCTTTTCTTTTGCTCCTGTGAACTATTGCCAGTGCCAGTGGCTGGAAATGGAAAGGGTGTGTTCATTCTGACTGTGCTCTGTTTCATAGCTGTTGACTTTTGAGGTGTCTTTTGCAGGCAAGCTACCAATGCACAGTGAGAGGTAGATCTGTGAGTCTCTGTGAGCCAGGATGGACAGGAGAACATCTGATTCTGTTCAGTCAAGCCAAACTCTGGTTAATATCAACAATCAGAAACTCTGGCCTGACTAATAGCAGTGGGTCCTAAAGGCTCCTCAGACAGAGAAAACTGCTTTATATGTGGTCATGACATCAAGACTGTATTTGTACTTTCTATATTTTTTAATTTATCCAGCTCTTGTCTTTCGGAATCAAGAAGGGGTCAGGAGAATTCAGGAATATCAGGTACTGACATGCTGGACATAATCCTAGAAATGAAGTCTGTGGAATCAGAAGTGGGTCTCTACCACTCCAGCTCACAATAACCCATTCTTAGCTGTGATCACTTTAATATTTTGGGAATTAATTTATGCTTAGGACTTCAGTGAAGAAAATAGTGAAGAAAGATGCATCCAAATTACAATTAAGTGACCACTGAAAACATTGGAAAATTAGTGAAGGTTTTGTTTTGGGGTCCTTGGTTGGTTTTTTGGTTTTGTTTTTTTTGGGGGGGGGGGTTTGTCTTCAATTTTTTTTACTAAATTACTTGTCTTATTAAAGCAAATACAACCTTCCCACTGATTTCAGTGTTGCCAAAACTCTACTCTCAACATGCATATCTTCCTGGCTGGGGAACCTCTAACAGGGTTACCTAATTGCTAGCAAAGACAATAAAGGCTTCCTCTGTACTCAGCCTGTAGGAATAGGAAATGGAAAAGAAAGCAACAAGCAGAACCAAGTTAGCAGGCACATTAGGTACTGAATGATGCAGATTTCCACAGAATTTAAACCCTTTTGAACTATGTGGTCACTTCTGTAAATCCTGCCATGCACATACCTACCTGCACATTTGACTTGATAAGATTAACCCCTCCAGCCCCTGCCTTTATTCTGCACTTACAACTAAATTTTACTTAATTGTGCTTCCCCTCAAGACTTGAATTACCCAAAAGATACTTGCCCTGCCATGTTCTTGGCTGTGGATTACTTGGCACTGGGGATGACTGCAGTAATGTGAGAGGAAAGCTGAGTTGAAAGCACTCAGAAATAGCTATGGAGCATGAAAGCTAATGATAGCCCAGCTCCCTTTCACCCAAAAGCAATCATATCCCCATGCTCAGAACCTTTCAAACAGTTGAAAATATTCTCCTTTTCTTGACTGCACAGCTGAGCAATTGCACAGTGTATGGGAAAACACCTCTATACACTTGCATTGCAGGCTGTGGGCTGGGCTGGGAGCAGGCTCCTGGACTGAGATGCAGAGCTCTGAGCAGCTGCCATCCTGCTGTCAATAACAAGTGGCAAGCCAGGAATAACATCACATGTATGCCAGGCTCAGAACCACAGCCCGGGATTTTTGAGAGAAGTGCTTTAAAGTATGTCAGCATTTCAGAGCTTTCAGCCGTAAGCCTAGATGGCTCTGCAGGCCTCTGCATTGTGTATTTTACAACTAAACCAAGCCTCCTTTTGAAAGAGTATGATAGAAGGAAGTAATAGGGAAACATGATTCAAACAGCAAAATCTTTGTCTCAAGTTTTGCAAAGCCCAGTTTTTGTCACAGCTGAAATGAGCAGATACTCACTAGAAACACTTCCTCAGAACTGTGGGTGATCAGCATCTTTGACATTCAGGACAAGCATCTGTTTTTTCAGTTTAAATCCAGACTTGGATTCAGTCATTGAGTTTGCTGAGGTTTAAAAGTTCATTGAATCATTGCTGCCCTAAAACCCACTGTGCTGCATGCCTTGTGGCATACTTACTTACTACACCATACTTACTTGCTGCTGCAGCTACCACAGATGCATATGCTGGGTGGACACTGCTAGAACCTAAAAAGAAGAGATTTTAATTTTCAGCTATTGAAGTGAATCCCTACAATGCTAATGAATAACAATAAATGGAGAAGGAAAGATTAAGGAAAATCAGGTGTGCAAAAAAAAAAGGATGATAATTCCTTCACAGTGTTTTAATCTTAAAAATTCAAAAGCTGTTACAAAAAATATATTACAGCTTTAATCTATTGAAAGTTATCACAAAATTAATTCTAAAATGAGTTTTCACCTATCTGTTGATCTCTCAGTCTAGACATGAGAATCAAAGAACTATTTATTGACTTCTATACCTGAAAATCATCACAGCATTTGGGGATGGAGAGCTTACTCTCACATGAATTGGTCTGCTGGACTTAAAAATTTTTTTCCCACTCCTAGTATTTCTACATTGAATTACTGAACTCATGATCCTCTAAATCCTGGTATATCCAGCTGTATATCTTGTTCCTTAAATTTTAGGAGAGCTGTCAGTCAGGAGGAAAGCAATGCAAACATCCATGCTACTGACCCATATCTCTGCCCCTGTGCAGTCCAGGTCTGGCCTTGGCTGGAGCTGCTGTGGTTCTGGGTGCTGCAGGGGTTGTGGTTGGCTGTGGCACTGTGGTGGAAGGCTCTGTCGTCGTGGTGGTAGGTGTGGGGGTGGTGGTGGCCATTTCTGTGGCTGGGGTCAGCACTGGAGTTGTCTGATGCTCTTTGCGGGCTGTGTCCCCTGTAGGAACATTGACGTGTCACTGTGGCTGGATGTGTGACATGTATGGAAGTGTCAGCAGCAGCACTCAATGTTTAAGGTAACCCAGAAACTGGCACTCTCTTCAGGATGCCTACAAGCACCCTCATCTGTGGAGCCATTAGTGCCTTCATTGTGGATGTGTAGCGCAGGTGCCTGTGTGATGCTCTGCTCTCAGAGGGCGCTGACAGCAGCCTGTTGCAGCATTAATGCTCCCCCCACACTTTTCTGCTTTGCCCAGGAACACTCATCAAACTGACAAATGTCTCAGACCTATGAAATGGTTCAACCAGCCAGTTGCAGATTCTGTTTTGGCATCTTCCTTTCTCAGTGTAATTAAGCACTTAGAAGGTCCATATAAATGGAAATCAGCTGGCATCTGGTAGTAAAGATGGCCAATCTGAGTCATAGACCAGAAAAAATTGCAGCACTGAAATGTTTTTGACAGAAAGACAACTTTTAGATAAGGATGATTTGGGGGAGAGGGTCAGAGCCAGAACAGGGAGTATCAGGGCTTTGGCTGAGGAGAGTGGGGGAGATCACCACCTGGAGGTTGCCAATCTCATCTAAGATTGACTCATCTCACAGTTGCTACTACTTTTAAAATATATCATCTGTTGTGAGAACAGTAACAATTCTAGTCGCAAAATATACATCCTAAATATCCTTATAAAAATAGTCAACAAGTTTAGATTCTTCCAAGTCATTTTATCAAAAAAGGTTCTTCACTGTTTTCTTTTCCATCTAGCTACAAAAAACTGCCCTAAAATATATTCCATGTTAACCTTGGTCTCGTTCCTCTCCTCGCTGCTGATAGCCCTGGGGATGGCCTGGCACAGTGTTTACATTGAAAGGGAATGGTGCACACTCCATTCACTGCTGCACAACACAAGCTTGTGTTCTACTGCTATTTCTGGATGTTCTCCTCTTGGAAGGCATCGTTGTGAAACTGTCTGGTGGATTAATTATCACCTAATGCTAGGCAGTGAAAAACTCAGATCTCAGACAGTTTTAATGGAATAATGCTGAAAGAGGGCTCAGAAGAAAAACAAAACAACTCAGCTGAAAAAATCAGCATGAATGGCTCTTTTTGGGCTGAACAGTGCACTGCTCCATGAAACTGTGCTTAAAAAAAGAAAACAGAGGGCACAGTGAGTCTTCCCCTGCGATCCTGTGCTGCTGGAGTAGGGAGCAGGCGCACTGGCCAGCTTTATACCCCAGCCTGTGAGGAGCAAGGAAGCTGGAAGCTAACAGTATTAGCAGAAAAGCTGAGGAAGCAGCATAGTAAGAGCAAAGAAAAGCTGTTGCCTTGGTGCATGTTGGCTGGGTTTCTCGTGGATCCTTTAACACAAGAGGAAGCTGTTTCCAGTGCTCCAGCAGGCTGGGTACCCATCTCTTTCACTGTATCTTCAAAGGGTTTGCAGGGCACTGCATAGGAGATTGCCAAGAACCATAATGCAAGGTTTTCAACTTCACAAAACCTGAACTCATCCAAAGCACAGGCAGAAATTAAACTCTGTGAGTGCCCTCTTCTCGGAATTACCAGAAGCCCTTCAAGCTCCATTTCAGTTTGGTTTGGTAGGAAAGGGGCTGTGGAAAGGAGCTTGGATGGGGGAGGTAAAGCTGTCTGTGTAACCAGTGTCAAAACGCTCCCTATAAGTACCTGCAGGCAGATTGGGTGGGTTGGACACTGTAAAGAGCACCAAGATCCCCAGCCCTTACCTTGATCTGATGCTTTTTCTGATGTGTTAGCAGGGTCTGCACTCTTCGTACCTTTTAGGTCTTGCTCTGGTTTATTGGGCTCTGAAGTAAAAATTGAGCACATTAGAAAAGGTGTAAAGGTGTAAAGAAAATAATTTCAAGTCTCCCATTTAGAGATTATCAGTCCCCAAAGGAAGGCATCCTGTCACATGCCATTAGGAAGGTTTGGCAGTCCAAACAGAGCTTTATCACCTACTGGGAAAAAGTGATGACTAAGGAGTAGTCACCCCCTATCTTTCATGCCAAACTTTGGCATTTTTACAGCCCAAAAGCTCCTGTCAGTATCCATAGAATTTCTGAAGTATGGGGGTTTGCCACCAATAAGCCAATACTCATAAGATTTAATGCATCATATTTTTTTCCTCTGAGCAGGAGCATGTTCTGAGAACCAGGGTCATGATGTGTGTATGTTGTTTGGGAAATACTTGCTAATGTGTAATCTTTCAGTCACTACTTCATGTTCAGATGTATTTCTTTCTTGTCTGACATTTTGAGATCATTATGGGGCCAAATCCTGGATGCCATGGACTGTCTTAGAAGGAAAAGGGAGATTTTTTTTGTTCTTTTTTTATTTCTAAGACCCAGAGACACCAAAATACTTGGAACACTTATTTTAGTTTATTTACTGCTACCTGACAAAATAATCTGCTTCTGCTTTTTAATCTGACTGAGTACTGGAGGATTTTCTTATTCCCTTTTTTCTTGGTTTTTTTGTTTTGTTTTGTTTTGTTTGTTTGGTTGGTTTTTTTTTGTGTTGGTTTTTTGTTTTGATTTTATTTTTTGTTGGTTATGTTGTTGTTGTTGTTTCGGGGTTTTTTTTTGTTATTCTCTAGCTCTTTTGGCAGCATTGAACTGTTAGAGAATTTATTGCAGTGTTAATGTTTTCCTAAAATTTTGTACTGTTTTTTCTAAACATCTTTTAATAGTTTTGAGCAGCTGTGAAGAGTTACAATTTTGGGAAGGCTTTTCTTGCCGTGCCCAGAATTTGAGAGGCACTGTAACCACCAGGAGCATTTAAAGAAATGTCAGGGACTATGAATCTCTGGCATCTCTGGGATGAGGACTAAAATTGCATCTCTGACAGCTGATCAGGTATGAAGCAGGATTTTTTTGTTAATCTGACAGCAGTGAGTGTAATACTCAAAGGACTGCTTTTGCCTCCTGCAGATAATGGATTTAAGTATCAAAGTGAACAGTGTGGTCTCTGTAATTAAATTAAAAGAAAAAAGTAGCTTCTTTAATATTAAAAAGTAAGTAGGAAATTCTCTTTCACAAAATGGCCGTGGCTGCATATTGCAGAGACTTTTATCTGAAAGACATGCTGTTTCTAACAGAGAACAGCTGAGATGGCTGAGCTGAGGTGGCAGATCTAAGGAGGGCTGATAGGGCCAAGCAGGGCCTGAGGAAGATAGATTGTGAACAATGGATCTCTTTGTTACCTGTGGGACAAGGATGGGCAAAATCAGGCAGTGGCATTGGGTTTGATGTAACAGTTGCTTGCTCCTCTGATAATCCTGGCCTTTCTCTGCATGAATGCACTGTCTGTGTTGTTAGAATCCTGGCATTTCATTCACCCTATTTGATTCAGGAACAAAGTGAGGACTTGTGTCTTTGGTTTGCTGCAGGAACAAGTTTCTGGTATTTTGTTTCTATGACAGAACCCTGACTGATGATGCTCCCCATCTCTACACTGATTCTTACATTACATGGCTTTTGGCACTGGTGAAAGAGACCATTGCTTACTGCCTGCTAAGCTCAGTCCTGGCTGTGATTGTCTCTGGTCTGCTCTGAAATGTTTGGGCTGATATTTCAAGTGTGGCTACAGTTGGGAATGATGAGCTGTGATTTAAGGAATATTTCTCAGAAAAAGTCAAGATTCCTAAGGTATTGCCCTCCCTTCTAACATAGCATAATATTTGGGTCAAGTAATTTCTGCATATGTGGTCAAAAAATATACAAATCTGTACCTATTTGATTGTAAATGTAAAGGTATTACAAATTAAAGGCATGTAATTGAGCTGCACATATTTGGTCTGAACAACTACAGCTTTGAGATTTAAATTGGCTTTTGTTTAACTGAAAATATAAAGATGAAGGGCAACAAAGCTGGTGAAGGGGCTGGAGCACAAGTCTTATGAGGAGCAGCTGAGGGATCTCAGTTGTTCTAGCCTGGAAAAAAAAAATCCCAAGGCTCAGAGGGGACTTAAAGGCTCTCTACAAGTACCTGAAAGGAGGTTGTAGTGAGGTGGGGGTCAGTCAAGAGGAAATGGCCTCAGGTTGCTCCAAGGGAGGTTTAGACTGGATATTAGAAAGAATTTCTTCACAGAAAGTGTTGTCAAGCATTGGAGCAGGCTTTCCAGGGAAGTGATAAAGTTACCATCCCTGGAGATATTTGAAAGATGTGGCACTTAAGGACAGGGTTATGATGGACCTGGCAGTGTGAGTTGTACTTGATGACCTTTTCTGACCATGGTGATTCTATGTTTCTGTGAGAAAAGAGCTCTGTACTTTTCTTCCAAGGACCAAACAATAATGTACAGGAAAAGAGGAGGTCTCCCAGTAACCTCTCTGTGGTCTTGGATGAATGCACCCAATGCCAGGCATTTGAATTCATGAAGATACAGCATGTTTCCTTATACCACAGCTCACAGTGGATATGCCCAGGAAGGCTCAGGCTCAGCAATCAGCAAAAGGACTGTGTAAGGGAAGTGCACTGTAGTATGGGACATTGTTTTCTTTTTGTTTGCATCCCCAAGGGAGAGTCTGAACCTTACATAGCTGTAACAGGGAGCAAAACCAAGTGTCATTTCAGTGACAGAGGTAATCCATGTGCATTTGAATGTCAGCTACCCACCAGTGTGAAACTTGATCAAAGATCTCTTCAGACAACTGAATTATTTAAACTGAATTGAGTCTTACAGAGTAGGATGCTGACTAAAATGGTTATACAGAGTATTTATAAATTGTAGCATTCTTAGTTAAGCTGCTGTGCATTACCATTTCTTTCATTTGTATTATATTACTATTTAATATTATACTCTCAGCACTGACTATCCCAAGAGATAACATGAGTAGCATTAGGAGAAAACAACATATGTAACCTCAAATGCTTGCATATAACCAGTCCACCATCATATTCAGTAACAGATCTAAAGCAAGGGGGAAAGCATTTGGAAACGGAAGTCTGTGAAACATGGTATGACCAAAAAATAGAAAATGTCGGAGATGATTTCCATATGCTTAAGATAAAAAAATACCGTGAGGGATTTGGATGGCATACTAATGGATGCATGAACTTCTGCCTCTGAATAGTTATGTCTTTGTAATATACAACTGAGAAGCTATGACAGATAGTTGTGAATGGATGTAAGGGAAAGTCAGTCACAAATACTTGCCTGATTTAACAGCTGTACTTTTTGAAGAAGAATATTCAAGGGTTGATGGATATGTCACACCTTTTCTTGGCTTGCCCTCTACAAAAAATATATATTAGAAGGCATCACAAAATATTCTGTTTTCTTCATAAATTTCTCATCTAACATAAGCATTCAGAATCAGATCCCTCTTCTTTACTGCCCAACTCATTTTCATAAAGATTTCTTTCATCTGATGGTAGAATGTCAAGACCATACCACTAAAAATATTGGTGCTTAAATCCAGAATCATAAAAAAGGAGTTAGAAAGCATGAAAACATAGTACTGGGGAGGATTTGCAGAGGCCAGTTAGTTCATTCTTTTGCTCTCAAATGATATTAAGCACAAGGGGACCATTCCTGAAAGACATCTGTACAACTTTTAATCAAACCCACAGCTTCCCTAGGCAGCCTTCTCCAATGCCTGTCTGTGCAGTTGACTTGGAAAGCATGTTTGATGTGGGATTCATTTCATCATGCACACAGCATTCTTCTCTGACCTCACTTCTGCAAGATGCCATTTCTGGCAACAGTCTTTTGCAGTAATAACAGTGAGAGAAGGCTGTGCTTGTGTGTGGGAACATATGGTGCCTATATTTAGATCTAAAATGAGAGTCCTGTCTTGAAACAATGAGGTACGTTTCCCAGTTAAGCTTTAAACCACAAATCTCTTTCGTGCCAGAGCAGACACCATCTCTGTTAGTACGTGTGGCCATGCAATTCCATCTCTTGGGACAGTTTTTACAATCACATGCATGACTGAGTGAAAAGTGTTGCAGAAAAGCCCAGCAGGGAATACTGCTTTGACCTCTAGGAGTTGAGGGATGTAGGTGTTCCAGACCCTGGTGACTGTCTCTACAAGATGCTGTGCTGTGTCATGTATCTGGAGCACCTCTGGTCCTGCAAAACCTGAGTCATGATGATCCCTCCTCTATTCCCTTGGGGGATTCTTTCAGGAGGTACATATGGCTCTGCAAGCATGCCAGTTGTCCTCCTGGGTGATTAATACAGAGACCAACAGCACTGAACAGAATGAATTCCTACAGACTGAGCCACTCCTGGGAACTGAGGACTGTTTCTCCTGTGATGGTGATGCCTTAAGTTTTTAGCTTTTATATTTTTCAGAACTGGTATTGAATTAGTGTATAACTCTGAACTCCATACAGAGTATTAGTAAGCTCCCTTCACATTTTTATCAGGTAAAAACAATCCTTACAGACCTGAAAACAAAGGACACCTTCTGTCTCAGACTCCAGAAAGTATAAACAAAAGTGAATCAGGGGAGGAAGCAAACCTGGGGAATATGACTTCCTTACCTGAAGCTATAATTGGACAATTAGCCTCTGATGTACAAATAGACCAAACTTATACTGTCTTAGAAACTGGGGACTGTCATCCATCTGGGGTGTAACCTCTGTGAGGCCTTTGCACTGCCCAAGGTGTATCTATTGAAGGCCTTTAATGAACACCTACTTTATTCTCTTAACTCTGTCCAGCCTCTAGGTGGCCCCTCCAAGGCATCAATGGCACAGAAAGAAAGGTACATGCTAGAGGAACTCTAATGGGCAGGGATGTCCATGGAGCTGCAGAGTCCCTGTCTTCTGTCCCTTTTCATGTCTTTATCTCCTTTGTTTTGCTCTTCTCTGAAATTTCAGATGTCATTGCAAAACCACAGATAAAGAAGTTAGAGTTATTAATGAGGTAATGATGTAAAAAGCCATTCCATTTCTCATTTACAGTGATGTAAGCTGAGAGCAGCTCCACTAAATTCAACACTGATCCACCAGAGACCAGAGCTGGTAAGTTAGCATGAGTGGACAAAATGGAAAGGGATTCCTTCTTGCCTTCTGGGCTTCTCTCACAGAAGCTGGTTTAAGTGAAGGGCAGCAGGTTTTCACATCCACTTCCCTCTTAGCTAAAACTGGGACCAAGAGCCAAGAAAGACTAGGGAGATCTGCTAATTTGGTAGAAAGACAGAAAAGTTACAGGATCACAGACGATTTTGAAATGCTTTCCTTTATCCCAAACAGAGAATGAGTTGTCAGTATGAGCAATTGATACATGGATGCAGCAACAGCATGATAGTCTGATCTTAATTTGGTATATTTCTGTGCTAAACTGATTTCTAATGCAAACCTGAAGCCTGCTGCTGTGAAAATACACCAGCTAGGGTGGGGAGGCTGGATTCTGGCATTTTTGATCAACAGCAATTTGCATCCCATTTGTGACTAAGAGGTAGGCCTGAGGCCTGACCTGAATCTGGCCCTGCTCTCTGGGGCAATGCTAATATGTCTTTTTCACTATTGGGAAAAAGTTACATCTAGGTTGGAGTTTGCTTAACATACTTAAAAATGTGTTTTCTTGTGGGCTGAAAACATCAGCTGTGGCCATTGAAATACAAGCTGTGGCATGGTGGCTGCTATAGTGCAGCGGCTGTTCGCCCTCTCACACTTATTTGTGACTAGCAAACCCAGAAGTTCAGGACTATTTTCTTAACCCACTAGCTGCAAAACTCCCACTAAACTGAATGGAGTCATTCAGCTGAGTGCCAAGGCATTTCAGTGCTTGAAAGTGAGCACCAAAGCGTTTGCATACCTCCTGGTGTGCTGGCTGCTTTAATGGCAGAGGACAGACCTCCTTCTCCACTGCCCCTAAATCATGCCACTTTGTTCCCTGTGTCCCCCAAGGATTCCTCTTCTGTGCTCTTTTGTGTAGATGTTCATTCACAATTTAAACATCACAAACTTGGTGACAATATCCTAACTAGGAGTAAGCTGTTGGCACATTTCCAGAGTGCAGTATTGTACATAGGTCTGCTCTGATGAAAGAGAATTCAGCTGGAGAATAGGGGACTCAATTCTAAAGCTCTAAAGCTGTCCTGAAATTAATGCCTTAGGTGACTTTATATTTTTATTGGGCAATGCTTTATGCAGCTCCGGCTTCTTATGACTCATAATCATAAAAAATCCATCCCCAACTCCTCTCTTTCTGAAAAGATCTGTATGCATTCAGCCTCAGGCTGCTGAGATGAGTAGCACAGCCTTCCTGGTTTTAGTATTCTAAATTTCTCTAAAATTCAAAATTTCTCACATCTTCAGTAGGTATGGTGAAAGTTTTCTTCCTGTTCATATATAAAATACAGAATGTATGTTATATGATATGTGAGATTTACATTTGAGCTAGTTTATAAATTAAGAGTTCTACTGTCATGAGTGAGAGAACTCAGTATGCCTAGAATTAAGTGCACAGGGGATAAATCTCATCCTGCCTACACATACCTAGCTTTCTCATCATCTCCTTTGATATGCTCTTGTAACTTTCTCTTGTATCTTCTTTTATAGTGCCTCATTAATTAAGAATAAAGTCTTATTATCATAAATAAAAAATTACTACAGTTTCATGGAAGAATTTCTACAGTTTTACAGGATGACAACTGAGCAGCTGCTGAGGTAAAAAAAAAAAAATCCAATTTCCCACTTATGTACCAGAATTACAATGTGCTGTTTGTTGGAGAAATAAACTGCAACAAGTACAAATAGCAATTCAGCTATTCCAGGAAATTCCCACTCATCCAAAATAAATCCTTCTCATAATATGGTATACCCATGGCAGACTACTGTAAAAAAGTGCATCCAAATACAGAAATGCAAAATTAAGATGACAGTTTGTTTTGGTCTGTTTCTCAGACCTCTTTTGCTGTCTACAGATTTTCACATGAAAAGGACATTATTTTTAGCAGCTGTTCAGTTGCTTGAGTTGTTGATTTTTCCAGGAATGATGTAGTTAACTAACATCAATTGGTTGTGCCTTTCTTAAACCTCCAAAAGTGCAGACCAGCAAGAACTGGCCCAATGTATCAAGAAGTTGGATTTAGAATTTTCATGGAAAGCAAGGTCAAGCAAAACCTCTTTCACAAAGGTGGAGTGATTGCAAGTGGGTTTAAGATAATCTGAAGCTGGTATAAAGGGGATCTAATTTGCAAAAAAACCTTATCTGTGAATTTTGTTGGCAATTCCAAGTGTGTTCCTATATATACTATGGGGAGGAAAAGGGAATGAGCATTAAAGCAAGATGGATTGACCTGCACTGATTAGATATCAAAACTATTTGACTAACAGAGGTGGAGAGAGTTCCTGACATACTTGGGATGCACCAGTCAAGTTGCTTAATATAAGGTTTGCATACATACAGCAGAGCTATATGGGGCTTGACATAAGTCTGAAGTAATTTCAGGAGATACAAACTCAGGTGCAGGCTGAGGATGTTTCAAATGGCCAAAAGGCCTTTCAGTTCCCTCAGCAGCACTGCTTTCCAGGGTGAAGAGCAGGAGATTCTATGCATCAAGAACTGGAGTTAAGGTGCCTTCCAAGGCTCAGTCCAGAGCAGCCATCACCTCCTGCAGTGGGCTCAGACCTGGGCTGGGCTGAGCATGCCCCTGGCAGGGTGCAGGTCTCCTTGCAGGCTACAGGGGAAGCCCAGAAGGAGAAGTGTTTCAAATGCACTATTCCTGCCAAAGCTGGGGGGTGGGCCTGTGGTGATTAACCAGGTGTGCAAAACGAGAGGCTGCCTCCCCCTCTGCCCACTGCTGCTCAGCACTCAGTGGTGGGGAGCAGGAGGGGAGTGCCCCAGCCCAGAACTGTACCTGACACCAGGAAGGATTCCCTCCAGCGCGGCAGTGACAGGGACCGGACACCATTGGAGAAGCTCCCGCGGTAACCAGAGTGCCCGGCGACTTTCTGGACAAGAACCTTCCCACCTGTGTTGTCAATTATACCACTGCAAGGAGGAAACAAAGTGTCTGAGGGGACAAACGCCACAAAAACCTTTAAAAACCTTCTACAGTGCAAGAGGTAGGAAGCGATTCCTTTCACCTTTAAACCAGGGGTGGTGGTGGTGCTGGGATGTCACTACTAAGCCTGCTGCTAAGAAATGTTTGTGCTCCTTCCACATAAAGAAGAGCAGTTTGTTGCAAAGTGCTGTCAGGATCTGTTTGCTCTTCCCACTGATCTGCTGGTCCTCTGTTTAAGCTTGACCTAGTTGCACACAAGGAAAAGCTACTGCCTTCTTTACAATTCCTGCAAGCTTGATTGAATGACTCAAGATGCAAGCAGAGGTTCTCAGAGGAGCTTTCAGGCCAAACTCAAGACAGAAAGTGTTTTCTTTGACTCTCAGTATGTTTTCTGCAAAAATCCAAGCACATTTCTGACCTCAACCTGGAGTAAACTGGACACAATATTGCTGGAAACTGTAGAAAACCTGGCAGACTCCAGGTGTGGTGCACATCAAATGGTGTTTAACACACACTGTAACATGTACCTCCAGACAAACAGGAATCCTGCAGTGTATGCAGCCTGCTCTGGCATCACTAGGACAGCAGGTCAGCTGGGAACCAGCTGCAGCTGCAGGGGAATTGTAGGGCTGGCAGTAATGAGCAGGCAGGAAAATAAGTACTGGGCAGCAAACAGGATTGAAAAATATGTTAGAAGTGCATTTTGCTGTGGTAATGGTGAGAAGCTGCTGTTAAAATAAATGTATGGAGAAGAAATTCACTGTCTGTGGAATTGCAAGCTAACAAAGCCAAACCCAGCTGTCAAATAAGAAAAACTGAAGTCCTCGCTGTAACAATACAGGCAGCCAGGCTGCAGGGAGATTGCAGTATTGCTACCAGTATTTTTTAACTTCCCTTTGGGACTAATTCTGCCCGCCGAGACAATTCCCATTGTGCACCAGTATGTGAGGGAGGGATTTGCGGCTGGAAAGCCGTCCCCTGGCAGTCGTGTCCGCAGCGAGGGCAAAGCTGCAGCCAGGAGGCGGCAGCGCTGCGCGCACACAGCACCTCAGCCTGGGCAAGGGGGGAAATCCCAAAGCCTTAACTATCCCACTTTGCCGAGATCCCAGGCATTTCACAGAACCGGGAGCACGGCATAGCTCAAATAACTCTGAACTAAGTCAAGTTGTCAATCAGGCTTTAGAACTTCTTGCTGCATTTTTGGCTGGATGCATCCTGCCTGTGCATCCCAGCTCCAGCTGCAGTGTATTTTGGTTGTGCAGTTATTCTCCGTTAGAATTTTATGCACATTTTTGCATGGCTAATAAAACTCTGAAAAACTTTTGCTACAAAATTTATGTTAGTCATTTCCTTGTGCAGTGTCCTTTTATGTAGCAGGAAAGCACATTATTCAGTCTTTGAAGTCAAGGACAATTAAATTCAAACCCAGAGAACCAAACCAATCCCAGAAGTATGTGAGTTATATGTATTCATCACTGGTGATATGCCTATTTTTTTCTGAAGATTTATTAGTTGTAGCAGCTCCATCTCTATCTTCCACTTGAATAATAATAGTACAATAGTAATTTGTTGTGCATGAATGAGAGATCTTGAAATCTCAAGACACTTCTCCAAAAGTTGAGAAATTTCTTCAAACACAACAAATTTCTATAGGACTACAGGATTGACAGCACTTTGTAAGAATGGATCCATGCCATCACACATGGAATTTGTCTCAGGTTTTCTACAGCAGCCTGCAATCAAACCTACAAGTGGGAAGTGTAAAGAATTTGAAAAGTCAGAATCTCCCTGCACTGAAATGACAATTTTGTCTGAGTGCCTCACTCATGTCAACTCACTCACCTGTGAATTGCAGCATTGCAGACACTGGAGAAAGAAGCATAAATGTCTGTGCCATAAACACGGTGTTTTACATCTTGACATCCAGGAGGGCATTTTGCAATGAATTCTGGATTGATTATCTTCCCTGCCTTGACATCACAATCAATCTGGGGTACATCTGTGAGCACAAAATCTTGGTCAAGTCAGATTGAATGCTTTTATGGCTGAGAGATCTT
>NW_005054299.1:17080642-17137849 GCF_000277835.1 Geospiza fortis | reverse complement strand
CCTCCTACCAAGCCTTCATATCAATGGTTTTGGGATACAAGACATCTGTGTCTTCTCCATCTACAACATAACACATAATAACCCCTATACCAAGGGATGTGGCAGTAACTAAGGACGGAAGAAGGAGGCCTGTGGGTATTTCTGACCTTCAGTGTTCTCTTCTCTGAAGGAAATATCTGTTATGACACTTGGCTGGAGAGAGAAAGAAGTGTAGTCACCCAGCCTGTGGTTAACACGTGGGAAGGAGGGGGTGGGGATGCTTCCCAAGCCTCCCACTGTGCTCATGTAGCTCCATTCCATCTTTATGTCAGGCTGAAGTCACAGCCCATTATCTTGCCCTTAATTTTTAAAACTTTCTGCTGGGTACAATTTACTTTGGACAAGGGATTTAAGTGTGTGTTTACAACCTTGCAGCAGGCTTGTTTGTCAGCTACATGAGCAAAATAATCTGTGGACAGAAATGCTCCTGCAGCAGAATAGCTGAAAGTTAAACATGCTAGTGCACAGAGATGCACCACTTGTGTCACACCAATCAGCGACATGTGCTTTGTGTTACAGATGGTCTATTTCACATATTTATTTCTCTCTCTCTCTGTGAAAACCTTAGTGCTTGCTTTGATCCTTGTGTGCTACCTAATGACCTATGAAGGCACATTTTAGCAGTGAATTACAAAATTTTCCCTTTATAAATGTTAAGTGGCATACACTTTACTCAATGATTTGTTTTCAATTAAAGAGTCTTTTAACTAACATATAATGCCACTGACTCTAGACAGCCGTGAAGAGTTACCAGAATATAATCTTACTTTGCACCTTTCTTATGCACTGGACATGTCTGCTGTAAAACAGCCCAAAATTATACTGAGACCACTTACACAGCTTAGCCTTTTTTGTCTTCTTTGTGGCTTCCTTGGCTGTGTATGTACATGTAAGAAACACACCTAGAACAAATAAACATAGTATCAGGAAAAAGGTGGGCTATCAACATCAGTCACCACAAGCTCCTCTGCATGAGATTTCTCAAATTTGAATTAACAGGGTGAAAACCTAAAATAGGAATATTCTCAGACACATTTAGGTTTCTACTTGGTGGTTAACTTTGCAGTCAAGATGGCATCTGCTGTGGGGAAGCTCTCTGAAAGGCATTAAAGGTCAGTTCAGTTCACACATTCATCTATGTAATTTACTATCTAAAGATGCCATGGAGTCCATGTGGTCCAGAAAACCACAAAAATATTTCCACAAGCAGTGGGAACTCTTTGTAATTGGTGCAATATGGATGTTAATGAAAAAATGTGCTCTGTGCTTAAAGCAACTGGGAATTTCGGGAGCCAAAAATTCTTCTTAATAACCATTTGGGAAGGTTTTTCTGTAATGTTGTGCTGTGACATTTCACTCACTGGTGGCAGCAGGTGAGGGATACTGGGCAGCATTACAGTCTGTGGGTGGTTCTAGGGTGGCATGTCCCAGTAAGGGTACCCATTTTCTTCAGTAAGCAGGATTATGACTTGAAAAGTGTAAAAGAGACATTTGCTGTTACTTTAAAAGTTACATCCCAATATATGCCTGTAGCTTACCATGTTATGTTTACTTGCTAAGTGATAACATACAAAATCTCTTTATTCTCTGTGCTTATTTTGTAAGCATTGTATTATGGGTAATTGATAACTTCATTACAAATATCTTGACTTTCCTATTCACCTTTCCCTTCTCTGAGCTTTCAAAGGGAATTGAAACTCTCTATAATGTGTCAGCTGATCCTTTTATCCTTTGCTAAACTAATATTACTAGAATATGCAACAGAAGTAATTTCCTTCTTTTATGCTCTTCTCCCCCTAGACTGATTGCAGAGAGTTTGTAGACTTAATCACACCTAGAACTTGCTCAAAACTTAAAGCAGTCTCACACTGTCTGAAGTGACAGTGCAGGGGGCAGTATTTGGGCCTTTTGTCGCCTGTGCAGTTGTGTAACCAAGGCAAAATTGTAGTTAGTGAAAAAAAGGGAATGCATGAGTGGAAAATAAAGTGCAATATCTCAACTACTTGGAATGTTGCAGCACAATCTAATGTGGGGAAAGTAATCTGTTAATTTATGTAGAAGAACTACATAGATGGCTGTAATGTGAACTAAGAACAACTGTCCTGACAGACTTGAGGATAACAGCTAGAGGGAATATTGCCTGGGAATGTCACAGCCAGTGTGTTCATGTAAGATGAATTGCAAGTTCTGGAGTTTCTACATGTTCCCAAAAAGTGAGATCCTGTCTGACTGCCAGGGGAAAGAAAATAAGACACATTTATAACCTTTTGGTACCATCTTGTTCATGGAAAGAACAAGAACAGGGAGAATTGAAAGAGCTGATTTTTCTTTAGAGGGCATCTTTACATTACAGGCACTTTTCAGGCCCACCTGATATGGACTGCATGTAACTGCTCATATACTTGGAGATCTGTGCAAGTAATTAATATTTTTTCTATACCAAAGCCAAGAAGTTTGTGTAGCCCGTTTCTGAAAAGCTGTGCCAAGGCTTACACCTGCCGCTGAGAGCTTCATCAGCCATGGAGTCCAAAGGGAAGAGAAACAGTCAGTAGCGACTGGGCATCCAGGATGGGAGAGTACAAACCCATGAACTACAAATTGCAGCACATCAACTGTACTTACCAAAGAAGGTTGCAATGACTGTGGCCTTCATGGTGAGTGAAGCAAAATCTGGATACGTCACTAAGGAGCACTGAGAAGGAAAAGACAAGTACATCAGGCTGTACCTACATTTGGAGGTAAGGCAGATGACACTGAAATGCTGGGGACAGAGGGACTGTGTGCTCTTCTTTAACCTTTCACAGTCCTCACATGCGGCATCCTCTTATTACACTTTTTAGAACAACTGATATCCCCAGAGGAGGTGGTGTTTGGGCTATCACACTGCCATGGAATAATTTTTACTTCTCTCCAAAATTTGTCTTTTGCTCCAGAAACCAAGATTTCACATACTTATTTCAGAAACCAGCGTCAGGAGCGGGCACGGTGGGCATGGACATGTTCTGACATCTACTCAAATCTGTTCACTGCTCTTCTAAGAAATGATCAAAGAATCGTCCTTTCTGCACATCAAAGCACACCAGGTAATCTCACATAGATAAGGGGAACATAAATCCATTTACTCCTGAAAGATGTTGCATGAAGTATTTTGCAATTGTTCCATCATTTGTGAGCCCAATTACTGATTTCTTTCCTTTTCTGAGGATGTATATGTGTGTACTTATATGTGAGCACCTGAGATTAAGAGGATTCTGTCAGAACATCTGGAAAACATTTTTTCTGGGTCTGCATACATGGTTCATGACCCCTGCCATCCCTGAAGCTCTTGGCCAGGCTACAAGAATTCAAACTTATCAGAGATAACCCCTCTCAGCCCCTCCTGAGCATCACCTGCTGCTTTTGCTATTATTTCATGATTCTTGAGGGAATCCGGTGTTGGGCACTCAGAGTTAATCATAGTCATTAAAGTACTACATGATATTTGACAAATAGAGTAAAAAGTCTGAAAGGGAGAATATATTTGTCTGTTGTACAGGGTGAATATCAAGGATCAAAATAAACTTGATCTTCAGAGAAACTTATTACATGCTTACAAGGGGAAAGATTTGTTAAAAAAAAAAAAAAGAAAAGAGCTAGCTATCCAGAAAGAAAATAGGAATGTTAAATAAGAATGCTAAAGCTGGTTATGACCAGGGAAAGCAAGATATCTGCTTCCTGGAAAAATGGCAGATTTAATCTGATTTCACATAGCAATTCATATACTCAGAAGCAGGGCTGTGGTAACCCCAGAAAGAAATTTAGAGAACAAGGAAGATAGAGGAGAGTAAGAGAAAAAAATATCTTCATTCTGTCTTCATATAAAATGTTTCCATATTTTTACTTTAATTGCTCTTCTTTTTCAAGCAAGCCACATGCTATGAATGAGGATGACTAAAATAGTATGCTAATCTAAACTGAGTTCAGCCAGTTCTGGCTCTATATAATTTATAATTCTTTTTACATAGAGCAGATCCACCTCTGATTTTTACTTCTGTGCTCCAGCTGGAGAACTTCAAGTGCCAGGGCATACTAACAGTGTCACTTCCTAAGAGCACAATGTCTTTCCTTGGTGATCTCCTGGAAAAAGGTTCCTGCTAGGCTGCTAAAGCTGAAAGTGGCAGAGGTTTCTCAGAAGCCACTGAACTGAATCTGGGGGACATGGAAAGTGGCTCAACACAGTCACTGTGTCTTTCTGAAGAATGTGGGCAGTGCAGTGGGGGTGACCCCTGGTTGTGCAAGCCATATCAGCAAGAGCAGTTAAGTGGTGATATTCTGCTCTCATGGTAAGTTTCTATTAAAAAGAGTTGCCCATCTTTTGGAACAAAAATCCACTTTAAGCATTTCCAGAAGTTTATTTCTACTGTGAAGCTGTTAAAAGAAATAGCACCAAGATGTAGAAGAATGCTCAGAGAAACTTAGCTCAGATGCTTTTCTCCTTCTTTTATGTTTCAACCCACTAACACATCAGAGGTATCAAACAATTGCTCCCCTTCAATGAATCCTCACTTTAAGCCAATCACAGAAAAAGAAGAGGCAGAAAAAGAGTTGCAATTCATTTGCAGAACTACCATGCACCATTAAAGATTATACTGACACTGGCTTAGACTTTGCAAAAGACATCTTAATATGAGCATTCCCAAAATTTGCGGTGAATAAATTCAGCATTGGCATTTTTATTTAAAGTCAAAAAGATCTGTGGGAATTTTTCGTGGCAGTATTTGGCTTGATGCTGAGATGTTTTTCATCACCAGTTTAATTACAGCAGAAGAGGTCTGAGATGGTAAAGCATCCATGTAAAATCTGGCTTCAAGGGTGGGCTGCTGTGTGTTGTGTGGGGAGAGTCCAACAGTGCCTAACTTTTCCTGTCTTACAAAACATATAACCACCTGTATCACCAGGGCTGCACAAGACTTCCCACTGCTTCCTGGAGGCCCTGCTGTCCCCAGCCCTGCTGTCCCCGGGGCATGGCCAACCACCCCAGGAGCCACCCCAGTCCTCTTGGGTGACAGCACCCTCGGCTTGGCTGCAGTTTCATTCTCTGCCTAGTTGGCTGGTGGGCATTTCTTGTCAAGGTAACAGAAAGTGGGCTTTTATTCCTAAATTATTATGAATTCACTGTGGAAAGAAGCCAGTAAATCTAAAAGGATTTAAGACTTAAAGCCTGTCAGGGGTTCAGCTGAGTTCAGCCAATCCCTTAGCCTGCAATAACAGATGTTTATCAACAAGAAATACTGGAAGCATTTAGACAAGGCTGTTAGATTTACTTAACAGCTTTGTTGTCACAGCTAAACAGAAAAACATCTTATTGTGGACTCTGTATCTGTGTTAGTGCTAGTATCCTCATGGAAATAAATTGTAATAGTAAAGAAACTTGGGTTTGCCACTATAATAATTTCTACTATATTTTTACTAGTTTTTGCCACTATAATAATTTCTGCATATCAGGAGAAATGCACAGACATCCTGTGACACAGCTCTGGTGACAGCACTCCAAGGGGTGGTCCTGGCCCTCAGACCCTGCGCTGTCACATGGGGAAATGCACAGGAGGATTTACATTGCTGCCTATTAAGTATCAGGCATAGAAGCTCCAGGCTTTCTGTAGTGGTAATCTGTGTGCATTCATTGTTTTTGGGGCCTAGGGTGTCACCTGATTTAAGCTGTGTGAGATCTCCTACACTGTGCACTAGTGTGGCATCTGCTCCTTCACACTGCTAAAGGGAGCAACAGCTTGGAAAAAAGCAGTGGGTTTTTTTGTTCCTCTGGGAAGGAAAGGGAAAGCAGGGCTCCCATCCATGCCTACAACAGACTTTAGTCTGTGTAGATCCACTGAGAGGCTTGGGGATGTTTTATCTGTAGATCAAGAACGACACTTTGCTATTAAATACAAAGTTGTACTTCCTTTGTTCCTTTACAAAATTAATAGATCCCATTAAAACAAACTGAAAAGTTTCTGCTTTGTACTAGTCTGGAGCATGAGTTTTGCTGAGACTTCTCCTAATTAGATTTCTGTTAAGGCAGTATTTACAGTCCCAGTCAGAACTGGGAAGAAGTGACTACACACTATTAAATCTCCTCAATTGTATGCTGGATCTCTGTTTATCAGAGTACCTTTTCCCATGTAAATCTTTCAGACTGTCATAACAGCAGTTACCTTTATGCCAGAGAAGCTATTACATATGCATTACATTAACATGTGCTTCAATTCCTGCTAAGTACAAATGTAGTAAGAAGTACCTCCTTCTGTGTTTCCCAGAGCTGCTGATATTTTACCTTTTAAAGTCAGAGTCCTTTTTGAAGGAATGTTGATTACTTTTTCCTGACCACAAACACTTGAAAACTCTTGAATGTTAGTGAAGAGACAGAATTAGCAAGCTATTCTTTCTGTGTATAAAGTGAGATTTTTTATACTGACCTTTTATTAGCAACTTGACTTTTATAAAGATTGGAGAGAGCTGCTATGTACTACAAACAAACAGATGGTTTAAATGCACATAACTGTCACTGTATGGCAAACTGCAACATTTTCTGGAGGAAGTGCAGATTGTAAGTCCTTGATTTTTGGTGTCAGGCACTGCTGTCCGTTCCATGTGCAAGCTGAAATTCTTTGCTAGTGCCATGTGCTTTGCCTCTGCAGGAGTAAGCAGTTTATCTCCTGTAATCTCCTGTGCCACAGAAATTAATTTGTATACTCTCTTTGTACCACAATAGTGTGTGTCATTGTTTCCCTTTTCAAGGGGTTCTAATATCTCAGCAACACTGACACCATAAAGAAAAACAGAAGTGGACTTTGTCTGAAATCTATTTGAGCAAGTAGCGTGGAGTTAGCAGCAGGATCTCTAAGCACTGTGGGTTGAGTTAAATATGTGCCCTTTCTGGGAAAATCAAGTGGGCTTGGTGTAGGTGTGAGTAAACTGGTTCAGATAAACAAGAGCTGATCATAATCTTCTAGAGGAAAACGTTTTAGATTTCTTTTTTGTTGTTGTTGTTGTCGCCTTTTTTTTAATTATTGTTTAACCCTTTCTTTGTTTCATGCTCATACTCTATACCCATGGTATTGCACCTTGTTTGGCAGTGCAAGAACTGTTTGTTTTGGAGCACCCCTGGTGATATGACTAGCACTGGCCCCATGTGATTTTGTTTCACCCCCTTTCTTGTCAGAGGGATGAAGTTATGTACCCTCAGTGCACTGCGTTGCTCTGAAAGTCTGTACATTAAAAAAAGTATCTAAGTGGCTGTTTTTTGAAAAACTGGAGGAACTGAGTTTTGTTGAGACAGAAAGGTTGAATTGATAGCTATAGCTCATTATGGAGGCTTAGACTGACCTGTAGGTGTACCAGGCCAGGTCACAACATGTAAGATCCAAGGTGCTATTTTGTGAGGTGAGCTTGTCTGCATGGGAGCATAGACTTTACTCTTTGTGTGGTCTGAAATAGAATATATGCATCCAGGAATTTAAAAATATCATAGACTTCATCACCTGCTGCCATAAGAAAAGGTGAGTGAACACTCACCTTTCATATTTCTTCTGTGATGAGGAAAACATGGGTCCAAATTCCCTTAGGCCATGGACAGTTATCCCTGATTAAGGGTTCTCACCACTTGCTTCTTATGACAAGATATGGATTGTTGTGGCTGCCACATAATGTTTTAAATGGTGCCTGCTCTTCTTTATGAGGTTTCTGACTCTCAAGAGGGCTGTGGGGACTGCTGGCAGCCAGTACCTCTTGTGGGGTACCTGTCAAGTCACTCTCAAGTCATTGAAGTGAGGTATGGGTGGATTCAGAGGTCTGAATTCTCCCTAAGTTGCACCTTGGGCACAGGAGTAATTTTTTTCTGAGGTGGTTAAACAAATGTTTATATGCAGGTTGGCAAGAGGAATTTAGTTCAAAATAGCTCTCATTCAGGTAGGTATAATGAAGAGATGATATACCTAAAAATTTAGAGACAAATAGAAACATGTAAGCAGCCCTGCAGTACTCATTTTGTGTTCATGCAATGCCCTGAAATTAAAACATAAGTTTGAAGTAACAGTGATGATGACTTCTCTGCTTTCCACAGAGCTCTTTCAGAAGGTAATTTATTTAAGACTAGAATGTGATTCAACTTGCCAGACCTTTCTCAGAGCTTAAATAAAACTGCAATGATTATACATTTTCATCTGTCTCAGCAAGAAAACCATCAATTATATTGGTCTGACCTGCCCCTTCCAGCAAAGGAAGAGATACATTTAGAATATGTCACCCACCCACAAAGAAAATATAATTTGGACTATCTGGATTATGATTTCTTTGGGGGCCATTACACTGTACTTTCCTGGTTTCTGCTAATGTATTATGCTTTAATTTTTCATTTTGATTCACAGATTTCATGCCTCATTGGGAATTGCTGTTTGCTTAAACCTGTGAATCCCTGTCCAGAAAACTTCCTCCCTCTGTTCTCCTCCCCACCATGGCTTTTGTCTGCTCACGTATCTGCCCCACTCACTCTCAGGCAAACTTTTCCTACTTTTCTAGTTTGACTATTACTTCTGCTTAACATCATTCAGACCCCAGCCAGGTGCCATCAATCTCTGGCACTGCAATTTCCCCAAGAAATAGAGAGCAGAGGAAAGTACTTGCAATTCAGCCTTGCCGGAGGGCTGTGCTAGCTTTGTAGCATGAGATTTGTGGCCACATTTCTTTCCTTTTCTTATTTTTTTTTTTTTTTTTTAGAAAATGTGCCATTTTCTATTTCCAACAGATGGTTTAAACAAGTCAAAGTGACTTTTTAAAGTGCAATACATGGTTTCTCAGATTGGATGCACAATAAAGAGCACTGAGTAACCATGCTATTGTGCTGCCTGCAAACTAAGAATTAGTGTTGTGTGTCAGAATTCCCCTGAAGGTACATATTTAGTCTAAAAGCAAAGAATTTCTGTTAAAGGCACTGAAAAAGCTGCACATAACCCTGGGGATAGTTTTGGAATTTCTGTAGCATGTTCAAACAAAACAACATTTTTTTTTAGGTGGAAACTTAGAAGCAGAAATTTAGAGAAACTGTAGGATGTCTACTCTCTGCTTAAAGCTACACATAACCCTTTACTAAAAAAGTGAATTATATGTCTAGATCAAAAGCCAAACTCATCCTTAAGCATGCTAGTAAATTTATATAACAGCTCACGGAAAACTTTTATTGATCCAGTATCTCCTACAGCTAGTATTACTAGTGATGTCCCATGCCAAAGCCAAGGACTGGTTGGATAAGGATTCAGAAAACATTTGTAATTAAAAAAAAACAAAATAAACCCCTGGAACTACCCTGGCATTTAGCACTTGTTTGAAGTAAGGTAGGAAGCAATGAAATTCATTTATGTCTAGTAATGACAGCTTGATCAAGGAAATATCTTTCATGAAAGGTCTTCAGCAAATCAGGAAGCATGGGAATGCTGTAGAAAGCATTTTGAAAAGCTAAGCTGAAATTCAGTTCTGTGGTGGAAACCAGTAAACTGAAGTTAAGAAATTAGTTTCACTTTTGCAATCTCTTAAAAATGATAGTCTCATGCTCCTTGCACTGCATAACATTTTCCTTTTTATATTTTGTACTTTTCAAAAGTACATTACTTCTGTTTGGAAATGTTTTCTCCAAGCCTTCTCAGTTAAATATCTTTCTGATATCTTTAGCTTAGAAAAAACCAACCTGTGCAACAAGGGAGGTTGTTACCAAATGCAAAGCAGAAAACAACCCCAAACCACCTTCCGCCCCTCAGTCATCTTCTACTGCTGCTTTGTTGGGACCTCCCAATGGCTTGCCTCCTTGCAGGGTCAGCTGCTGAGGGCCAGGATGCCCGGCCCCACATCCCAGGATGTTCTGCATGGCCACGCTGCCCATGGCCCTTCCCAGGCAGTGGTCATTGCTGCCTTGGCTTTGCTACAGACTGCTGGTGCTGCTCTGCAGCCCACTGCAACCCAACAGGGGCACTCAGGCTGATGTCTCTCACCTGATGGGGCTGTTCTGGGGAACAGTTTGGAAACTGTGGACCAATGAGTAGTGTTTCCATTTTTTGATGACTGAAGAAGACATCTCAGGGCTCCAAGCTGCTTTTGGGAGGAAAGTGAGCTATGGATTGGAATGAGTGCCAGCATTATAAATGAGGCTATTAGGAGTTATGCTGGTTTCCTGAAGACATGCTGTTGGTGGAGGTGCTGGTGAGAGACATGACACGGTGAGGGCCAAGCTGTGCAGCCTTATGGTCTGAGTGCTGGCAGCCCTTGGCAACTGGCAGCACTGGTCTCTCTAACATATGGGTCATGTGGACAACCTGAGGAATAGCTAAGCTTCCAAAACTACATTCCTCAGGATCTGAGTGCCCTGGAGGGGAAATGAAAAGCTAGAAAACATGGTGGCAGAGAAAGTGGCCTTCAGAGCCCAGTCCTGGATACTGTGACAGTGTAGGTGCAGCCAGAAATTGCTGAGAAATGTATCTTAGAACCAGGCTAACGCTGTTTTACTAATTTTGCATATTAGAGTATTTTAAAACCTGCTGTTTTGCATAGAGGTGGATCACAGGATTCTGTTTCTGAGCGACCAAGATCAAAAAGGGAAACCACTTGGACTTGGAGCAGGAACTTGTAATTTGTGGTCTTTTGTTTTGAAAACAAACGAAGCCTACAGTCCTCAGTATTGCATAATCTACTTCCATGCTCAGGAATTTTGAACTTTGGCTTCAGGAGATTACCATATGAGCTTCTACTTCAAATCTAATTATTGCCTAACCTATGTATTTCTTTCTACATACAGATTTCACCAACAATAATAGAAGATGTAGACCACAGAAGACTGAGTTTCTGTCCCAAATTACCACCTATTCTGAGATGCAGTTTGGTGGAAAGGCTTTCTCCAAAACAGGGTGCAAGTAGGCTTTTATGACTTACGTGGTGTCAATATTTGCCCTTATAACATTTGTACAAAGTTGCTCCGTTGGATCTACTCTAAACTTCTCTAACCTCTCACCCCCCACATCCGGACACTCCTCTCCTTCCCATGCAGCCTCATTTCCAAACAGTCTCTTTCTTTCTGTGCTTCATGTCCTAAAACTTCTTCAACCAAGCCCAGAAGGACAAAATTTTCAAGTGTTGGAGATGCATTGCAGAAGAGGTGAGAAGGATGGGCTCCCACCAAGGCAAGCAGGATGGATTCCCATCATCCTCAGCTGGCTGGCAGCTGTGAAAATAGCCCTGTAGTCAGGGAGTGCTTACCCTTTTGTAGCTCTGACTCACTGACGTTGTCCACAGCCAGAATACACAGCCCTGCTGCCAGCTTTCCTCTATGTCTCACCCCTGTTCTATGGGCTGAAGGGTAAATGATGTATTTGGGGGAAACAAGAAAGAATGGAGCCTTCTGAGTCCCTAAAGGAACCTGGCAGGGAGATGGAGAGGCACAGACATGGCCGTGTCCAAACTTCCCTGTAAATGTGTGATTTTTGAGAGGTAAAAATTTCCACAGTTTTGTGTACAAGCCTGAAGGTGTTGGAAATCCCCAGATCATCCTGGTGGGGACATTAAAGGACTGCATGAAGCTACACAAGAACATTCAGAATCTTCCCGAACATTTTGGCGCATGTGTACCAGTCACTTGGCAATTCTGTGCCTTTTTCATATGAAACAGGCTGCCAGCTGAAGGACTGCTGGCTGCTGTGTTACATGTCTTATATTTACAAAAATATTTTATAAGGTGATAGGCTGAGCAACAGTTTACAAGTGCAAGCTGAATGTATTTTTTATATCTGTGTCTGTGGGATGTTCAGTAGAATGAGGCACATAAAGGATAACTGACACAGATTGTGTACTTAATGTGCCACTGACCTCTTAATGCACTCTGAAGTTCTGGAGATAAAGCAAAGATGGGATGGACTTCATGGGTGCTAGGAAGTCTGTTCAGCCTCTACAGCAAGACTGATGTTAAGAACTGCTTAAGCATAGATAATTTGAATGGACCAGAGATGGTTATAAATACTCTTCCAAATGGGAATGTATTTCCAATTCAGGAAATGAGATATAGATTTGGGTGTTCTGCTTAAAAAGGGAAGGAAAAAGCTGCAGATAGTGGTTTTTTTTTGGGGGCGGGGGTTTTTTGGTTGGTTGGTTGGTTTTGGGTTTTTTGTTTTGTTTTTGGGTTTTGGTTTTGTTTATTTTTTCTTTGGTTGGTTTTTTTAAATTAAAATGAATTTTCATGAGAAGTATTGATGCTTCCAAGCCATTGGGAAATTTTCTTTCTGATCAACACTTTCTGTATGTTTGGTTTTTTTTTCTCAGGCCTCAGTCACAGAAAAATGAGCCCAAAGAGGAAAGGCAGCCCAAGACAACACAGCTAAGTCCTGCTGGAGAGCAGAACGGAGAAGATGGCAAGAGAGATGAGGGGGAGCTAGCTGCAGAACGAGGGAATGGGCTCTGTTCTCTGCTGGCAGGGCACCTGCAGGGGATGTGGTAGCAGCCCTCAGACAGCACTAAATGTAGAGCTGCCCCAGAACAGTTAGGTGCAGAATGTTTGCAGAGCCAGAGCAAATACTCGGGTAGCTAGCCCATGAGTGCCATGCTGCCAGGACTGCCCAAACCTGGCAGCTCCTGGTGTTTGCAAGGGGCAGCTACACCCACACAAGCTGCAATCACAGCTGGCCAGTACAGCTGCCCCACTGGCGCCTTTGGAGCCTACAGAATTTCAGTAGATCCTGGCTTCTCTATGGGCCACTGTGCTGGAAGAAAAGTTTATCAGTTCATGCTCCCGTTGTATCTGAACAAGCCCCTTCACATCCCTCTTTTAGCATCAGCTTGCTTTCCACCGGGCATTATCACAAAGCACTTTTACTCCTGCCCTGGGCTCCCAGCGCTGCCTGCAGCCCCTTTGAGCTGGGGGCTTAGAGAGTTCGCAAGGGCAGCGCAGGCTCTGGCAGGACAGACAGGCAGAGTTTAATTTCCTAACAGATACAATCTGAACAGCCACAGATTTTCTGGGCATTTCTGCACCTTTCTGAGCCTCTCATGTGGCAGCAGGAAGCTGTGCTGCCTGTGCAGCATTTACCAAGGTTTTCCAAGAGGGAAATGTGCAGCAAATAAAGGAACTGGGATGCAAAAGAGTGGCAGCTGCTTTAGGACTGTTAGAGAGGCTCTTTTACGGACGAATGAACCGTCAATTTGTAGTAAGACATTGTTTTCTAAACATAGCATGAAAACTGTTATCTTGCCTGGCTGGTCATTAGAAGAGAGATAATTATAGTCCCTGTGCGACAGCCGGGCCCAGAACAGGGGCTGCATTGTCCCGGGTCCCAGCTGAGCTCCGGCACAGGCTCCCCAGGCAGCGCTGGGACAAGGGGGCTCCTTGTGCCCCGGCAAGTTCAAAAGAGGAATTGAAGTGCTCTAAGTAGGTGTTAAGCACCTATTTCTCTCCCCGACTCTGGATTTAAAAATCTACTCCACAAGATGTGGAGGGCAGATCTGCAACTACTGCAGCTGCGTTCTCCCTGCTTTTTGTACAATGCATGCTATGATTATTATTTTTCTTTTATTAAAAAAATCAAACCCCAAACCATCACTTTTGCAGTTCTATGTTTCTGTTTTTCAACACAGATTAATGGAATCTGTATGATGGACAGGTTTTCAGAAGGAAGGACATATTATATGTTCAGCGTCCACTTCCTGAGCCCTGAATGAGAAACCTAAACCTCAGCTGATGCTGCAGCAGGCTGGAGGAGTCCTGGTGTGTACCCACAGCTTCAGGGGGCCAGGACATCCCTCCAGGACTGCCAGGAATTTCTAGACTTTTGTTTTTCATTACCCATGCAGAAAAGACCCTGCCAGCCCAGCCAATTGCAGTGGACCAGCACACAGCTCTCTCCTCTGGCCCCTGCCCGTGCCAGTCCCACTATAGGAGCAGTTCATGTCTACAAGTGCCACAGCACATTTTTTTTTTCAGGAATACAGTCAGAGTTGCAGGTAGGAAACTGAGTTATCACTTTTTCTTGCTCATTTCAACCAGGTGCCTTAAATGACTTAACTATCAACACTTAAACTAAAAGAGAGTAGGTTTAGATTAGATATTAGGAAGAAATTCTTCATGGTGAGGGTGCTGAGGCACTGCCACAGCTTGGCCAGAGAAGCTGTGGATGTCATGTGAAGTGTTTTCTAACTAGAGTTTTATTTGTGGTTCAGAGAGGGAAAGGGAAAAGTTCAAAATTCTCCAGGCAGACCAGATACAGTCAAGTTTTTGATGCCATTGTTACATAAACATTGGTTTTATTTTTAGCAATGTTTTCTAAGAAGCAATGGCCAGAAATAATAAATAATTCCGACATTTCACATGAAGTAATTGGCCTGTTTTTCAGCTTCTGTGTTCACTGTGGCTCAGGTAGTGCCCTTTTAGAAATACTCCAATTAATTTTGACAAAAAGGAGTGTAATAATTAATTTCCTACTACTTCTGTGAAAGTCAGTAACTAGGTGAAAAGGGAACACCTTATTGATGCCTCCTCAAAAGGAAAGGCTTTTGTATCATC
Organism: Geospiza fortis; assembly: GCF_000277835.1. Classification (NCBI taxonomy): domain Eukaryota; kingdom Metazoa; phylum Chordata; class Aves; order Passeriformes; family Thraupidae; genus Geospiza; species Geospiza fortis. The sequence continues at coordinate 17,123,247 of NW_005054299.1, read as the reverse complement.
TTATCCTTATAGATAAAAGAGACTCCAAGAGGAGTATCTTTCTTGCATTCCAAGTGTGAGGAAACCTGGTGTTGCTAGTAAAATTGCTTGGTTCAACCACTCAGTGGTAAGTGCTGCTATTAGACCACTAGGGATAGTAATGTCTTACATTAAGTAAAGGTATGAACAATTAAAGTCCAGGTTAAGAACACAATATTACTACTTCAGGTGGAAACAAAGTATTGGCAGTACATTCAAAAATATTTCTTAAAAAATACTTTTTATGTACTGAATAACTAAAAGACAGGAAGTCCTTTTTATCATCCCAGTGAGAACAATCCCAGCAACTCAAAGGATTAAGCAAAACATGCAAGCAAAGTAAATCTGTTTAATATAAGATACTTAGTATTTGAAAATCAATGTGTTTGTAATGCAGTTATTTTTGCTTGAGTTCTCTTTGCATCTCTGAAGGAGACCAGTCTTACAGTCACAACTGTCGTTCAAGTGATGAACTGAGTAAAGTCTGAAGAATATGGTAACACAGAAAAACATAGATTTTCTTTGAGTGTAGAACAAGAATGCAAAATGTTTTTAACTTCAGGATGTATGTAGGAAAACACAAGCTATAAACATATACAACTCCATGGCTTTTCTCAGTAAAATGTATTTTAAAAGACATCTAAACAAAATTTTCTCTGTGTGTTTTCTTGTTGTGATGTTTTGTTTAAAATTTGGAGGGGTTAGAGCAAAAACAGTGTGCTCTAAGGAGGATTTGCCTCTGTAAAGTGTAATTTTGCTTTTTGCTCTGAATGTGGTGTAGGTCCCATAAACTCTAGAATATTAGCTAGAGTTGATATTTAGCTTGGGGCATTTGGTTCATGTTTGTACTGGTTGGAGAGAAATCACATTTTGAAGAGACTTATCAAGACTCTAATCTCTCTGCAGAGAGCTGAATGGCTGTGGCAGGCTTGACAATGCTATTCATTTTTGGAGCTTCACCACCAAAACAAGCACTCAGCACAAAAGGATGTATGGAGTCTAGGCTACTGTACTGTTCACACTCTGTATCGATCCATTACCAAGAGAGTTCACAACACAGAAACACACATCCCTGGAATAATACCATTTTCCATTCTGTGCCTTGGAGATTAGTGTTCCCCAGTATCAGGTCGTGTTTACTAATGATACAAAACACACCTTCCTACTGATCAAAAAGAGTTTGTGAAAAAGTCTTGAAACCAAAACAGTTTTAAACTGAGGAACAAGTTGCATTGCCTATCACAAACTATTTGAACAGAAGGCTTGAATAAATGGCTATTGGTGTGTGGCTTATATACATCATTCTTTATCACATAGTTAAGCCTTCGCTGTTCAAGCAGTGAGTATATGTGTCCACTTTAACAGCAGGGGCTTAATGCTTTCATAAATACTTTATGAAGTATATAGTAAAGTACAGTTTCATTCTACATTTATGTCTTCATCTTCTCAGGTCTTTGATCCTAAGCACACAGCTGGAATGCTAAATAAAACATTATGTCCCTACAGTTCCCAGCACTGAAAATATTTAACTATTATCAACAGGCAAAAAGCACAACTTCCCCCTCTCCCCGCTAAATAAATGTAGCAGAAAAACAATATCAGAATTACCTTGCTTGAGGTGTGCAACTTTTTATTCCTTTTCTCCACACAGTATGAAAGTGGGTTTTTTTCCAAGCTTTTCTGTATCCCAAACTCCAGCCAACATTATTCTAGAGAAGGAGAGGCGGGCAGCAGAGGGAGGCCTGGACACCTTTTTTCTTTCAGAGAGGAGCTAATCAAACATTCCCATCAAGCTCCGAGCTCTGTGAAAGGCACATTGCTCTCCCCCCCCCCCCCCCCCTCCTTCCCTCTGCTCCTCTCTCCCTCTCTGTCTCTCTCTCTCTGTCTTTCCCTCCCGCACACACGGACTGCAGAGCTCCTTACACTGATTTAGCAGCTGAATTAGGCGGTCCTATTTTAAATATACATTCCCTCCCACATATTTTTGGTAGGGATTTCTATGCTCCTTTTGCACTAGCCTGTCAGATTTGTCAAGTTTTTCTCTTTTGGGAAGTGAAGCTTTACTCAACTGATGTTGTGGTTCATTTTTTTTCAGTCTCCCCGTGCAGTTCAGCACTGTGGTGAAATGACTAGAACTAGTAGATGAGAGTAAACCACACAGCCTTGAAGATTATAGCTACCAGTTTAGTTAGATGCAGATCAGGTTTAAAGAGAAAAAAATGTCTTTTGAAGAGACAGACTGTGATGCCTTTACTTATGTGAATAGCATCGTATTCCCCCAGCAGTTTCCCTGAAGACAGAGGATTAGTGACAGAATAACTCTGCAAGTCTGGGCACAGAGAAGTAGAAGTATTGCATGAGGGTTCTTTCTGATGAAGTTGGATGTGAGGATTTAATAAAATGCTCTCAAAGGCTAAAAAGCTGGTACTTTTTAAGTGTGACCTGGCCAAATGAGATATACAAAAGGACTAGTTTCTTTAAGTATCTGTATGCAGATGTCCTAAAATTCTTAGGTAACTTTAAGAAGAAAAATGCATTAAGATAATGAAGATCATAGCATTTATGGGATTATCACAGAAAGTGCTGGTATCTTGTTCCAAGATACTAGAATGTAAACTGTAATATGCAATTCTACTTAGGTATTTGGAAGTGTATAGATAACATCCATGGCTGAACATACACTGTTTAATCTAAGATCATTATGGATGAAAAAAAAATTAATATAAATACAGGAGATTGACTTCAAAACACACATTAGAAAGAAATGTAATTCCTGATTTAACAGTCTCCTAAATGCCTTTAGTTCAAAGGGAAGGTGATTACCTGGTACTTGTAAATATCTGCTCCAGTACCTGCAGAAACTGTGTAACAGCTCAGCATATTAATACACAGTACAATATCAAAAGTTTATCAGCAAGCTCCAACTGTGTCACTAGGATATAATGATCCATAATTCATTTGATACTCTTAATACAGGAGCTCTGGCTTGCCATGGTGAGTCCATGCAAGGCAGGATGCACTGGACTGGCAAAAACCCTCTTCAGACAGCAAACCTGTTAGCAGTTCTACCTAGAAGATCTATGGAAAAACCCTGAAACTCCCCCCCCCACCCAGTGCCCCACATATTGTTAATTCAAGTTAACAATTTCAGAATATTATCACCTTTTTTATAAGGCTTTGTGAGGTTTAATTATGCAGACAATGAGGGACAAAAGGACCAAGATCTTAGGACTGCAGGTTTAGAGGTACGTAGGTAGAAGGGGACAAATATCTAACTACTGGGGTTCTGTAGCTAAGTGGCTATGTGCCACTTCCCAGTGCTGGTGAAAGACTGAAGTCTCCATGACAACTCCTTACCTGCAGATGCTGATAGATCAAAAATCTTTGGGCACAGACCTTCACTAGTCTTTAGCCACTTACTTTCCATGCAAGCAGCTTATTTTCAGAAATCCATGGGAATCTATGTAGATGCTGATTTGCCTGTATTGCTTTACAGTCTCAGGTCAGTGGGTTACCAAGGAATCTTGATCTCAAACCAGTGCAAGTGAGAGGACTGAAGACTGAGCTGGCAAACCAAACCATGGCTGGGTGGCAGAGGCACCTGCAGAGCATGCAACAGGACTGCATCAAACCAGCTGGACTGGTGTTGTTGAGTGATGGAACTGAGAAGGCAGACACAGGAGATGATTGGGATGATGGTACAGGCAAAAAGTCCTGCTGAGGTTCAGCTCCTGCTGCCTGTGTCAGCTCACTGAGGGTTGTAGCTGTTGGCATGTGGAATGTTGTCAACAAGGCATCAAAGCAAGAGCAACAGGGCATGACCAAGGTCATGCTGCTTTGTTGTTGCTGCAGGGTGGCAGTTTTACAAAAGAAACAGCTGATAGATCCACTTTTCATTTTCCATGGATGAATTATCTTATTTGTGGGTAAATTATACCACGGGCAAGAAGCCAGCATGGTCCTGGCAGCACTTTGCTCAAATGCAGTGGTGTGAGAAGACAGCATTGTTGCTTCCAGAAACACAGCAATGGTGCAGCCCTGTCCACTCTGCACCCACCTCACTCTCCCAGCCTTGCTGGCTCCACTCCTGGCTCAGGGTCAAGAATGCTGCCAGTTGGGTGGCACGTTTCTGCATTGCTGCCTGAGAGTTAACCTGGCATCCTGGAAATGAGCATCCCAGGAACTGTGGAGCAGAAACACTGAGTAGGCAGAAAAAGAAAACTATCTGGTTTGTTATTATTCAGGGTATTCAGCCTCTCATTATCGATTGTAATGGAGAACTGAGGAGTATCAAAACAAAAGACTGAGGAGGGCACTAACTGTCTCTTTTTATCACAACATTTCCGAGTGCCGTCGCCTGTGCTCTTTCCTGACAGAGGCAATTTCCAGCCACCCAGGAGCTGACAACACAAAGAGCAGAAACAAGAGGTAGACCATGTTGAATGGCTCTACTTTGGTACAGGGATTTGCCACAGGGAAAGATTTGTTTGCAAAAGAGATGGCTGTGCAGTCAGGAAACCACTAATTTGAACACAAAAGGTATTGAACATGATTGTCTAGGGGATGGACAAGTGCTCCCTATCTGTATGTGTTCATGCCTTCCACCTTTGCTTCGAGTCTGAGGCCTCCACCTCAGTTAGTTTTCTGCTAAATCTTAGTAGTATTTGTGGTAGTAGTTTTTAAGTTTTACTGTGCTCTATTTTCATGTGCATGTTAGTTAAAGTAGGATTTATCATGATCCATTGAAACAAAGCCTGAAAGCAAAAGAATGCAGACCTCTCATCTGTCCCCTGAAGCAGCCGGTGAATAAGACCAGCGAGTCAGAGAGTTGAGAAGGTCCTTTAGTTTTTGAAGAAAATGTAGTGACCTACTCAGATATTAACTTCACTCTGGAAGATAAAACAGCAGAAAGAGAGATAAGATGTATGTAGGCAGTGTTAGGTCTGACAGAGGAGATAATCTGGCCAAGACTCAGTAAGGAAGTTTCGTATTTTCAAATAGAGGCAGCAGCAACCTGGAAGACTAGACACTTGCTGATAGAGACCTTAGTCACAGACCGTTAAATAAATTTGCATTTTGAGATCATCTGTCATGCAGAATTTTTAAGGCACTCAGTGTTTGTCACCCATTGCTTTGGGTAAGAGCTAGGTGGTGGCAGCTGAAAATCTGACTTCACTAAAGGGAAGCTCACTGGACTTAATCTAATCCTCATTAAAATCTGACTTCAACAATTTTTAACAAAGCATTTTTTAACAACATAACTAGTGGACTTACATATTTCAGCCAACACAAAAATGTAGGATTCCTCATGATTCCCTCTCTCTGCATGCAGTCATTCACAGGTAAATGAAAAAGGGAAAATCTGCCCTATTTTGAAATGCAATTAACTCACATGTTCTGGGTTTGATGCTCACCAACTGCTATGGCCCCTGATCTGAGAAGAGGCTACTGTGGGGGAACCATCAGAAAAAGGTGTAGTTTTGCACTTCTTGTGCTTACATGTCTAAATTCAGTCCGAGTTCATTACTGACTTGGTCCATTATCTTTTGATCATAGCTGGCCTTTCTGTAGTGATTCACATGAATAGGTCAAACTTTTGTTGAAAGAGAAAGAGAGAAATGTTTTACTGTGTAATAGGTTCACAGAGTAGGTCAAAATCTAAGTGAAAGCAGAAGATGGTCATTTCAAAGGCCATAAATTGCTTCCAAGAGGTCTGTGCAAAGGGCTGACAGGCATATAGATTCAGGTGTGTGCACCAGTCCAACCCATTCTGTTCCTCTCCCCAACACTCAGGAGGAATTTCTGGTTCTGCTGCTGTAGGCATAGGCAAAGAAAATACTCTTCAGGTATGTTATAAAACAAGATATGCCTGCACAATTTTTAGAGAAATCAAAACTTTGTCTGGGAATTTTTTCTTACTGGAAGGTAGAGAGTTTCTCACATACCAGATCTTTGTCCCATTGTGGGACCCAAAGTGCACACTGCTCATCGGGCATGAGGCTGTGACCACTCTTCTAAAACCATGGAATCATTTGCTCTCCAGGTTATGAACAGGAAATATATAAGACCCAAGACTGAACTACCTGGCTTGTGATAATTACACAGCAAGTGCTGAATGTACCTGCTCAGCTATCAGGGCGGGCTTAGTAAGGCAGTCCTGACTGCATGCAAGGACAGAAAACACAAATTAAATGATTTCTGCAAGACAACATGTAGCTATGCCACATTGAATCCCATCCAGGTGCTTAGACGGAAAGGAAAAAGTTTTCTGCTCTCAAGCAATTACCCTCGAGCCTTTTCAACCAAATACTACCACAGGAATCAGAGAGCAGAATCTTACAACACCCCAAGATGTCACGCACAGCCTGGCAGTGCTGGCTGGCTCTGTTCAAAGAGCATGGTTGCACATGTTAGAGTTAACTCCTAACAAGTGGAGTTCAAATTCTGCAGTTTTTCCACATTTCTCAAACTCCATTAAATAAAATCATAACTTATGCATTATTACACTTAAGGCAAATTCTTCTTAAAAACCATTTATACCTAAAAAAAAAAAAAGTCAGCGACAACAGAGTGGGAAGTTAGTGTAATTGTGATGGCAAGGCAACTAGGGGGTTAACATTGTTTGGCTTTAGCTACTTAAAGCACTTATATTGAAATAGGCCTAAGGTAAATAAAACAACCAATGTTCTGTAAGGCTTATATAAAGTACATTGATGTGTTTGTCTAGTTTTTGAGAAAGGTAGGGAGGCTAAATTATGTGTGCTGTAGCCCTTGCCAGCATCAGAAACATCTTTAAATAATTAGAGCCATTGGGTAGCCAGGGCTCTGTTTTCACTTTTTTATGAATGAGGAGACCTCATGGGCCAAATGAATGCATAATGTTGGCATGCTTGGCTAAATGGATGTATACCAAACTTACAGTGTGTAAATATGAAAACCACACTGTGTTTCTCAGAGAAAATGGCAAAGGCCATGTTTCCTGAGACTCTGGAAAAGCTGGGCTCTGTCAGTAAGTCCCAAGTCCCCAAGGCTTTGTGTGCCTCAGACTGAAAAAAAGTGACCAAAGATGACAAAATCAGGCCTTTCAGGTTTGCCAGGGCAATGTTCAAGAGAAAGCTGATAAACCCCTTATCCTGGGTCTTCTGCAGTATATGGCACGGGAATGGGGTCCTGGGACCTGCTATGCCTCTCCCAACTGGGCAGGCTTACAGGCTTCAGGGATGAAGATTTGTTGTGGGGAATGGGAAAGGGACCCTTTTTCTGTGATTGACTTGTGAAGAGCTTGACTCTTTCCAGTTGAACAGTGACCATTTTAACTGTCATGGATTTTAATTGTTGGGTTTATTTTAAAGCTCTGGGTGGTCACTTTCGACCTTGCCAGCCTCTGCAATTATCAAAAGACATTAAAAAAAAGTGAACTTGGTCTTGGAAGGAGAATCTAATAAGGCATTTAAGCAAACTCAGAAGTTACCACTTCCTGTTCAGTGTTTGTACACTCTGAGAGCATTTTAACATGTACTGCATTAACACTTGACATGCAGACAATACTAGTTAGGACCAACAAGTCTGGTGCATTTGCTTATAGTTCTTGGACTGTAGGAGAAAGAAGTAATGCTCAGATATTGCTCTCCTTTAATTATTTCAAGATATATCTCTATAGGAAAAAAGAAAACAGGTGGAGGATGTACTTGCACTTGAAGTGCAACACAGAGCTTTCATGAGCATCAAGAAATCTTCATTATTTTCGCCATGCAGCTGAATCTACCCATACTTCCTATGCCCCATATTCCCAATGCCTGATTTAGAGCAGAGGTTGCCACAAATGCTATGTTGAAACATAAACAAAGTGAACAGTAAATGCAGGGGCTGGAAAAGCCTCCATCACATTTGGGATCAGGAAATGCCAAGGGTCATACTGTAGAGGAGCTTGCCTTGATTGTGTCCACAGACCTACGGCTCTGAAGAGGTGTAACCAGCTTTAAAAGCTGTGGCATTATGAAGGTGGACTGTGATGTTTGTATCTCTCCAGTCTGCTTTCAGACACCAAAATGCTGCCACAATGGAAATCAATTTTAGGTAGGATTTTTTTTGGGCAGAACTTGCAGTTGTTGCAGAGAGAAGTGTACCATGACTGAACAGATTTAGGTCTGTATGAAGTGCAGCATATGGATTTTGTTCCTCTAGAATCCAGTGTAAGTAGGGACTGAGTCTTCCCGGGTTAAGTGGGATATATTTCATTGCTTGACTACCTCATATAAAACCTGGTTCATCACCATAAGACTTCTTTCATGAGGAGTAAAATCATCTGTTCAGGAGAGTGCTCTTGTTAATCAAAAGCCTCAGCACTGATGGATGGATTCAGTGTTGAAATTTGCATCTGAGGACCAGAGCCCTCAGAAAATACAAATTACTTTTTCAGCATGCTTTCCCTGTCTGCCCTCTTCAGTGCAAGCCACGTGCTATCATTGCCACTGTTAATTCCATTTGCCAAGAATACCAGGTCTCACTCTGGATCGCAGTGCCACTTACCTGGGCACTAAAACTCAATTATTCACTGAAAATCAGGCCTGGAAAATGTAAACCCAGTAACAGTCTTCTGTCTTTTTCCTGACTATTTCCCCAAAGTGTTTTCTGTTTATGCTCATCAGGTGTCAGAGCAAATAGGTGATGCCAGTAAAAGCCACTTCACAGTAGAAAGCTCATGGCTGCCTCCCAGCAACTGAATGCATCCCCTCTGTGGTGCCCTTATCCTTGTCTCCTCCAGCTTTGGCTCTTGGCACTGAAGACTGCTCAAAACGCAGGTTGTTTGTGGAGGCAACATGCAGAAATTAGAGTGCCTCCCTGGCAAGCAGAAGTGTCCAAACATGCAGCAGAGCCAGAACTGCCAGGGTGTTTAGTGGGTGGATTAATGTATTTTCTGTACTGGTATTTGCCAGAGTTCATGAAAAGCCCTTCTGCATGTGACCCTGTACACAGGCTCGCCATGTAAGGCTTAACACTGTTCCCTCCCAGTGAAGTGGCCTTGTGCCTGTGTGGTAATGAGGCATCTCAGTATGGGGTGGGAACACAGAGGTTCCCTTAACTCCTGGATGGTGTTGCACCCAAATGAATCTCTTTTTGTGTGGATCCAGGTCCCAGCAACACCATCATTAGAAGATGGGACACATTTGGTGGTAGAATGTCCCGTATTTCAGCACGGTTGAATTGAATTGGGAAGGAAAAGAGTGACACTATAGGGTCCTGGTGCTGGCAGAGTGGGGGAAACAGGAGGGGAAAGCTGGGATCCTACTGGAAGGATGGGGCAGGAGGAAGTTGCTGGGGGTGCACTTGATCTAGGTACAAGGAGGATATAGAGTGATGCAAGGGCATCCCTGGGCACACACATCCCAACAGACTGGCAAAGACACCAGCACTTTTCCTTCTTGACATCCCTGTCCTGCCCCTGTCCTCCTTTCATTTCCAGCAGGATGAGAGAGAGTGTTTCCTGTGTTTCTTTAACTGTTCATCACCAAGCTGTTCATTGCTGTGAACAAAACTCTAGGGGTATTGATGCTCCAGACTGCTCTCAGTCACTAAAACTATTCAAAAAATGATCCTGCTGTGTGAGAACCAGCCTGACATTGGAAAGGTTTTTTTCTGCCCAAGGCAGCAGAGCAGGCAGGGCTCCAGGCAGGAAACTCAGCTCCCTTCCTCCCCCTCAGGATATTTGTGACCAAAGTTTTTTTGCTGTATGTGTATAGCAAACCCCATGGAGCTTGGTAAAGCTCCATGGAGAATTGAACAGTAGGAACTGCTGAGTCATGATGAGACAGCAAAATAAGTTCCTGTCTCTCTGACCCCCACCCCAAAGCTTATCTCTGTAACCCTATAGGCCATCTTACCTAACCCTTACTAATGGTCAAGTTTGGATCCCCCTTAACCCTATAAAAAGGGCCTGTTTTAGCCCATTCAACAGAAGAAGAGCTGTTGCTGGAACCTTCACGGCCTCTCCTGCAATAAACCATTGCTGTGGAGCACCAGTGCGCTCCTTCCCCTCTCTTGCCGTCTGCTGCAGCCTCAGCCAAGGGCTACCTACCTAGCAAGCTAAGAGCTGATATCCTAAGAAAGCTGATACCACTATAGAGCTGGCAATCACCAAGCTTGCTAAGGGGGTAGCCTGTGGCGAGGGCCACGAGCTAGCTGAGCTTTCAGGCACTGTCTCCCTGAGGGACTGGGCTCCCAGGCCATCTTGCACTGCTCGATAATAAGGCCAAGATCAAGGCTTTATTATATATGTGTGCAAAGGGGTCAGGGCTGGGGAATGCAGCCTATGCTCCTTGTTGCCGCTCATTTCCACCATTTTCCCCAGGCATCAATTTTCCAGCCCTACAGAGCTACATTTCCAGGCATAGAGAGGGATGAGGTGTTCCCTAAGGGACAGAAGATGTAGACACAAGTTTCTGCAGTGCAGTAGTCTATATCTCTGCTTTTTATAAGCCAGCTATTTTTCATGATCAATTTCCACTCAAAAAGCAGAAGAGAGGCAGTCTGCATAAACATGACTCAACGCAGTAGCAATTCAATTAACTATAAACTCAGTAATGTAGAAATAGAGTAGCAAAGAGAGGGATCTTTCTTCTGCGAGGCTTTTGAGTGCCACACAAATTTCTAATGAAATTTTAAATCCTTCTTTGAAATCAAGCCTTGAGAAGAAATGCTGCTCTTTTGTTACATGTAAAAGAAAGGAAAAAACCTCTTCAAATCTTATTAGAAGAATAAATCTGTCTGAATAAGCTCTATTCTCCAGTCCTCTCCTCCAGTGACACAGCCATTTATCATAAGGTGAGCTCTGTGTTTTGATCCCCAAATCAAGTAAATTACTTCTAATAAATTGCTTAGTCACAAGCACAGTTCAGCTGGAAACACCATTTGCATTCTTATAATTGCCAGCATTAAATCTCCCAAAGAATTGTAAGAGGAAAGTTTCTACATTTTCTGCTTGCTAACTCCCCAGAGTATTTTATACTATGAAAACTACTGAAAATGCTTTCCAAATATTTCAATAATTGACATTTTCTACCTTAGGTTTTCAAAGCTCTTTTCAAAGAAGGGCAAACAATGAAAGAAAGTGAAAAATAGTTTTGGGAGAGAGAAACTTAAATCCCATGCATCTTCTTTAAAAGTATCAGAAGAAAAAAAAGGCAAACAACTTTTATAGAAAAGAAAGCTGAGAAGTGCAGAGTTTACAGAACCAAGTCTGAGAAGGTATTTTCAGTACTTTCAGTACTACAAGTAAGACAGGGACAGACATTTAACAGGGCTTGTTGCAATAGGTCAAGGGGTAGAGGTTTTAAACTGAAGAAAGCTTGATTGAAATTTAATAAAATGAAGAAGTTTTTTATAGTGAGTGGGATAAAACACCAGAACAAGTTGCCCAGAGAGGTGGTGGATGCCCCATCCCTGAAAACATTCAAGGTCAGGCTGGATGGGGCTCTAAGCAACCTGATTGACCTAAAAATTTCCCTTATCATTGTAGAAGGATTAGAGTAGCTGAGCCTTAAGCATCCCTTCTAACCCAAACTATTCTATGAATCTATGATAATTGGCTGTTTTTAATTCAGAAAAAAAAAAAGGCACATTGCAGACAGGTTCTGCATTTACCAGCCCTATGAGGGATGCCCACGATCCCACAGACATTAATAGAATCATAGATTCAAAGAAGATTCAATATTGAAAGAGACATTTAAGATCAGCAAGTCCAGCTGTCCACCTGACACTATCACTGTAATCCTTAAACTGCTAAACCACCACCCAGGCCTCTAAACCACCTCCAGGCATGGTGACTCTACCTCTTCCCTGGGCAACCTATTCCAATGCCTTACCACCCTAAAAATGAAAACATTTTTTTCTAATATCAAACCTGGATCTCCACTGTATCAGTTTAGAGCCATTCCCTCTGGTCCTCTCACTGCAGGCATGGTAGAAGAAACTGGCCCCCAGCTCACTACAGTCTCCTTCCAGGTGGTGTAGAGAGTGATGAGATCCCACCTGAGCCTTCTCAAGACCAAACCAACCCAGCTCTCTCAGCTGTTCCTCATAAGACATGTTTTCTAGTCCCTTTACAAGCCTTCTTTCTCTTTGCTGGACATCTCCAGCACCTCAATATCCTTTGTAAAGTGAGGGGCTTAGAACTGAACACAGTGCGTCCTCGCCAATGCTGAGTACAGGGCGATGACCACTTTCCCAATCCTGCTGGCCTCACTGCTCTTGAAACATGCCAGGATGCCATTGGCCTTCTTGGCCACCTGGGCACATGCTGGCTCATGTCAACCAGCACCTCCAAGTTCCTTTCTGCAGAGCAGTCCTCAAGCCATTCTTCCCCCAGCCTGTAGTGCTGCAGGGGGTTGTTGTGACCAAAGTGCAGACCTGGCACTTCACCTCATTGAACCTCCTGCAGCTGTGCTCAGCCAATTGATAGGTCTGTCCAGGTCTCTGCAAAGTCTTCCTATCCTCAAACAGATCAACATTCCCAGCCAACTTAGAGTCATCTGGTTATTTACTGAAGGTGCACTCAATCCCCACCTCCAGATCATCAATGCAGATGTTAAATGGGACTGGCCCCAAAACTGAGCCTGGGGAGCACCACTAGTGATTGGCTGCCATGTGGATTTGACTCCATTGACCACAAATCTCTGGGCCTGGCCATCCAGTCAGTATTTTAGCCATCAAAGAGTCCACCTGTCCAAGACACGAGCAGCCAGTTTTTCTAGGGGGATGCTGTGGGAGACAGTGTCAAACACTTCATTGAAGTCTGGAGAGACCACATCCACAGCCCTCCCCTCATCCACCAGGCAGGTCACCTGGTACTAGAAGGACTATGACAAGGCCACCTTGTCATTCAGGATGCTGAAGACATATGCACTGAAAATGCATGTGCTGGGAACAAGCAGCCCAGGACCAGGCAAAAGGGCAAGATTTCCTGCTGCTTCATCCTGAGCCCTGCAACACCCTGATGTGTGCTGGGATCAGTGCTTGGGCTTCTTTTTGGAAAATCTAATGGGTGTTTTTGTTGCATCCCAGTAGGGGTTGTAAGCCCCAGGCAGAAGGCCAGGGAAAAGTAAGGTCAAGGCTGACTGAGGCCTTTGTTGTGTTAATTTTAGTGAGTTACAGCCACAGCCATACCTTGGTGTGTCCAGATCCTGGTTCAACTATTTTGTGTCTCCACTGACAGCTCACCAAACCCGAGCATCCCAAAGCTGCTTTGAACTCTGCATGAGAAGTGCAGAGCTTACAGAACCAAGTCTGAGAGTTTATCCTAAGTTTATCCTAAGCTGTTCAGTGCTAGAGATGGTTTTTGTGAGTCCCTTACCATAAAGTGAAAGACATCTATGATCAGAGAGAAACATCTGGCATGTTGTATTTGTGCAATGCACTTGCAGGGGGCACAGAGGAGACAATCCTGATTCACCAGAGAAGCAGGTTTCAGGCCTGCAGAGATGCCTAAAATGGTGTGTTCCCTCCTGAGTGAGATAATATAGTAAGAAACCAAGCTGTGCCAGCAGCAATGTGAAATATTACATTAGCTGTTACAGCTCCCTGACTGTCCTGGCTGTTTCTTCAGTGTGCTGGAGCAGGGAGGCTGCTGCTGCCAGCCCAGGTGAGCTGTAAATAGAGGCTGCTGAAGCCTCTGGTGTGGTGGTTCTATGTACAGCCCCTGCTGTGTTTGGTGAGCTCCCCTTTCACATGTCCTCCTCATGGGCTTTCTGCCATCCAGCAGTCACTGCTGGGGATTAGAACAGCTTATCTATATATACTCTGAATCACTACTTACAGGAGTTACCTGACAGGAGACCATCAGAGGCTCACTTTGTCTCCTTTGTGGCAGTGCACGAGAAAGCCAGTAAAGAACCTGCAAGTGCTAACTATAATTGTTTCCATCCAGCTATTCTAGTCCAGCTAAGCAGACAATAGTCTTTTTGTAAATTGCATTTTGAAGATTCTGCTGCTCCAAAGTGAATTTCTTTGGTCTTCAGAAAATTAATGCTTTACAGCATTCTTTTAATTTTTTTTCTCCAATAAGTGAATACATTTTATCATCTAGAAAAAGATCAATTTACAAGAATGAGCGAGAAAATTGAAAAAAGTCCTGATTTGTATGTAATAAATAAATAGTGTTAATTTGTGGAAAGTAATTAGTTTTTTTTTAAGTCTGTTTCATTTGTTTCTTTTCACATGCAGGGATGGGGAAAGGAATGAGTGTTACTGTGAGTGATGCATTTTGCCAAACAACTCTGCCTAGCTGAGTAAACTCCCTGTTTTGTTTGTTTCACATTTCCAAGGCTAAACTTTCTGAAGGCCACAGAGTTGGGGCACAAAATCAGGGTGATGTCTGCTAAGGATCCAAGAAATCAAAGACAAGAGATAAATTGAATAAAAAAGACATCTGCACAGTGTTTTTTTCCATCATCACATCTGCTCTTCTACAACAGTTGTTCATGCAAATTAAGGCATACAAACAAGAAGTGCTCAGAAAGTGAGTGATCAAGAGCTTATCAGCACCTGTAGGAAACTTGTACAAATGTTAGATTTCATTTATTTCTCTCTCTCTCTTTATTTTCTATTATTTGAAGAGGGTTTTGAAAACATTTTGTAACATCTTTGGTGTTTCATCTGTATGAAAAGTGCATGTGAACATCTACAGGGTCAGTTGGCATGAAGAAGATGGAAATTAGGAACTATATGTTAGTACTTGGGCTGGTACTTCAGAAGACATTTGCACCATCTTCACTTCTACCATCAGCTGTTTTGCAAAGTGGAAATCAACTGGTTGGACTAAGAGCTGTCTCAGGCACCCCATCAGTGGGAGAGTGGAGTGGGATGTGCATGTTCTATGCCATAAACAGTTGATGGAGGGTATCTAATTTACTGCTGTCAGTGTGGTTATTGTTTCTAATCTACAAAACTTCAAAAAGTTTGGGAACAGTTTTGTGCACAAGAATTTCAATAAGAGAGACTAACTTTATCCTGCAGCACCCAAGCTCTTGGCTTTGGTGCTCTCCTTTCTCAACATTTCACATGTTCTATCACTTGGCCTAATCTTAAGACTTTAAAGTCTTTGCAAGTTGCAATTAATTGTTTTACTGTTGCTTGCAAGGGAATATGATTTCTGTCTCATATCTCTAGGATAAAGGGATGACCTTTGCTCCCCCTGCTCCCAGGGACAGACAAACATGTAAGCAAGGACATGAGGGGAGAGAGGATGTTTCCTATCATATGCCCTCTATTGCTCCTTCAGTACTGTGGGGAGAAGCTATAGGGAGCCTGCTGGCATGATCCTGGCTGCTTGGGTGTGTCAGGAGCAAATGGATAAGACTAACAGCTTTTCCTCAGTTCATCAGCAATAAATCTTACAGGCCTGGTTGTGTCCTGATATTGCTGTGGCCATAAACACCAATGCTGAGTTGTTACTTGGGGCTGGGAGTAATTTCATCAAGGGTTAATATTTGTGATGACTCTTCCAGAAAAAATATGTCCATGGTGGGGTTTGTTGTAGTCACACAACAAGCTTTTTTATCACAAGATTTTACACAGTGAGGCTGAGGACTGGAGAAGTGGGGCAAGAAATTTGAACCAAAGCCCTGAATTTTCATTCTTCCAGGCAAGCAGAGGAGTTCTCTCTCTCTCTAAGTGATATTTAGGGATTTCTGCAGCTGAATGCCATTATCAAAGGCAACATTTCAAATGAATAGCCCTACACATATTCTCCATGGTTGCAATATGAATAACCATGAACACTTCTCAATCTTCCTCTTCCCACTCCTCTCTCCCACCTCAGCTAAAGCACAAGCACTCATTTCAGGGCTAAAGATATACTCTTAAATAACTTCTGACATTTCTTTTTTGCTGCCTAGTGAAGGCTGGGTTAATGAGCTAGAGAGAAGTTTTATATAAGCCCTTGCTGAGATGTCGTTGTAGGACTGGAAGTGGGCAGCACTGACAATTGTTAGCATTTGCCTCTGGAGTTAATTTAACTGCAAGTCTGTGTGTCTGCATGTCTGCATGTCTGCATGGCATACAGGGCTCTGTTGTATTGGTTTTTAACCCCTATGATGTGTCACGGTGCTGAGGACTGTGAGGTTCAAAGAGGAAGCCACACTGCTGTCCCTGCTGTGCTAAAAAGGGGTTTCTGTGTGCCCTTGTTTGGAGGGAAATGTCCCACCAGGGATGTGCCAGCTGCTCCTCTTGGCTTTTCCAACCCTTTCAAAACACTTTTACACTCTGCTTCTTCCATTAATTGGATTATTTGTTTTTTAAGCTTTTTGCTGAGGAAATCAAATTGACCACGTGTGGTTAACAAAGCCTGAAATAATTGTGAGTAAATCAAAGAGCAGTGCTGAAGGGGGAGGCCAGCTACAGAGACCAGGCCAGTTTCCTGGCCCTGCTGAGAGTACTTAATCCTTGCTGGCTTTACCCAGGTGGCATGGAAGGATACCCGGATGGCATCCAGAGATGGGAAGCATGTCCCCTCACCCCCTGGTCTAGTCATTCATCCTCTGTTTGTAACCTGTGCTAATATAGGGATTTATGGACCAACAGGAATTAGCTGGTTTTCCTGTGGGGTGCCTGTAAAAGATGTCTTTGCTGTGTCGACTTAACAAATGAAAATGCTCAGTTCAAAATGGGGGCTTCCTATGGTTGTTTGTAGGTAAGGGTGGCAGGACACTTCTGTGCTTTGAAGGTTAGGTAGGTCAGTGAGATGCTGTTAGTCTGGGACACCAAGAGATGAGGTAAACCTACTGTTGTGATTAAGCAGAGAAAATAATTTAAACATCTTTAATGACTGCATCTGCCCATATAATAGCTAGTTTTTACTTTGCTTACTACATTAAATAACCAAGATAAAGTTTTATTTTATGGCAGAAGTTCTTTGGGTACATTCTCAGAAAGCAATCCAATTCTTCAGAATTAGAGGCAGATGAAGCATGTCATCTTCATCAAAACCTTTGGGATCTACATTTGGGAGACCATATGTTTAGCATCCATAGACCTGACTGTGCCCACTGAACTACAACTGAACTTGCTGGGGGAAGCTCTATAGCAGATTTTGCAGATGGAAGCATTAGGGAAAAGTCTTTAGGTTATTGAGAGATTCACTGAGTGGGTCTTATTTGGAGACTATAATTTTATAAGGACAGAAATAGAATTCTAGGAATAGATTAAGCAATATCACTGGTGTTGTTGGCTTCATTTCTATTGCATACACTTGTAAAGGGGAGAAGACCCCAAAATCCATAGTGTCTTTGCAGGAGGAGTGCAGGGAGATTACTCTCAGTAGTGTTTTTTTGATTCATATACTAGATTCTTCCGGCTAGCATGGTAAATGCTTAAAGGGCTCTTTGTACAAGACCACGTAAGAGTTAAACTTGTGGGAACTCCCCATGTTTTGCTATTCCATGGTGACACTCCATTTTTGTAGGAGGTTGAGTGAGAAAAAGTATTTAGCAAAAATTGCCCTTATTAGGAAGTGTTTTGGTGGTGTGTTTGCCCCTGCTAACTTTCTGATTGTTGGCTGTGCTCCTCCCCATCTGTTGCCAAAGCACCTGCCGATAACGGGTTATTATGGGATGTGCCAATAAAACAAGTTGAAAACATGAAGCTTGAAACATGGAATTTCTGTTAGACTGGAAATAGGGAACTGCAATGCTGCTTCTCCTCAGGTCATGGTGAATCAACTGGGAGGTGAGTGGACACCACAAACCATTTCAGAGGGTCAGTGAGTGGGGCATAAGCAAACAGGAGATCTAAACTAACCTGAGAAAGACTCAAGTGGCTGCAGCCCAGGAGTTGATAGAGTCTTCCTCTTGTCTGCTCTAATGTCTGATGTCAAGCTTTTTGGCTCCTCTATCAGCATAACCTGTCTAGTTATCCTAGTGCTAGCCAGGTCTTTTCTCACAGCCTACTAAGAGTCACATTTTCCCAGACTTCCTGAGTCTATGTGCTGCACCTCTTGTAAAAGCTCAGAAGTCAAAATACTTAAGACTTCCTTGTGAAGAATGTGTACCATCTTTCAAAGAATAAGATGTATCTACTTTCCAAAGTGGATGACTCCAATGATGTGGAATGGTCTGGCAATAGCTGCTCCAAATTGTGGGCAGATATGGGTCTCATCACTGTAGCTAAGAAAAACTTTCAAATTCTTGAACAGATCATTTGCCTGGGATGACTTTTTCTGATAGGACACAGAATAATGCTGATGTACTTGACTGCCTTTCAGCTGAGGAAGTTGAGGGCTGGATTGTCAGGTAACATGGTATCGTTAAGGATGAGCTAAAGCCCATTTTCTATTCCCTTTAAGTCCTTGTACAGGCTGCATGTTATTTCATTACTGGCTAGTTTGTTCTCAGAGAAGTTCGTGTTGTTCATTTCCCACAGCAGTTTATCAGTGGCGCAAAATATGCCCTGAGTTGTCCCAGTTCACTGTATGGACATTAATGTGATATGAATCCATCAGAAATTTGTCTTTGGCACATGATAAGGCTTTGCCAGGTCACATCACAAAGAGATGCTCATGCTCTCACTTGTGCTGCCAGACATTATTCTTGACTTCACACTCTCTTTTGCAAACACTGTGGCAGATGTGACATGCAGAGGTGCCTTGTGCTCAGGCAGTTTGCAGCAACCTTGTGCTGGGCCCAGCAGAGGTGCCTCTGGCCACACATGCACCCTCCAGGACCATCCCAGCTTTGCTCTAGCAGTGGTTCTTTCCAGCAGCCAGGCTGGCTGGTATAGTGTCAAAGGCTACAGAAGGCTGTCAAATATCAGCCAGCGAGAGCATTTATTGCAGTGATTTTTAAGTCCTTCCACTCTCCTTTCACTAGGTTACATCCTATTACATAATTAAATGCTGTATGTTTGTTATCCCCAGAGGGCTTTTGTCTCATTCACTGAGCATCAAAGAAGATGATTATTGGCACAGACAGCTGGTAGTTCTTTTTTAATTTTTATGATTCAGTGTGGCCCTGTTTTCTCTATTAGCAATGGGCTTATTACATTCCATTTAGTAATTTTCTTATTGATCCGTACTCTAGTACTATTGCACATTCTTTTAACCTTATATTTAGTCTTGTGTCCTGCACACCAAGACATTTTCAATCTTGCTTCCTTTTTATGATTATACAGAAATAATCCTACCCAGAAAAGAAAGTCCTTTAAGAAATATGTGCTAAATACATATGTGGGTACTCAAAGCTATAAAGAAAATCCTGGGTCCAGATGACAAGACTCTGCTCTCTCCTGCAGTCAATGCAATTCACTTACCTCTTTTAACCTGAGTCTGGGTATAGGAAGCTCTTTAAGAGTCTTCCAGGCACAAAGCTTCTTGCAGGATCTGTGGATATTTGTATCCACTAGTACCCTTACTCCATTCTTCTGGAGAAGACCATGGAATCACCTGGTTGCCATGTCCTAGGAAGCAGGAATATATGCTGGTCATGAGGACCTTAGAGGTTTTTTCCCCCAACTGCACAAGATTGTAGCTTTTCATATTCCTTTAACATCAGTGCAGGAAGGGATTAGGGAGTCTTTGCTGCAGATGGGTATTAGGCACTTTAGACCAAAACAAAACACAGAGCCACACCTTCACTTTGGTCTGCAGAGTTCCTGAAGTGCTTGCAAAAATCCTCTACATTTGTTGATTTACTGAGAGGGTTTGGACTCCATGCTCTCATCAGTTTGAGAGGTAGGCAGAGGGACAAACACAGCATTGCAAGAAAACCTGGTTTGCCAGGCTGTTTTGAAAACAGAGTCAAGGCTGTGTTACCAACCCTTTTTGTTCTTGCCTGAGGTGAAACTATTCACCAGGGTAGCAGTAGAGCATTGTTCTCATTGAACCCTGTCCTCAGGAAGGGATTTTGTCTCTATCTGTCTCCTCTGAGGAAAATGCTAAACCATAGGCCATGCTTGGACGGGCACACTCTGGATCTCTCTTATTGTGTCAGTCTGTGCAGCCAAGAATGAACTTGTGGGGTGAAGAGAGAGCCAGCAAGGGGGTGCAAGCCTGAGTAGTTCACACTGGAATAAAATCACTGTCTTAAGGGGGGATGAAGGGTTTCTTGTTTTCTGGTCTCTGCTACAAGAGATACTTTTACATGAGTCATTAGATTAAAATGCATAACAGCACTGAGAACAGGGACTGGACTGAAGTAGGCTATCCCACTCTCTCCGACTACACACTCAAGTTATTCATGTTTGCATTAGGAATGTCAAAGCTATAAAGAAATGCTCTTATGTATTTCAATGTGCCAACATCCTGAAGGGTTTTCAGCTTGGCAAAAATGCTATCAGGGAAAACGTGGGCCCAAGAGGTTTTCTTGGCATAAATAAACACAGGATTATCATAAATTTTTTTTCTCTCCCCAGTCCAGAAGAGGCTATTTTTAAATGTGGAAATTGAATAGAAGTAATCCTGAATTAACTTAATTGTTTGAACTCCATAGCCCCAGTGAAAGGGTTGTGTCAGTGACAGGGATGTTGGTAATCCACTTGCAAGGCCAGGTTGTACATGTGAGTATTAATAACTGCACTTCATGATTAATAACTGCAGTGATTTTGGTGTAATACTGATATGTTGATAATTATGAATAATATTGATAATAAGAAGCAATCAAGTAAGATCTGATGAGATTTTGATACACATGAATTATGTGGCCATTAGGAACTCACCTGCTGAGTGTACTAATCAATAGCTAATCAAAACAGTTGGGAAATGGTTGGAAATTAATATGTAGAGTAACTATAGGCATAATTTAAAGGGTGACTTAAGGGCTTCAAGCATTTTTCAAGGTGACTTCATTATGCTCATCATTTTTCCCAGGGTGTTTTAGCAATGTCAAAAAGGCTGCGATTACAGAAGTGGATAATGAACAGCTAGCAAGGAGATTTTGGGTGGGTTCCTTGCATCTAGGATAAGATCCCTTTCTTAGATCCTGCTGGAACAAGCCAGAAAATGGTAGAATTGGTTGGCCTACTACCTTCTGCCAGATGGTGCTATTGTTTTGGTGTGCCATACATGAAAAAAACCCCAACAATTACAAAATCTCACAGTAGAATCCAGGGCTGATCAAGGGAGACAGAAGGAGCCTACAGGCCAGAATTTCTATGCCAAAGGGAGAGAGGTCTAAATATTGTTCTCCTACCTCATAACAAGAGACCATTTGGCCACTAGCAGTAGACATGAGATCTCACTTGTGCAGACTGGCACTAAGCCATTCAATACAAACCACATTAAAATAGGACCTCCCTTGTAAGACCATCTCGGGTGAAGAGCATTCAAACCTGCACTTTTCCAGAGAAGCCTCCTTGCCACCAGAATATCAGTCGAGACAACAGCCTTCTCACATCTCTGCTGCTAAAAATCACCATCTGTAAAAGAAAATCTGAGGCTGTGAGGAGTGGCAGCATTGGCTCAACAGGCTGTGGATGCAGCAGCAGCAGGGGCCAGCCTTGTTTGGGCACATGAGGGACCAGAGACAAGGGGAGGAAATCCAGGACACAGGAAAAGTGTTTTACAAATGGATTTGTGTAGGTTCCCACACTTAAAATGCTGATGTGCATTCCCTTACATGCACTCCAGTAATGGATTCTGGATCTTTTTTCTGCCTTTAGCCACTTGCTGGTGTTGTGGGCGCAGCTACAGGGCACTGATGCTTTAGGGCTGGAAGCTTTTTTACCTGATTAACTTGACAAATGTGCTTCTGCTGTTGCTGAACCTGGAGCATAGGCTGTAGTCTGCAAAGACACCATGTGAAACCTGTGAAACCAGCTGCTCTGATCTACAGCTGTGCAGTCCTGTGGTATCACCATGTATCCACAAAGGACTGGAGCTTTTGGCCTTGTAGGAGAGATGTCTTGGGTAGTCCAGCAAAGGCTTTTTCTGTGCTGTTTCTAGTTGTCTTTCAGCAGGTACACATCCTTTGACTCCTGGTCTCTTGCTCCCCTGCTGATCTGGTTTCCCCACTTTCATATTTTTCCTCTGTTCCTATTCTGGCTTTTTTTGTATTCCCTCCTCTTCCCTCAGTCCAGCCTCACCATATGTGCTCAATGGTGTATGAACTATTAGAGATTTCAGCTGGAGTTTGGGGACAGTCATGAAAATGGTCTTGTGCTCTGCCTTCCTCCTCTTTCTATGTCCGAGTCTGAATCCTGCAGATCAACAGCATTTTTGCAATTTTCTCTAGGTATCTGTAAATTAACAGAAACACAGATTACAAGCCAGGCTGGCACCTACAGCCACAGAGAGCCTCTGGGCAGGTGTCTGGCACACCTGTGGTTGTGGCTGTCTCTGGGAATGCAACAGGGCTGCATGGAACTGCTGCCTCTCTGTGGAGCAAAACCCAAGCACTTTCAGCAGCGAGAAGTCTCAGTCCATCATGGTTACTAAAGTGGATTTTGTGCTACACTTAGAAGCTTTCAAAACAGTGTGCTATCTTGGTTAGCCCAGCCTGGCTTTATCCAGCTGGTACAGGACTTTGCACTAAACAACTTCATCTATTTCTGCAGCTACAGCATGCACTTCTATCTGGAAGCAAAATATTTACTTATTTGCTTTTAATTATTTATGGTAATGAAATAGCATCCATATCTCAAATTTTTCCATGAAAATGAATACTCTTGTAGTTCAAATCTGTGGCCATGAAAGAAAGCACAGTTCCCCAGTGTTGCTTATATTGTTTATTTGTTTTTAACTTCAAAACACAGACGATTTTCTCAAAACAAATAGAGTAATGGAGGGAATGGAGTTGGGCTCTCTTAGTAACTTTCCCAAGAAACACATCTGGAAGAGCATATTTTTGCAAAACAACTACCTTTCAGCACACCCAGACAGCAAGATTTCAAAAGTTCGTAAATAGCAGAGTTAGCAAAGAGTGTTGCTGTTTTTTTCTTTTTTATTTTTTCCCTGTTTAAGTTGCAAATGGCACTAAATGAACCCACAATTTCCATGGCTAACACAGAGACATTTTAAAAGAAGTCTTTGAGTCTGCAGTTAATTTACAAGATGGGGAACTATGAAAACATACCTTCTTATTTTGATTCTGTAAAATAAACTTGGTGATATAACTGGATGGATATTGTAACATCTGGTAGTCTGGTAACTGATTCAGGCCTACAGTATAGCTATTTAAGTAATTATCCTTAATTGCTACTTAGTTGGGTTTAAAAAAAAGTAACTTTTTACCCATAGGCAGGTAAAACCACTTTCTTTAGAAGCAAAAGTGGAATGTTGGATTCTATTTTGTAAATAGCTCTGATGCTACACCTCATCAGTACTCTGAAAACCTAAGTCAGTTTTGGTTTCATTACCTGTATATCTCTTGGTCCACCTTCAGAGGAAGGTAGAAAAACAATCAGTTTGGAGACAGATCAATAAAACCAAATTAGCTTTCCTGAATCAGAATGCCACAGCCAGGCCCTGCTCACCAGGAAGGTCAGTGGGGGTGGAAATAATTCTGCAAACCAATGAGGAAAATATGAAGCCACTGCTCAGACTACAGTGACTAGAAAATACCAGACTAGTATTTTCAATGTATTACAACTCCTAGTCCTTGCATAGACACACACAGAGTCAGGCACAGGCCACCAGAGGATGGCCTATGAAGACAGGCAGAGAGCTGGGGCTCGTTAGTCTGGAGAAGGCTTTGGGGAAACCTCGCAGCAGCCTTCCAGAATGAAAGGGGAGCCTACAAGAAAGATGGAGAGGGACTTTTTACAAGTGATAGGACAAGGGGGAAAGACGCCTACAAGAAAGACAGTAGGTTTAGATTAGATATTAGGAAGAAATTCTTCACTGAAATTCTTCACTGAAATTCTTCACACTGCAACAGGTTGCCCAGGGAACTGTGGGTGGCTCCATCCATGGAAACATTCAAGGCCAGGCTGGAAGGGGCTCTTAGTGACCTGGTCTAGTGGAAGGTCTCCATGCCCATGGCGGGGGGGGTGGAATGAGATGATGTATAAGGTTCCTTCCAACACAAAGTATTCTCTGATCCCATGATCACACTCTCATGAGGTGCCTGTGAGGTCTGGGAGCCCTATAGTGGGCACACTTGGGTACCCTGCAGGGGGAACAGGGCTTTTTCCACCACCTTGCAGCCTTTTGGGGCTGTTGCAGCTCCACAGCAATCTCAGCAGGGCCAGTCTTCTCCTACAGCCATGGCTGTGAAGTACTACAGAGTTAAAACAATCATCTATGTCTGTGACTGTTAAAGAGCAAAAGACATACTTGGAAATGTAGTCCAGAATTGATAAAATTTGGATAGGAAACTATTAGTTAATTTTGCTAGCTAATGCCTGCACTCCTGAAGTCAGTCTTTCTTTTCCTGCATGCATGTGAAAGTCAAGTGTTTCTGGCACTGGGTGTGCTGCCCACATTTTAATGTTCTTTGTAGCATTTTGTACCTACCCAGAAGGAAAATATCCCTTTACCATCTGATTTGCTTGAGTTTTATATTCATCAGTGGTATAGCAAGAAACAGATGGGATGGGAATTAGTAAATTACTCAAGCACTGCTCTGTAGAGGGTCTTCCTGAACACAAAATGTGTGTGTGTATTAAGCAGCCACAAAACTTACAATCTATCACATTCAATATTGGGGTTATTGGATGGTGTATCAAAAATACCAAAATACACTTCTCTGTTTGCTGGAGGCGGGGTGTTGGTTGGGCTTCCCACCCCGGAATCAGGGCTTGGTGCAGGGTGCATTTCTGGTGCATACTTCTCTTCTTTCTGAGAAGGCTGTGGCTGCTTTGGTTTGAGGTTTTTGAAACGTTTGAGCTTCACAGGGTCCTTGGCTTCCTTGGCACAATGGAACAAGATGAAAATGTCCCTTCGAAATTTGGAGCTCATTCCAAAGTAGATAATGGGATTGTAGAAGCTGGCAGACTTAGCAAACAAACTGGCAAGGATGCTGGTGAGGTTGGGCACAGGGTGACCATAGGCAGACCATATAGAGATGACAGCATATGGTGACCATGCAATAATGAAGGCTGTGCAAATAACAATAGAAACCTAAAAGACAAAAGAATATTAATGCTTAATCTATTTTGGAAGACTACATCAGGGGAGCAAAACACTGAGAATAATAACTTGAACACTTGGCTGGAAGGGAAAGGTCTGGATTGCCCTGAAGGTATGGCTTGTAGGAGAATATGGACAAGCAAATGGTTTGCTTTGATGCAGCCAGGAAGACCTAGGAGCTACATATTGAATTTTGGCATGGTGGTTGAGAAATACCTCATGTAACAGAATGAAAATAGCTGCATTCCCATATGTTTATATGAATACAGAGGGTTTCAGGTAGACTTAACTAAACAGTGAGTAAACTGAAATCTCCACTCTAAATTCTGAGTATGCTCAGAAGTAGTGTAACTTCTGAAAGAAAAGAGTATATGCCAAACCAAATTTTTGGGGTTTGTGCTGTATAACCTGCTCCAGTTATATTTAGGTTATTTTTCAAACGTGATGTAGCACCAACATTAACCAACTGATGCAGTAGAAATTTTAAACAAACCTCATATTCTTCACTGACTTCAGACTCTGTCACTAGCGTTATAAAGAAATGAAATGCAATTGATTGGTTTTATTCTCTTCTGTTCTAGTTGAGATCAATTTTTGGAAAGACAGATTTCCTTGGGATAAATCCAATCCGGTATGAAACCCAAACTCACCCTGGTGACGTCCCGCTCTATTCTCCTCTGTCTGTCTGTGGGATCACCCAGTCCTGTCAATGCATGGCTTAGTTTGACAGTGTTGATGATCGACACATATGAGAAGACCATGACTGAGACAGGCAGGAAAAAACAGCAGATAAAAATGGATATGATGTAGGACTTGTAGATTGTAGAGAAGTTGGCTTTTGCCCAGTCTATCTCACATGTGCCATACATGCGATCTGGAAAGCAAGAATAAGTTGGTTAGCATTTTTAGAATATTGATCTGCTTTTGAGCAATTAATTTATTAGTTAAAATGCTGTATTTTTCTTCTGTTAAGCATTACAGAATGGATCTTTCTGATTTAATGAGACATGACATTACTTCCTACATTAACAATTTTTCAAGACCATTTAGACTAACAAATTTTAATGTGTATTATCATTCTATCGAGTTTGTACTGCCAGTATAAATCCATAATACACAAACTGTTGTTTCAGGATAGAAAACTGTGACACTTTATTAAAAAAAAAGGTTTGATATCCTTGAGTGATATGTACGCTGGTCATAATACTCTACATAGTAACTTCCTAAGGTGAGTTCTGTAACAGCATGACAAGAAATTCCATAGACAATATGCCAAATGTAAAAAGTCACTACTTACATAACTAAGCAGGAAATAAAAAATATTGAGACTTCTTGAAGTAATGGAACTTCTACTGCAGTGAGAGCCATGAGACTAAATTGATACAGCTAATGATAAAGATTATGAGAAGACAAAACATAAATACTTAGAAAGATATGAGACCTTTCAATAAATGGGAAACACACAGTCCTGCAACACAGAGATGCAGGCTTTTAAAATGAAGTCAGGAAGATTGTGGGGTCTACCACTAGTGAGCCAAGAGCTGACCAGGGGCTTAAGAAAAAGGCAGTGAGAATAATGTGTAGTCTCTGGCTTGAACACTTTTATGAATCACA
Organism: Geospiza fortis; assembly: GCF_000277835.1. Classification (NCBI taxonomy): domain Eukaryota; kingdom Metazoa; phylum Chordata; class Aves; order Passeriformes; family Thraupidae; genus Geospiza; species Geospiza fortis. The sequence continues at coordinate 17,096,564 of NW_005054299.1, read as the reverse complement.
GTTGACTTTTTTAGGTCTCCTGATGTGTTTGCAAAGATGTCCTGATAGAAAACTTGAATTCTATAACCTTAGAGGTTTTTCTATAGATTGTGAATCACATATTTTTCTTTTTAAGTGGAAAAAGCTGTGGGATTTTTTTTCTGACAGCTATGGCAACAAATCGAATTACAAATAAATAAAGCATGAATCAAAATTAGGAAAGTCAAGTATTAACACATCCCGGAGATACAATACAGGTGAAGGCTACATAGTTTAGCAGCAGAATTCTCCCTAACATCCAGTGGTAATTTTGAAGAAAAAAAATTTCCTTAATTCCTCACAGGTGATAGGAGATATACACAGGAAAAATTAAATGAGCAAAAGCTTAAAATCTCTTTTGTGATTCTCATCAAAAATAGCTCAGTATTTTTATCACCAAAAGCTCTAGATGTTGCTGTCTGAATGTGTTCTGTAATAGAAATAGATTTTTCTCTCCTTTGCCTCATTCATCAGTAGACCTCAAGATTCAAAAATAAAACCATAAAATCTGGCTTAATTCTGGGTTTCTGCTTTTGAAAACTTTTGCCTGAAAAATGAAACCAGCCTTCAGATGACAGGAAAAGAAAATCTGGCAGATTTTCCACAAGTCAGAATTCAGAGCTATGTTTTCCCCCTCTGTAGGGAGACAAACAAGTGGCTTTCCCACAAACTGGTCCTGGTGGCCGCTGAAGATACTGTGTAGTAGTGAAAGGCCCGAGGCAGCCAGCTGTAATGTGCTGTGCTCTGCTGGTGCCTGCTGCTGGACTTGCTGCTGCTGGGCTCCCACATCCCTGTGGGTGCCCTCACTAGAGGTGTGCTTGGAGACAGCCCAGGAACCCAGAATTGCTGTCTCAGTAGGGGAAAGCACTCCTAGAAGCAGTCTTGAAAACCACTGCCAAGGAATTGAATTCAAACAGGGTCCATGGAGGGACTTGAATGTCCTGATGAAGTAATGTTGCCCCAAAAGTCCCTGGCTCCAGTTTAAGGGCAAAACCAGACATCAGAAGTCCCCCTATAAATGAAGAGCTGGTGGATTATTGTAAAAAGAACACAGATCACCAGAAGATACACAGAAAATTACCAGTCAAAACCAACCAAGTTTATGACAGTCCAGAGTGCAAAAATATGACATAGAATTCACACAGTCTAGTAAACAGTGTGAATTTGTCTCAAAGCAAAGGTCCGTGGAGCCAAATATCTTGGGAGTATTTTGGTTCGTGAAGGATAGAACATTTAAGCAACCATAGGATGGCTGCTTTTCTCACACCCATACTTCAAGGGTCCAGAGATATCTCAAAGCTTACACACATAGTAAATGAGAGAACATATGCACATAGCTGCTTCAGTAAGTCTCCTTCATGACTCGTTCATGACTCAAATTTCATGACTTCTCAAAGAATGCAGAGGTTTACAGAATCCAGATGGGCAACTGCTGGACAATGTCAGTCACATGATTTCAGTTGTTGGGACTTCTGTATCATTACAATTTGTTCCTAGATATTTGGTTTGTCGAATTCTTACAGGCTTAAATTGAGGCAATTTCTCCATCTTTCCCCCTTGAAGAAATTTTCTGGTCTGTCACATGCCTTAGCCACTGAATTTCTGCAGTGTTCACTACACAATTTTTTTCCTTTTTTTCTTTACCCTCCTTTTTTGATATGGCCTTATCTTGCACCCTAATTCTTTCTTGGACTGACAAACTTTCCCACACCTTTGAGTTCCTTTGCTATGTAAGTTTTCATATTTTCAACAAATTGTTTTGCCAGATCTTTCTAGCTTGTCTTATTATAGTTTCAAGTTTAACTTGCTGGAACTTGTGCTCTTTGCTAGTTTCCTAAACTTGACAGTTTTTGAAGGATGTCTTTTGATAGTTTTCTTTATCTCACTGCCTAACCATGCCAAGTATTTCTGGCCTCTCTTTTTCCATAGACAATATGCACTTGGTCCAAGTCTTTCCTGTGATATCTTCAAAAAAAATCTCTTTATAGCTGATACCAAAGCAGGCAATGCTCTGTGCCTACGTCACGCACAATGAATGATTTCCTCAGTTCCACTGATAATCGGTCTGGTTTATCACAAACAGCAAGGAAGAAAGGTAAGTTTATCTTTGCTAAGTGGAGAGGTGCCAGGTAAGTACAACTGAGAGATACCTGTTACCTGTATAACTGCCCCAGCCGAGCAATGGAGCTGCAGACCAGAAGAAAGCGGCCACCCAAATGAGAACCAGAGCCACCGACATGCTGCTGTTGCTGATGCAGTGACCTGCAATGGCATGCCTGGGTCAGAAAATAGTACTTGGAAAGGCAAACATATCTCTGAAATCCAAATGCACTCCTATACCACCAGCTAATATGTAAAACAGCTATTAAAAAAATTAAGGTAGAAAAATGTATATTAATAAGAAAAGCTTGATTTTGAAAGCATCTGTCAGTCTTGTGTTCCCACTGAAGAGTGTAAATGAATGTTTCTTAAGCAGGAGACAATGAGTTTGTTGAGAGCTCTGGAATTGGTGTATTTTGTGTTAGACTAATGCTTTGTAATTTTGTAAAATGCAGGATGCAGTTGCATTTTACGTAGAAATTAACAAGATAAATCTAAATTCAGGGGATTTTCTTACTGGCATCAAGGTTTTTCCCTGTTAAAAAGGAGAAAATAGTCCAGCCTGTATTCACCATTTGATACAAAAGATTCAATCTGTCCTGCTGTTGCCATACACTGTGGTTATTTTTTCATTTATGTGGGAAATATTTATGCATCCACCAATTTCTGTTCCTCAACATTTCTGTAACATTATACTGGGTACTTGCTCAAATTGAGATTCATACATAAATTATGCACACCATCAGATGGATATGTGGTAGAGCTTCACAAAAGAGAACTGTGGGTTTTAAATATGACTTCTTAACAGGCAATGAATAGAAGATGTAGGATTGCATCACAGCAAAACTCTGTCAGCTCCAGCAGCAGTTCATGCTGAAAGTTAACTTCAACAAGTCTATCATTGCACTCAACTGCAGAAGAATTTTCTGTGGAAAAAATTACCTCCCTGCAGAAGTTCTTATCACAGCAAATACTCCTCGTTCTAGTAAAGAGAAAAACTCATCTGATGCAGCCCGTGTACTTATACATGCTTTCCCTGCAGACATTGATAGGCTCCTGCCCAAAACATGGTACAAGCCACTTGCAACAAAGGCATGAAAATTGATCTGATCCCTGACCAGAAACTTCTCAAACTTCATCTCATAGAACAGCGAGTATTTTTCAGTGAGATCCAGACCAGGATGTATAACTTAGGAACTTGTATAACTTATAATTTGAGTCACATTTTGAGGAATACAGAGGGTCAGCAGTACCTGTGGTATCTTTGGCACAAGGATGAATTTACCCATGGTGACCCAAGTGCACTTGTAATAATTTGGCTCTTACTGGAATTAACCCTGAAGGATTCTATGAGAACATGTTTGTAATGTAAATGACTGTATTATATCCTGGTTTTCAATGTGTTTAATTTCTATTTAGAATATACTGCCTGACTGATAATAGTGACTGAGAGAAGTATGGATTTGCACCAGGTTCAGTGAAGGCAGGACTGGACTTGCCTTTATTCCTTACCTCTCTCAGGATGGCAGCCCTTGATATAGCGTGTCACACTGATCACTGTAAGGGTATTAATGCTAGCCAGGCCAAAGAGAAGTGTCAGGAAGCCATCAACCTGAAAAACAAAGCAGTACAAGATGTTCTGTTACTGCAGAGAGTTGAGGGGGAAAAGAATCACAGGAATTTCTCCTGTAATTTTCATGTTAATGAACTCAAAAGTTTTTCCAGAAACCCAACTAGCAGGGAAATGTAAAATGTCAGGTGCAGTTATCTTCTATAGGATCAGTGAGCAAGTAAATGTTCAAAAATTATATAAGTGCTCTGTCATGTACATAGAATAAGCAAGCCAGCACACCCTTAGATCTATGCTTCCCTTAAATGACTTGTTAAATGAAGGAGAAAAACTTTGAACTGGAAAGAAGAAAAGCCCTGAACATGCAAAAATGCCCTCGATGCAGCTGCTCTGCTTATACAGAACAAACATGCAAAACTGATCCTAAGAAATTTAGGCCAAATATAGAACTAGGAGGTGAAGGGCTGGGCTGAGTGAGAAAAGATTTTTTTTCTTTTTTTTAATAGACCCCAAAACCTAAATAGATCCAGTAAACTGAGTCTCAATGTCTGGTGTTGCTGGGTGCCTGCTGTTTCTGATCCTCATGCCCTCGCTGTGACGCAGGCAGAGCCGTGCAGCTCTGTGGCTCCTGCTGACATCAGTGCCTCAGCCACATCCCGGGATGGCCACAGCTCTGTGAACTTTATAACCAGGTATAACCAGGAAGTTCTGTTGGCTGTAGTGGACACGAATGCAGCCATCTGCTAGGGAGCACTCTATGGCTGGGAAATGATCCAGGCAAAATGCTGACAGCCAGTCCCTTAGTTTTTTGGAATCTTGCAACAATATATTAAACTGTCCAGAGCAGAGGAGCTCTTGGAAGTGCCAGTTTTACACCTAGTGAAGCAAGAATATTAAGCGTCTCTGGACAGTAACTTGGCATTAAAATACTGAAAGTTTTGGCAGAAAGGCACATCATTATTCTACAGGAACAAACTCTGTCTTTGTATGAATGAGCACAACTCCTGTGGAATTCACTTTATCCCAGCACTGAATCTGGGGCTTTAATCCAGGCTAAAATCTAAGACCCTGGCAGATTGTATAAATTAAATTCGGTGAATGGTTAGAAAAAGGACAGCTTCATCACTTATTTCACTGGTGCTTTTTCTTACTACCAGTGTTCTCATATTGACTCTGAATACTTCTTTTTGCCATCTTTTACAGACCCACCACATTTTAAACACATGCAAGGCTTGCTACTACAACAATCTACACTCACCTGTGCTCTGACTAGAGTCAGCTCATGCTTGGTGTAGGAATGCAACCATGTTTAAAACAGACTTTTTTGGGTATCTCAGCTACTTGCTAGAAGCTGCACTTGACTGAATTTGGCCTGCTGTGTGCTGTGGATGAAATACCTGGATGTGTAAATGTGCTCTGCATTTCATTATCCTTACTGGTGCAAACAGCTGCCACCTCTCCATTTGCTCTACCAATGGTTCATAGATGCAGAAAACATAATGACCATAATCTTAAGGAATTGCACTAGTTATTAGATTAGAAAGGAAGCAGTATTTCAACAAGGATGCAAATAAACACTTTGAAATTAAGCCTAAAGAGCTATGAGATTGAATACTAAAAGAGTAGAACAGGCTTCTCACTGTGTATCATAGGCCTATGTTAAAAGCAGGGGAGTTTTTCTGAAATAGGTGTTTGTTTTATCACTGGCAGATGTAACCATTTTTCTCCTACCCTCTTTTCCTGATGTCAGACCAAAGAGAGACAATTATATCAAGTGATCAGTTCAAACAGCCTTTGAGCACACCTACAAGGGAGGAAGGTGGGTCTAAAAATACACTCTTGGCCTTTAAGATGAAGCTGTCGCCATAAGAAAGAAAAGCCTAAATGTTTTCTTTGGAGTGGTGCCTTGCTAAAAAAAAAAAAAAAAAGGTGGTTTTATCTAAATCAACATAGTTCACAGGACTGAGCCATTGTCAGTACCACATCTTGCTTGAATACTATTTCATACCAGCATTTCATCAGACCTTCTGCAGGTGTGGAGGCTACCACCAGAGATGTTACCAGGGCCAAATAGGTTGTAAGTGGCTAAGTGGCAGCCAGGGCAGCTGTCACTGCCCCCATGCTGGCCACATGGCTTGGGAACAGTGACAGTGGGAAACATTATGAAGCAGAGGGAGGTCTGGATGAAATGAATAAAGGAGGTAAATGGTGGCTCTCAAACTGCAGAACAGCCCATACAGGAGCCACAGCATCTGGAACATTTAACCATGAGAGACTATCCAACAGGGTGTTTTGGGAGCATGATGCTCAGAACACTCTTGTCCCAGACTTTTATTGGCAACAAGTGGCTTTTGAGCCCTACTATGTATAAACCATTTCCCAGCAAGTTTGTCAATGCTGCAACACTTTTATATAATTGTCACTTAGACATAAGTCCTCAGAAGAAGACAAGGAATCTTCCTCTACATATAGCAAATTTACTTCAAGCTTACATCTACTAGATTTGGAAGAAAGATCTCTGCTACTTTTTCTGCTCTTGAACAGACAGCACTGACTGTAGGTAGCAAGGTGACTGCTAGGCACCCAAGTAGATAACAACAGAAAAACTGCTTTAACATAGTCCCAATTTCTATAGACAGAGATTAATAGCTGCATGTTACAAAAATATGTGATAATTTCAGTTTTCTGCATCTTTAAAGATATATGGAATGACAGCCAGGGAAATACTAGAATAGTAAATAAAATTTCATTACTTTGGAAGATTGATGCTCTTCCCCTTACACAGTTCTGGTTTTCCTTTTATTCTACCCCCCCAGCCAGCTCCTTCCTTCCATAGTCATAATACTTCCTCCATTTCTGTTTAATGTAATTTTTTCCTTCCTATTATTAATTATGATCAAATAGCAGCAGTGTTAACAGGCAGTAATGAATTCTGACACAAACACAAAGTTGATTGCTTGGTAATTTTAATACACCAGCTTTCCCTTTTACCCATTAAGAAGCAGAAGTAGATTAGCAATTTTAAAAGCTTTCTCTCAGTGCCCTACCAGCATTACTCCCTTGGCTATATAGATATGCATGGAAGGTGCTCATTATCTTTATGCTGCCTGGAAGCTAAGACACAACTGAAGAAAAAATTGTGAGTTTTTTTCTGCTTTGTACTTGTGCCTGACTTTAAATCTCACTAATGCTCTTGGAGCACTATTTACAACCCACAATACATAGAGCTCCTACTGCATGCAAATTCATTTGCTTCAACACAGAGAGAGTTAGGAATCCCCAGAGCACTATGAAATTTTTAGCTGTGAGCTTGGGTGTGCCTCACTTTTGCTACCTTTAATACTTATGAATTCCTATTGATTCATAAGGGTTGTCTTCATTTAAAGCACAGTAAAATATAACCTATTGTTCATAATATTGGATTAATCAAGGTTTGATTGCACAAAAGCAGATTGCCAAAATAGCTATTACTTTTCACTTTGGAACAAAACATTGATCTCACCAGCCACAAAGGCTGCCTCACTCCCTCCTCTGGCCAATTGGTAAATCTGTTGCAATTGCCCGAAGTCCATTTGTTTCCCTTCAGGACCATGGCATCCTGTATTTTTCTTCTATTGAAAATGAGATAATGAATATGTAAAGAAAAACATAAACTTCAAACAGGGATTATTTGTCCACTGCATATACTTAAAGTTGCCACAATAAGCTCTCTAAGAATTACTATTTTTTTAATACAAATCAGATTATTTTGAGTAATTAGATAATGGCAATAAACCTCATTCAACATCAAGAAATGAAAAAGCACTTAAATCAATCTTCAAGAAACATATTTGTAAAAGCAATTGTAGATACCTTGGAACAGATATTTTAAAATTAAAACTTAATTTTAAATTTAACAATTTCTTAAAGTTTGAAGTAAATGCAAAAATATTCCACTTGAGTCTGATGATATAGTAATTCTCCCATCTCTCAAATATACTATGATGCGTCAACTGGACTACAGTAACTCTTTAGTCACAGAGGTTCTAGAAGGACTACTGAGTTCAATAATCAAAATTAGTCTTCACAAAAGACTACTTAAAACCCAAAATGCATAGTGTTCCTAAAGCACTCAGCTTCTTTGAGATTTTCTACAATACAGGAGGTGAAAGCCACTTACATGTACTGCAGTTCCCACATCTTTTGCTCATGAGACATTGTTCTGGTATGTTTGTATCCTGCCTTTTAAAATGTTTCAGTAGGCTTCAGGGGTAGCTATGCTTAGAGGTGATGGCATCAGCCCAAGTCATTGGAGGGCTCTGACACAAATGCCCCTCCACGTATAAGTAAACAATGAGAATTGATATGCTACAGGATTAGAGAGTTTAAACCATTAAGTGAGAGCATCAGACATTCAGTATTTTGCCCTCACAACGTGATTAAATCTTTCTGTGGCCGGCATATATTCTAAAGATAGAAAAATATGAATGTAGTATTTAGACTATACCATTATGTGTCCAGATATGTAATTATGCTAATGATACTATATAGTTAATGGATGTTCAGTGTCACTAATACTATATGCAGGTCAAGTTTTGGCTTTACTAAGCCTGGGGAACTCAGTTTAATCTACCAGGTTAATCAATTAAAGTTCAAGGTATACTCACTTTGGGCTGACTTTTAGCTACTGTAGTTGCAGCTTCTCAGGCCACAATTTCTACTCCTGCCCCTATCAAGGACCACATCTATGAATGCAACAACCCCACCACTGGTGAGGATGCCCTTGAGGGCATGGCATTTAATGAACAGATAGAAATTGATTGCAGAATTTCCTTACACAGCCTCATCAGATAATAATGTTACTTCAGATACTCCATCCCCAGATGCTTGGGAACACACCTGCTTTCTAGCTCTGGGTAGATGCTGTGGAATCGTAGCAGATTTATGCCTCTTGTGTCCCCCCATGAAGAATAAACAGGGAGCATGTATTTCATACCATTGCAGTGGATCCAGACACAATGGAAAGATTCCCATCTTCAGGTTAAATGCTGAATTGCCATTGTCTTTCTGTGAATTAGTGTAAAGGGAAATTAAGAAGCACTAGATAGGAAAATCTAGCATTGCCCTTTGGGAACATGTGTGCTATGCTGTAAAATTCTTTTCAGTGGGCCTGAGCCAAAACTCCTCTCCACTGTAGTGATGATGTTAATTCAGAGTCTACTTGTTTATTGTCAGCATCATCATTAATACAAACAAACAAATACACAGATAAAAGAAGAGTCACCTGTCTCATCTTTACATTACCATAGAAGACAAGGCTCAGCTTTGTGGACTGTAGATAACTGAAATCCATGCACATCAGATTAAAATAACTTTCTTTTTTTTCAAAGTATTTTCCATTTCAGAATATAATGTTAAATGTTTCTTGAAGTTTACACACCTCAAGGGAATCAGAGGAATCAATGGACTTTGCCAGGACAGCCCAGAGACTACAGGTGACCCTACACATTCCCCAAAGTACAATCCTCTGTGCTGCTTCCCAACAAGAAGGAATCTGCTTACGCAGCCATGCTCAGGTTTATACAAGGACATCTCTGACTGCTGGCTGAATGCCTAGAATTGAACTTCTGCTAAGGAAGGTCCTGGGCAAAAGGCAGGGCAGGTTAGTGATGGTACCAACTCAGGCTTAAGTGACCAAGACAGGAACATGTTATTTTCCTGAAAACCTGAAAAAGCTGCATGACTACTAGCAGATCTCCTCTTAGGTTAATATTCTTGTCCCCTATGGATCCTGTACCAAAATAACAGGAGAGTCACAAGCATTTTCAAGGAGTTCTAGTAGACCAGGGAAAGCATGGAAGGAAGTAATAAAGAATAGTTTATTTTGGCCTTAAAGAGCGATCTGGAAACCCACCAGATGCAACATCATCCCTTTCTGCAGAGGTGTGGAAGTTCTGGATGTCCTGTCATATACAGCCCATTGCAAGCAGCAGTCATCTTGTCATTGATTCACTCAGCACAAGATCTAGGTCAGGACCTGATTTACTTCCTATCAGTGTACTCACTTAATGGAATAAATTTTTGTGATAGAGAAGATGAGTACATGTGAGATAGAACTATAAAAGTACAAATTCTATCAGAGCGATATTTTAACTTCAGATGAAATTTTGCTTAAAAGCCAGTGAGAGGATGTGGCATACAGAGAGGAGTCAGAATAATATTTGTTCAGCCCTATGGTGAGAAGATTATGAATGATGAAGGAGCAGTGGACAGCATTTTTTGAATGAAAACATTCAATATCTTCGACATCAGCATAGAAGGATGTGGAAGGCTACTATTTTCTGCATAGAGATTTAAGAAAAGGATATTTCAAACCCCTCTGAGAGGAAAAGCAAGTAAAGAAATCAAAGCTTAGGTTTTGTAAATTCCTGGTTCTCTAGGATTACTCTCAGGCAATGAATGCCCAATCCAGGCAGCAGTGTGTAGTTTGACACAGTGCTTGGGTGTCACAGCAGGGGCAACGTCAGACTTGTTAAAGAAGGAAACAGATAGTTTGGGCATTCATAAATCTTCACTACCAAATCTATAACTTACCTAATTAGTCGCAATTGACTGCAGAAATACTCATTTAGAGGAAAATGAAGGAGAATTCAAGACTAATGAAAACTGGCGGAACTTCCCTGAAGTCACATTAGTTACACTGAAATGATCTATGTTGCTAATGATTCTGTTTGTGCAAAGGCAGTCTTTCCCCCCTTGCAGATGAAGTATTTTTCTCATTAAAATTCAGCTCACAGATGTCTACATGAGTTGCCTTTACCTCTTTGACTGCAATGTGTACACTCTTTAGATTATATGAAGGCAGATCAGAAAGAAATAGGGAAGACTTTGCAACTTTATATTTCAGTATCCAAATCTCAGGTAGGCAAGGAAAAAAGAATGAGGACACATTCCAGTGTTCATAAGTGAGATATAAACTTGTTTCAGAAAAAGTGAAGGAAAAAAATAAATGAATGATGGAGCAATGTGAATGTGGGGTTAAGCTGGAACAAGCCTGACAAACAATGCATACAGACATTTGGCAGTAGCGGCTGTCTGTCCTCAGTGATCTGCCCAGCAGCTGTACTGGGAAGGCAGTAAAAAGAAAACTTGTGAGGTTTAATTTTGGCCCTTCCCATCTGACATTGCTTTTATTACTGGACTTCACATGGACTGCGGAGCTACCACTGATCTCTCATCTCCCCAAAATGTGAGGGAGTACCACTCCACACAACGTAATACTTTCTTGGTATTTATAAAACACATAAAATCACTAACCAAGTCAAGAGAGTCAATGGTCTAGCTACATAAACAATTGGTTGGTTTGATGAGTTATATTAAATGGACAGGAATCAGTGTGCTCCAAATTTACTCTGTTTATAAGAATATAAATGCCTTTAGAGTTTTTGATTTATCAGACAATTTACAGAAGATTTTTTTAAAAGAGGAAAGTATTAATCCTCTGTTTCCTCCTCCAGACAAGATTTAGCAATATTTTACAACCTATATATAGGAAAAGAGATAAATGCATGTTCTGAGAAAGGAAATGCTACCAATGAAGCACAAAAGAACTTATTCAAGATTAAAAGCCCTGCCCTCAAAACTTCTGAAAAGAGCCCATGTGTTTTCATCATACTTTTCTCAGCATTTCCTACTGTTGCAATTTTCTTTTTGGTGCTTCAGATATTCAGTTCTAATTTTTACAAAAGGTGGACATTATTTATTAGAATGTCATGAGAGAGTCCTAGATATTTAGTAACACCCAAACCAGATAGTTAATAACACCCAAAATGCCCTAGATATTTAATAACACCCAAAAAAAACACCCTAAACAACAAAAGTTTTTTAGGTGCTAGCAAGAGGGAGTGGCTGGAAGTTGAATGTCCAAAAAGGGGCAAGGGCCAATGTGCTCAGTTTTGCAGGCTTTGGTCACTTGCCTTGGTGAGAGGAGGATTGTGGCTCTGAGCTCTGCTCCTAGATTGGAGGTGGCAAAGCTGGTGGGCAAATGAGGCTCCTAAGGAAGCCAACAGAACAAGGGAATGGACATGTTTCACCCACTGCTTGATTTTTCATATTTTACTTTTCAACACAAAAGATTGTGATTCCTTGGTATTCACAGCCATTTCCTTCCCTTAACTGTACAAGACCTTTCAAAAATTATCAGTGTCACTGTAAAAAGCATTCCCCCTTTACCCCCATGGATTGTGTGGGAGAGCTGAATTCACTTTGGAACACAGACCCTTATAACATATTCATTATAAGGGGGTGCCCAGCAATTGCTAAAGCAAACAAATACTGGGGCTAGAGACTAAAAGAGGCTCCCTACATTAGCGTCAGTCATCCATTGGAGGGAAGGGAACACTCCTTGTCCAACAGCAGCATTGTTAAATCAGGGATTTTGCACATCTAATTTTGCTTTTCTTAGACATCCTTATTTATCTGGGATTTCAGATGGCAACTTGATCAGCTACACCACAATCTGAAAAATCTGCTAAAGTGCAAGAAATCCCAGACATCTGTGGGCCACCTACTCCTCAATGCATACACACTAAGTCTGGTGCTTCCAGATAATTTTGACTTCCTGGCCACACCATGCCCTTTTGGGATGCCCATACTCCACAGATCTGGTGCTGTCAGGCAAACTGTGCATTAGGGCTTACAGAGTAGAGCAATACCTGTGTGCAGTGTGGGGCTTACTGCTGACCAGCACATTGCCATGTGCTCCTGTCCAGGATATGCCAGACTGGAGTAAAGAAGCGCTGTGGAAGCACTGCAGGATTCAAACCCAGATTTCCTCCCTGCTTCGTAGCACACCCAGCCAGAGGATGAAACAGTCATTTCTCTCTCTTCTGCTCCCCTCAGTGTCTTTATCATTCTGCTCAACATGAAGCAGCTTTGTGAGGCTGAAGGCAGGTCCTTGAAGGCTGGTCCTTGTGATGGTGAGGGCAGGCTACAGGGACAGAGTCAGTGTGAGCTGGATCCTGTCACACAAGCTACCCTGGCGCTCACTAATACCTCAAAGTGGAACTTTTTAAAAAAATGGCTGCTCCAGAGGATGTTTCTGTGCAGAGACAGATCTGCTGGGGATGCTTCTGCATCATCTGGCTGGCCAGATGGACTGGGAATACCTAGGCTGACAGTGAGGTGAGTGCATCTGTGGTAACAGCATCAGTCAGCATGTCAGGGACAGGGGGTATGTGTGTCACCTGGAGATATCCACCCTGTGCTCTGGGGTGCACAGCCCAGACACATCTTACATGTAAGAAACAGTCAGAAATAAGAAATGGGTTTTAAAAGAACCCTATGATAACAGAGTGAGCACATGGTAAGAACAGTAATTTTTCTTGATCCTCATAGTAAAACCTTTAAGTGTTTGAAAAATTAATGTTTAAATAACCAAAATGCATTATCAAAAATCATTTAAAAAAATTAGGAAAGTGAACTACTGGAAACAAATTTAAACTGAAGTACCAAGATTATGAAGGATTTCAAATTCTAAGGCACTCCATAGTCCATTGCTGTTTTCAGACATGACTGCGATGTACCTATGGAGTTCAGATAGGTTATAATCCTTTCCCTGCATTTAGAGACCTCCTGAAATCTGCATCTTTTGTTGTATTTGCCACGTGATTAAAAATACAAGAAAAACTTTAGATCACTTGATAAACTTCAGAAGAAGCCATGTTTGCCTGTTGAGAATGAGTAGTTCTCTACTTCCTACATGAACATTTGCACACAATGTTATTTACAGGCTTGACGGCAACTTCTGGATCAGCAGAACATACAAATAAAAAAATATGTGAAGGACAAAAATATATTCTGAGATAGCTTTTCACTAGGAATATGGTCAATAGGGGAACAGATGGTCACTGGGTTACATTCCCTGACCTAAAATTCACCATATGAACCAGTTTACTTACTGGTCATATTGGGAGAGGCTAAAAAATGGATGTGCCAGAGACTGACTGTCCTTCCTCTGTCCAGTTCAGAAATGAGACACTGGTAGAGCAGAGGTATAAAAGTGAAAGCAGATTCCAAAAGCCACCATTGGAAAAATGTATTTGTAGAGAGAATTGAGCAGAGGCAGCATTTGGATACAGATATACCATCTAACCTCATTCTTGAGAGAAGAGCCCTGTCAGACTCAGAAAATAATGTTTAGCATGAGAAAGAAAAGTGCTGTTTCTTCCATACAGAGAAGGAGAACAGGAGAACTCCTCTCTGTCCCTTTCAGCAGGTATGCAGTGAGATTGTGCTGGTAGCTGGAGATACATCTTTTGTTACAGAGAGTTTTCAAAGACCAGGCTGCTTTGAGAGAAGTAGTCTTTGTCTGTCTTTCCCCCACTCCCTTCAACCACAGCAGCCAAGGATGGTGAACTTTAATGTTGAAAAATGTTACCTGAGGGCACAGGAGACCCGAGTCAGAGGAAAACAAAATAGTTAGGTGGATTAAGTGAGGTGAGCTCATGAAATTTCTTCATAAACAGAAATGACAGGCTAGCTTGGGAAAATAAAATTTTCCTAAGTGTTCCTGACAGCAGAAACTGATCAATAGGACCAAATGTGTAGTGAACCAGACAATGACAGAAAACCAAATAAGGCTGTCCTCTGGACTCAGCGAAACAAACCAAGTAAGGGAAAACACATGGGCCATGCTAAGGAAAGAGCCATGCTCATGTATGCAAAGTGCCACCCCAGCTACTTGCAGAGGAGCCTGAGTGCATGAGGAGAGCCGGAGACAGCAACTTCAGCCAGTCCTGACAGAAAGCGTGTGCTTTACCTTCATAGCACAAAGGTCCTCATTCCTCATGTTCGACCTGTGAGACCCCTTCTAGTAAGACTACAAATTCAGACTACAGCAACCAAAACACTATTGCTGTTCAACATTAAACATTTTCAGAATTACCTTTGTGCTGGCTGCCTACACACATGTTGATGATTTCACACCTTTTTTTCTTAATGCACAGAAGCTTCCTGCTATTTCTGCAAAATATTCTTACTAGAATCCAACCACTATATTTCAATAACCTAATTTTTAATCACTGGCTTCTGTTTTGTCAAGTTTATTAATCAAGAAGATGGATGTCAGGGTTTACACATGCTTTTGAGGTTCCCCAAGACAGCACAAAATCTCGATGGAAACAGGAATCCTACATGATGTTCTCTCAACAATCCGTAACCAGCTTGACCCCTCAACAAGCCACAACAAATCCAAACTTAATTCAAAGTACAAATTGACTTTTCCAGATTACCATTCGTTTAAATTAGTATTAATAACAGTATAAATTCATATTTGGAATTGTTTGTGTTACTCTCTAAAGCCTACAGAGGACTACCAAAGCAGAAACTTTAATGTTTTGCAAATCAGTGTGTTAAGAAAAGCCAATGCATTATTAGTGTCCTGCTCAAAGTCCTTGGATCCCAATACCTTAAAACTTTGCTTGATATCCAAACTTTACAAATGAATACTGATTAAAACAAGAAGATACAAACCCAATTACTTAACACAGACTGACCACCAAAATATCTGGGTACTCTAAAAATGTTATGGACCATTTCTTCCCTTGAAAAGGCAGTTCAAGTACAGCAAGATTAAGCACACATCCATTTCACAAAGTTCAAGCACCCCTCTATCTCAATATTTTTAAATCTTAAAAAAAAAAAAGTCAGATCATCATAACAAGACTTAGTAACTCCAAGTCAGCCAAAGAAGGATTCCCAGACAAAAGCATCATGAAAGAAATCTGTAAGGCTCCTGACAGAAATTCCCATGCAAACCAAGATGAGAGACAGAGTGTGCCATGCCTTGCCAATTCCTCTGTGTGCTGTTTTCTACAGCCCAAAAACAGGAGCCACAGTACAGACAGGGCTCTGAAAGAGCTTGGAGTAGGAATGCAGAAAGGTCATTCAATGTTACTTCTCTCAACCTTGCTAGTTGCAAGCATTAAGTTACGTCAGTGACCTAGGGTCAGGATTTCACACTGAATGGCTTACCCTGTCTTACACAGGAAATCTGCAACAAAGCTAGAACTGAACCTGGAGATGCAGATTTTGCCTTTCCTTTCTCAGTCATAGCTTCAACCTTCCTTGAAAGCGGAAGAAAAATACTCATATTTTTAATTCTGAATATGGATGTGAATCTTACAGTTTTCAGGTATGTGTTTATTTATCTGATGACTTCAATGTTTTCCATTAATGAAAAAATTCAGAGTTTCT
>NW_005054299.1:17054224-17080632 GCF_000277835.1 Geospiza fortis | reverse complement strand
AGTGCTATTTTGCAGAGGAAATAATTAGCTTCATTTTGATAAATTGTTTTCTGCCAAATGACTATAGACATACATTTTAAACAATAAAATAATATTTTTTTAGATCAAGCTACAGCTCCTAGGTTAATCAGTCTCCTACAGGAAGTCTTCCTCTCTACATAAACAGAACCTTTTTATTGAAATGGAGGGGACATGACTTGTAAATGTTCTTTCATCTATGTGGTACAATAGCTTAACTTCCTTCTTAAAAAAAACCCAAAAAAACCAAGCCTCCAAGAAAATAGGATTATTTTTCTCTCTCTTTTCCTTCATCATGATCTTTCTTACACCTTGCCGTAGGCTATCCTGTCATTTTCAGATTTTTGATTCCCTGATGAAACAGAGTATAATCTTTCTCACAGATGTTGCTGAAAGCACCAGGGAGCCAGCTTTGTGCCTATCTGTCCATGGGGTGCATTTATATTCTGCCCACACAGGTATGTTTCGGAATTAACAGTAATAACTTTTTCCGAGTACTCCAACAAAGGCTGCCTCCAAGATCATGACTGTGCCATAAAGTTAAATCACTCATTCTACCACAGGCAATGAATCAACCAAGAGTTTAGAAATGTGATTGAAGAGTTACAACTGAGTTAGTGCAAAACCTTGCATGCTTAAATGTATGGTTATGCCCAAATGCTGTGTGGAGGTTTGGCTCTACATGCCTTGTCAAGCAGGAGTTGACATTGTCACTTTAACATTTGTCTTAAAGCAACAACCAGGCTGGCTTCAGGTGACCTGAAGACAAGCACAGCCTATGCCTTGATTTTCCAACATGATTGTGAGCTCTGACATGAAGTAAAAAACACCAAACTAGTAAGAACTGTTGTGAATACACAGGAAAAAAACCCACTGAAAATTGGTGAAGCACCAATCAAATGCATAGATTTATAGGTGTAACAAAAGAGAACACACTCCTTTTGAAAGGTTAGTGACTACCTCCTTTCATGCTTTGGGTACTGTCTGGTTATTTATATACAGCACACCCACAGAAATAGCTACACTCCTTTTTTCAGATTAATTTTGTCAGATTAATTAAATGTAATCCAGTCTTACCTGGCAAGTCCATATTGACGTGATAATGAATCCATCATCTCTGAAGACATTGAAGATTTCAATGATGCCCCGTGAATAACCAAACACGGAGATACTGGCATCTGACACTGCCAAGTTAAATGTGAGGTAGTCGGTGGGCTGCAGAAGATGTCTTTGTTTATACAGGACAAAAATCACAATGCTGTTTCCAAACCAAGACAACCAACCTGGAAAAAAAATTAAATCCATGGAACTTGATAATCTTTAAGGTCCCTTCCAACTCAATCCATTCTATGATTTGATGAAATCAAAAAAGCAAATAAAGAAAGAAGCTATTGAGTGTGTAAATGTATGACATATCTTCTAAAATGCCCTTTTGTTCCACTGGAAGTATATTAAACCAGATTATCCACTAGACAACTATGCATGAAACCTTTTTGAGCAGCTGGGTGCATTTCAGAAGAAAGAGCAAGTAATTGAGTCAAGTAATAAAACAGAACAAAGACAAAGAGCTGCTGCTACACCTACTGAAGATGCACCATTTAAGGGTCTAAAGTGGATTTTTTCCCTGAAAGTTTTTTCCTTAAGTGGATAGATGAAACTCGTAAGTGTTACACCTGGGAAAATAAGAAGGAAGAAAGATTGGTAGAGTGGAGCAGATACTACAAACAATCTGCCAAAATCTGCAGCTGTTTAAGTTCCTCATATACAATAATGGATACAGAAAGTTCACACACATAGCCAGAGGGCTGCTTTATCAGTTCTCCTTAGAAAAGTGCACCTAATACAACTAGGTTTCTTCTCTTAGAACAATCTAGGATCTCCTTGCAGCAAAGTCTGTCCTAGATGGGAATATTTTTCAGTAATACACATGATAATCTATATGAAGAGAATATTTGGAATAGAACTTCAAAGTCTCTTTTATTTAATTTTACAGAAAGTTGCATTCTCTCTTACTCTCCAGGAACAGAGATGCCAGACTTGAATGTGTCTAAGTATGTGAGCAAAACACAAGGGAGATAATTGCAAAGCTGTTGAAAAGCAGACACTCTGCTGGAGAGACCTAGAGTTTCCAAATGTCCACAGCTATTTCTCTGCCCATCAGCACAAGGCCCTGGTAGCTTGCATCCCACTTTTTGAAATTACATAGATGTATATAGATGAATGACTTTTAACAGAAAGTATATAGATAAGTGTCAGGTTCAGTGTTGAAAATGTGGCTTAGCGAGTTAAGGGGGTGGAGGGCTGAGCAGCAGGTCAGGCAGCACCTGGCTCCCCACTAGCTCCAGCTTCTATCCTACAAACCTGCTCTGCCACTTCTGACATTGGTGGCCTCGCTTCACCTTGGCAAGGCAGAGCCAGATATGACCTCTTTCGAGTGTCTGCTGCCCACGACAGGATAAGGCATGCAACACCTGGTGGCTTATGCCAGGTTACAATATTCCCAGGAGAGGGAGAGAAGAGCTGACACACAGCCTCTGCCCAGGCACAAAGAGCAGATATCCCAGAGTAAGGCTGCTGTATCTTGACCCAGCAAGAGATGAACAAACACAATAAAGAGGGATGTGACATGATGGCTCTGCACAGCACCTCTGGATATCCAAAGGAGTCTGTGCCATGAAAGATGGCTGATAGGTAGCAAGAGGGCAGCTGCCTTCCTTCAGGAAACATCACTTCAATGTCAAGAATCCAGCACTTCACTGCCAGGCTGCTGGGGCTAGGAAGGGAGGGGAGGAAATTGCCTCTCCCTCTCCAGGCCATGTGGGAGCCTCAGGAGCAGAAATGCCAAAGAGCAAGACACTTGTTCTGTAGAGAAAGAGACTGAGCAGATACCTCCTGGTGAGGTGAGCTGGGTACTTTGTGGGGGGAGGGAGGTGGCTGATGGGACAGCCTCTGTATGGCTCTATGAACTGCTTCTTCTGTAGAGCAATTTACTTTTAATAGGTTCTCTTTGCAGCATTGCCAAGTTTCTGCTGCTCTATCTTTTTTAGTGAATGCACATGTGAAGAGTATTTGAACTGGGAAGAGCTGAAATGTCAGCCTATGGTATTACCAGAAATAATCATTGGTGCTATGATACACTGAGATACACACATACATTCTATGTATACCTTGTTATAAGATCAGCAATAATAAATATATCTTGTTCTGGCCACTAGGTGACAATGTTTCTTAATCAAGTCTTGTTTTGAGCAACTGCATGCACTTTAACTCAGGGATTTTGTGACTTTTGTTTGAGTCTAGGTATTATGAATAGGCAGAGCAGGGCACTGGGGGAGAAAGGCTTTGGAATGAATCAGGATAGCCTGAAATGCAAATATAGGAGTTGTGTTGTCTGTGTATGTTGGTTCTACCCTCTGCAAGGTTAGATAGTTATCAAGGCAGTAGGTATGAAATATTTTTCCCTGTCCATATGAAGACATAGTGCTAAACTGGCAGACAAAATAAAATAGCACCTCCTTTGTAAATAGCAAAATTTTGCCAGTGCATTGTAATGGATAGGAGGGCTACCCTCCCAGTGTCAGACACCTGCCCTTCCTGGGAATATACAGAGCAAATTCCCCCGAGCCTGGAGGGTAAGGAATTTTCAGTTAAAGTGTCTTAAGGAAGAACTTGAGCAAAACATCACATCAAACAACATTGCACATTTTAGAGCAATGAGAGGTGAGACAGACAGAGTTGTGATAATATTTGGGAACTACATTCACAAACTGAGATTGGAGATGAGGGAGGCATTGAGGGAGAAAAGGTTACAGAGTGAGTATGATTTCTGCAGGTAGGCACAGTCCTTCTAAGCAAAGCAGTGGAGAAGAACCTGCACTGGCATATCCAGTCCCTAAAATGTTCTGTCTGGGTAGTAGACAGAACATTAAAGAAAAAAAAAAATAAAAAAAAAAAAAAAAAAAAAAAAAAAAAAAGAAAAGAAAATAAATTCTTAGTAGACCATGCAATAACACAAATCAGTGGTCACATAAAACTGCTGTCAACTACAGTAGTTGACTGTGGGACACTGGATCTCTGTGCCATCAGATACATGTGCTAGTCTGGGTTGCTGCTCATATTGACTGTATGACTTTAAAAACAGACCTGAACAGATCACCCCAAAACAGAAAATCACCCCAACCAAAAGAACGGCTCAAACCAAACAACCCCTCTCCCTTCCTCCCTCAAGCTCTGACAGCATAACAGGGAAGAAGGTTGAAAATTCAAGGCAAGCAGAGCAATAGCACTGACACTCTCAGTGAGGGCAGAGATCTCCTCAAATGCATTTCAGGTGGTGTGTGCCTCAGGGGACATCAGAGGTAGATCAAGAGTCCAGAAAGAAACCTCTGAACTTTGAAGTGCCTCCATGTTACCAGGTATCATCTCAGTAAACGGAAGATAGAAAAATAAACAACTGAGGGAACTTGTTCCATCTTTTGCAAGCTGTCACTAATATTCACTCATAAGAGTATGCAGAAAAAAACCCAAACCAACCCCAAAATCCAAACCCAGTATACTAAGGCAATCCTGGTGAAAAAAGACAGATTTCAACTGAGGTCAAAATGTGGTGAGAGAGAAGGAAAAAAAAATAGTAGCTAGGCAGAAACTGAGCACTGCCACCCAGCATAAGGTTCAGAGAGGGATCATCACATCTTTCCCATTAGCACAGTCTGACTTGAGTTGCTCATAAGAGAGATGCTACATCTTCTGATATGGCAAAATACATAGATAATATACAAATACTTCAGTAGTTTTGCAAGCAATTTGAGGTAGGAGGAATAGGATGGACAGCAGTATTAAAAATGCATTACCCCTATATAATTTAGTAGTAATCTTTCTCCTGGAATAACACTCTCTAAGAGAGCACTTTAATCACAGATGTCAAAAGCACTCCACAAGGGAGTCTGGTGCTGTTATCCATGATTTCTTGGGGAGGAACAGAAGAGCTGCCAAGCAAGCTAGTGAAAGTCAGCTTGCTTGGCAACCCTTCAGCTATTCACAAACTCCTGAGTCAGTGTGATGCCCACCAGCCCATGCAGAATAGTAGCCAGAAAGTGTGACTAAGGAGACTGAAAATCTTTCTGCTGAAAGCAAGTGAGAACACTGAGTTTGTTTAACTCTAAGAATATCAAAAAAGTACATTGTAATTTTAAAAATATTTCTGTCAAATCCCTCCATCCTGTGCATTCAGACATGCCCTATTTTTTCCTCATGTACCTGAGATGGTCACCGAACAAGTAATAAGCACCTGAGACTGCAAGCAGTTTCGTTTTTAACATTGTTCCTGAAGCGCTAAATTTGGCACATGTGAATTGACAGCTCTGAGCTGGTCATCCACATTTCCAATAGATTAGTTCACCTGTGCCCAGCCAAAATAGGTTATTACACTTTCTACTTAACTTGCTCTTATTAGACATTGTTGCACGGCCTCTACTTGTAAAACCTGGCAAGACTGAAATAGAAGAATGGGTGTTACAACTCAGCCATCACAGTTTAAAATATAAATGGAGCCTTAAGTGGAAGAACTCAAGAAGTGAGAGCAAAAGGTGAGGCTCAGTGTCACAAGACAAACTAAGCTCTTTCCTCAGCAAATAACCTTCCTCTATGACAGAAATTGGATTGAGCATCTTAATGCAGAGCAGGCATGAATGAAATCAGTTACACAACTACACATAGAC
The DNA here is from genome assembly GCF_000277835.1 of Geospiza fortis. Taxonomy (NCBI): domain Eukaryota; kingdom Metazoa; phylum Chordata; class Aves; order Passeriformes; family Thraupidae; genus Geospiza; species Geospiza fortis. The sequence goes on along the minus strand of NW_005054299.1, from coordinate 17,074,897 downwards.
AAGCGTAAATGCCAATCAGAAGAGGCTCACTGCAAAATATTTTCTGCCCAGAAAACTTTAATTAAAACAGTGATAAAATCCAGAGAATTTGCAAAGCTGTCATTAACTATTGCAACTGTGAAATGACCCTACTCTGTTTTCAGTCTTTGCTGCCAATTATACACACACAATATCCTGTCCAGGGCATATTGCCAGTTCTGGCAGGAAGGAAAAGAGTCATCTTGTTTTAGACTTGACAAAGCATGGACAGATTATTTGTTCAATAAATGCAATCATTTTGGGGATGAATGTTCTGTGAATAGCTTGTTTCCTTTCCCACCTTCTCAGATTTATCTGTCAAACAAAATCCCAAAATAACACTCATTCTGTCACTTGTCAAGTAACAGTTTACTATTACCATTCAGAAGTGTTTTAAAGCATGTTTTAAAGCATGTTTGGATCTTGTGGTCTGTTCTGATGGGATTGGTAATGCACTCAGCATGCCTTTCTGATGGAAGCACTCAAAAAAAGTCAGAATTTGCCCTCTAATTAATACTCTCTCCTATTGACATAAAATTTCCTTTTATGCCTTGTATTTACTCTAATAGGCCCAGTTAAGAGTGAAATGAGGGAAAGCAAACAGAACAAATTATGCATAAATGCAGAAAAACACCCAACTTAGGAATTCCAGTTAATAATTATGAAGCAAAAAAAGCTTTATATTTTTTCCCCATGTCTAGAAGCCAGCAGCAGTGGGCAGTGCTTTTAAATTGTACCTCATAATTTAAAATGTACAAGGATTTTCCACAGTACTGCACCACTTATGGCATAGGCAAAAAGGGGTCAGATGTAATCCCAGCAGCAGGACAAGATTTCACCTGTCTGCTGGAGACAGTTCTGAGCTCATTGAAGGGAAGGATGGGAGCAGACTGCTGCCTTCAGAAGGAGGATGCTGCCCCAGGTGATGTAGCACAGGGTAACACAGCAGTTGCTATCACTTGCAGATTGCCCCTCTAAGAGTGGATCACTGCTGTCGAGTGGGCATTGCACCTTCCCTCCACTTTGCTGATCCCCTGGCCACAGCATTAACAAGGAGAACGATGGAACAGTGGCTCAGGTGTCAAGAAGCAGTGCAGTGGTCTCAGCATCCATCAGCATTTACAAAATGTACCACATGCTTCCTGCTGGTTTGCTCGTGGTGTCAGCATGTGACACCACTGCACTCAGGTTTCCATGCAGGGTGCTGAGGAGCCTCACCTGGATCCAAAACTGCCTGGCTGCTGTATCACATACAATGCATACATCAGTGTCCTGTCTGGCACAAATGACAGCTGCGCTACCTGTCACCTGTGAGACTTTCCATGAGGGGACACACAGAGCTGTTATCTCAGCAAAAGGTGTGAGACTATGGCTCTTGGATATTCATGAGCTCTGTCAAGATGAATGACCCTGGGAAGACTTGGCCAAATATAGTTAGGTTTTTAGAACTTTATCCTGTGAAGGTGAGGAGATTCAGAGGAACTCCATCTTCTGGATAAATGCTAACACCAGTCACATACATCTCCTTGGTTTTGGAAAAGTACATAAGAATTTGCGACAAGCTGCACTGCCATACTTAAGTTCGAAAGAGAAGAAAACACTTAGTAACTACAGAAGTGTTATCCCTGAAGCCATCTGCCATGGCATCAAAACCCCAAGAGTATCAAATATGAACAACTTTGGGGCTTTGTGTAAGGAAGTGTCCTTAGATTCCTGCCAATATAGACTGTCTTGCCAGAGCCCTAAAGCACCAGTGGTACAGGAAGCTAGCACATGGACTGGCCTTTTTTCTCTGCTGCCAGAAGGGCAAGAGGGTGTCTGTATGACAGAGAACTTGCTCAGCCACATCACAGCTCTCTGGATAGAATGAGTTATTGGTGTATGAAAAACTAATAATTATAAATTGCTGTGGCTACTGCTTGCAGAACTGTGACAGTAGACCTTTGTGGAGAAAAGAAATTAGGACTTTCCAGATTCATGTATAATTAACAGATTTTTTGAAAAGTTATAATTTCCAAAAGGTATACCTACATCCATCAATTTTAACCAGATCTACACTACACTTAACTTGGAGTATTGCTTCTGCTGGTTGTACATAGTCTGTGGGAAAAGGAACTCAAGTTTTGAATCTTGAGGTAAGTTTCAAGAATAGCAGCTATGACATGCAAGCACTTGTAAGCTTGGCTGAAGGATCTGAAGAAATCAAACCCCAGTAGCCTAAAGGCTCAGGCACCTAGATATTTGCTAGAAGATGTGAGATCACTACCAGGAAGCAGCAGAGGAGAACATCTGTGCTGATTGATGGAAGAAGTCTGAACGACCAGTGTGATGCAGAGGCAATACTGGGAGGGATCAGTAGAGTTGATAGAGTGTAAATATGAATGGGAATAGTGATGGCAAGACACTGCTTGGATGCTGTATCCAGTCCTGACTATAAGGGTGCTGGGATAACAAGGAAAAAGATCTTATGAGCGGGGATAAATAAATATAATTACCCCCTGCCCCCCAATCAACCTACTAACAAAAGAAAATTCCCTCAATTGCTTAATATAGGAATACAGAGGTAGACCTCAAGGTATGATTGTTCCTTCAGGAACATAGATTGGCCATAGGATGTCATTCACAAGCAAAAATTTATTTCAATTAAAAGGAATGACCAAAAATTGTATAAAGTTGTTGTGATCACTTTATCTAAGAATTTAGGTGAAGGCTCCTATCCAACAGAGAAACAAAATCAGGAATGTGCTTTCAATTGGAAGAGTGATAACAACACCAAAAAAAGCCCTAGCCTGTTATATGAGGGAGCATAATAGCTGTGTAAATGAGATTACACATTGTCTGTGTAGGGGACTGGCCTTGCTGACCTAAGATGTTCTTTCTAGTCCTAAGTGCAACTGCTTAATTCTTTAGCTGATAGTGCAGACATTTCCCAGCCATTCACAAAGGGATACAGAGATGTGAACAGAGTGGGGATAAATTGGAATACCTCTGATTTACCTTACAACCACTCTCCTAAGACAGAAGCCATATATATGTCTACTAGAATCTCTGTTTTTGTTCTAAGCACAACTTTCCTTAATTTCTAGACATAAAAACAAGAAAGTCTCATTTAACATATTAAAATACTTAGCATTTAACATTTTAACTTCCACAAGCCTTTGTCAAATGTAAGCAGAGGGCTAATAGGTGAATTGATATACGTAATATGTTAAGAATAAAAAAAGGTTAGGCAAATAATTTAAAAACAGACATTTTTGTACATGCTGTTTAGAAGAACAGATTAAATAAAAGTTAAATTTTCTTCTATTTTTCTGAGAGGTCCTATAGTTGAAATTTTCATTACCTAGCATAGCATGCTTGCACTCTTTGAAATTTCATAAAGTTTCCTTGTGTTTGGCAATAAGTCTGCCCAAAATAGATAATATTTAAACAAACAAACCAAAATTACAGTGTTATCAGAGTGCATTTATACTGAGTACCATTTTCAAATCTCTGTTATACACTTACAATAGCTGTCCTCTAGCAGAACTAAAAGAAATACTTGGTATTGTGACTGCTAACACAGGATAAGGTTATAGTACTTAGATCTTTCTTAGATCCTATTTGAAGAAGTCAATTTCGATATGCATCCAGCATTTAAAGCAAGAACAATACAAACAATTAAAGTTAAGAACCACAAAACATATTTTGTGTTTCTCCAGAAGATAATTGTAGGATGCCAACTGACTGTCAACAGTCACAACTCTGAAAATCAGGGAACATTTATTCAGTGCTACTAAAACACAAGAAAACATGGAATTATCATGTACTGTTGACAAGGTACTTCTTTTATCTTCCCACATATTAAGCTTAATGAACATTGGTTGAAAGTTTACAGGTCTGACTATATATTTTTCCTTAAGATTTCTGCATTGATTATAAATCTCTTTTCAAAAAAAGCAAAATGTACTTCTCTGATCTTACAATTGCTGAAAAAAAAAGTGACATTTTCTACCATCCTGTTCCTTTAGGGAGAAAATCCAAATGAATCACTTTGAATTTGATAACAACATCTATTTAAGAGTTTCCTTTCACACCCAAACCAAATACCTACCTAAAGCCAACAGGTAGAAACCTATGATAGTCTCTCCTTGCTCTGTTACAGCTGCCTCTCTGGTCAGAAAACTGATGTTGTTGTTCCTCCAGGGTGCCTGTGCAGAGAACTGGACAGACATTTTCAGTGGAGCTTCTGATGCAGAAGTCACCCTTCCCCAGAATGTCCTGGTGAATAAAATGGTTCCAGCCTTTTCCTCAGTTTCTGCTTGCTGTATTCAAGGGAGCTCTCAATAAGACTAATGATCTAAAGAAGGAAATCTCAAGGGACAGGAGCTTTGCAGCCTTCTGACCTATTCTTCTTCACTAATCCTATCTATTAATACAGCCTGTGAACCTGTGGCCAGCAAAAGACAGGAGGCTTGAATCCTCATTACTGCTATGTGCAAAAATCTCTAATGAAGAGTAGGTATCTGACAAAAGAGACAACTTTCTCTAAAATAAGGTGACACCACATAACCTACAGGCTCACAGGCACACCCACACCATACTGATATGTTGCTTACATAACTGTACTTTCATCTTTTTTTCTTCATTGAAGATGAGTGGAATTTTAGTTCAAATGAAATTCAGGAAAAATCTCACACAAATTAAAAAATGGCACAGTGAAAAAAGAAAAAAAACCAAACAGGGAGATGTCACCACCTGAGAATGTGACTTTAACATAGCAGAAAAAATAATTAACTTACTTTACCAGCAGGATAGTTGTTAATTTAAAAAGAAGGGAAGGTAATTTCCAGTATAGGTTGAAAAAAATGTAAGTACTTTGGATCATAGTTTTAGACTGCTAAGGACCCTCCAATCTTGGAGTAAGCTCCAAGTATGATGTAGGATTTTCCCCATACTGTTGAAAAATGAGATCTTGTTTTGTTGAAGTGCATGGGATTTGAGTCAGCCGGGAATACTTTTAGTCTTTTCTGAGATATCAATGATCGTAGTTTAGATATGGCCTCTCTTAACAATCAGGTTGTAGTCATAACTAAAAAACTTGAGTCTAAATTACTTCATCTGGAGTAGCAAAGTGGTTAAGCATCCTTTTTGATGATTGTATTCCCCTCACCCCAGTCTTCACACACTGGGAGTGATTAATACCTTGATCGGCTTGTAGTTTTCTCCTTCCTCCTTCTGGTGGCACCCTCCAGAGAAGAACAGAGGCTTTGCAAACTGCTGTGGTTTGTTTGGTGGGTCTGCAGGTGACCGTGCTTCCAAAGGAGAGAAAGGCTCCCTCTGCAGATTACAGGAGCCTAGTTTCATGTCTCTCAGTGCTTTAGTGGTGACCAATTTAGTGGCTTCACAGAGATTATCCCCGAGTGCCTTCACTATCTTCACAAAGTGCTTTGAAAGGATTAGAGCAGCATATGCTATGGGCAGTTCTATAATAGGAAAAGAAAACTAAAATGCCGTGGTAGTATAGACAAATAGTATAGACTGTGAAAAATGGACTTGAATATTTCTGCTACCAGCAAACCTCTCCAACAGTTGCACCAGAAGAGCCTCTTCCTCCTTAGTCCACACCTTCTTGTGGGCTCCCCTCGCTGATGACTCCTTGGGATGGGAGGCAACAATCCGTTCCAAATTCCTCACAAGACAATGCATTAACCTCTTGTGCTGGCCCAGGCCAATCTTGGTAGAAAAACCTCGCTGGCCTCCCTCACAGATCCACTCGCCCCTTGGAACCATATGCACCTGCCCTTTGCATTGTGAGACATGACAAGCAATACTGAGGTACTTAAGATTTGGTTTACCACATTTAGAGCACTTAAAGACAACCCTTTTCTGCCCATGGGTCCTCTTAAGATGGTGAATCAACCCCAGCATCTGAGTAAACTGGGCAGCAGAGCATGGACAAGATGGATTTTTGTCAGGGACAGACACAACAGGAGTCCTGACTGGTGTTCCGCCCTCACTGGTCCCAGGAAGAGCCCCAGGTGCTTTAGGCTCTTCACTACCTCTGGCTACACACTGAAAGCATCCCGAGCCAGCCCAAACAGCAAGGTCTCATATGGCTCAGGGAGCTCTGCCAAACCCTCCCAAACAACTCCCAGATGACTCCAACCACAAAATCAAACGCGGAGTTTACAAACTCCGCACGTACCAGATTGAAACCCTCTTCCCTGGGCACAGAGGGGAAAGATGGAACTTCAGCACCTCTGACCCTCAAATCCAAGGGGTCAGTTTGGGTGGCTGTCGATATAAATTGCAAAGCCATTGATTGCACCATTGCCATAACTGGAAAAATACCAACAAGTCACAGTCCAAAGATAGAAAAAGTCAGCAGCTGGCTCCCTCCCAAACTGCGAGCTGCGTCCAACTCAAGCCCGTGGACAAGGCCCTGGGCAACAGCGAAATAACCGCGCCAATAATTTTGTTTCAGCAAGACCGTGAGACTACCGCTGGGCGGCGAGTCCAAGCCATAGGGAGGGCGATTTTCGCCTCTCTCACGCTGGGGCAGAAGGCGACTTTGTTACCGCAAAGGGTGTCCGGCCACGAGGGCGACGAGGAGGCGCGACTTCCTATGCCCAGTCAGTAACTGTGCCCTCATCTCTTAAGCGAGTCATAGCTACTCCCGCCCTAAAAGGACCCAGAAGCACCCCTGCCCTGCAGATTGGGTCCGCACAAGGGACACAGACAGTGCGAACGTCTGTGGGGACACAGCGGCGCCTCGCTCCTCTCTGCCGCAGGCTCAGCCCTGCCTGCCCTGCACCCCGTCCCCTCAGGGACAGCCGGGCCCCGCACCCACCTGAGCCGGACAGGGCTGCGGCGGCTCCAGGCCCCGGCCAGGCCGGGAAAAGGGCCCACAGCTCTGGAGGCACAGCAGCGAGCCCTGGCCGGGGGCAGGCACACAATCTCAGTCCTGCCGGGATCTGTGCTCCATAGACCGCCGGGGGGACCGCAGAGCCGGCCCCGGCCAGCCGCATCCCACGGCCGCCCTGGAATCAGTGCTCGGGGTGCACCTGAGGGCTCGGGACAGCTGCTGCTGCAGGGTGAATGAGCGAGAAACCCCCTGGGACCACTGATGTTCAGGACACCTGACTAAAGGGAGTGATGGAATGACCGGATTAGGACACAACAGGGCCATAAAGCCCATTTTACAAAAGTACCAAACCAACCAGTGGTCTCTGAGGCAGCAGGCAAAGCCAATTTAGAGCAATATAAGCCAGCAGTATCTTCTACTTGGGCTGCTAAAATGTGTAACAGCCTTTGAATCCTCCCTATTTGCCTCTCTAAGTGCTTTCAAAGTGCCAGACACACCAGCACAAAAAGGCAAATATCACAGCAGCACGGACTGGCCCGACATAGTCTGGTTACATTACAATCTGGTATACTGTTTCCAATACAGAAAAATCCTAAAAATTAAAATTTGTATGTGACAGAAAACATATGATGAATGTTCCCAAGAAGCACCTGTTTTCCCTGAGGAGCACAGAGATTTGGGCAGTTGCCAAAGGTGTGATTATGTCAGAAAGCCGGTGTAAATTCTTATAGCACTATTTTTTCACAATACTTGTTCTACACAGGTTAAAGGAAAGGACGATAGAAGGAGGAGACAAAAGGAAAACTTTTCATAAGGGATGGGTTAAAATAACCATTAGCAGATAGAAAATTGGTTGTGTGGAATGAAAATACACTTTTGCCTCTGTAAGGCATAACATTTTCTGAAATTTTACAGAAATATAATTGAGGGATTTCAAGGCAAATCCAATGGTATATTAGTTGGAACATGTCTATGTAGATTCTTTTTGATAAATTATTTTAATTTTTACTTCACATTTTTAATTAGAATATTCACTACAAAATGAAAAAACTGTGACTATCCAACAAGACATCACTTAGTCTTGCAATGAATAGTCACAAAATGATGAGTTATGCCTATGGATTTCATCAAGGTAGCCAAAACCTACATTTTATATCAGTGACAGAAGATCTTTCCAAATTCAGATCATGTAGTTTTTCCCTGATTCCAATGAAATACAGTTGTTGAAAGTATTTGCACAGGCTTTTTTTCTAACGCACATTGAATGAAAAGGAAAAAAATCTTGAGATCAGGTAAGTAATGCTTAAAACTTGTTGATGGAAAAATGGGAATGACTGTGCCTGCTGCAAGCCATTTGGAATTGTTTACCAGTAAGAACCAGATCTGAATCCAGTCTTTTGTTGCCAATGTCCAATTTTGTAGAACAAAACCACATCTGAAATATTTAAACTGAAGAGTGATCATAATGTGAAACATGTTTGACCACTTATATTTCAAAACATGCCTGTTTAGACCTGGATGTCAGCTCTTGCTGTGACATTTTAGCATGAAAACAATTGCACTCTATGCATTCTCTAGTTAAATGTCTAAACCACTTTTTTTTTTTTTTTGCCTATGTTGGGTTATTTGCCAAACTCAGTTAAGAAAATGGTTACATCACGTAATGAATATATTGTAAAATCCATACTGCTGCCGTGACTTCTATGGACTTTAGCCTATTCAGTTTCATACATTATTCTTACTCTCATCAATCCTGAATGCTAATTTTTCTCTAGGGGGTTGTGTTCTATAGCTTGTGACAGATATTGAAAACTACCTGACAGAAAAAAAAATGCTTGGTCAGTGCTTATTACTGCAATATACAGTTTGAAATGAACTATTTCTCAAGGAACACTCTTTAGATTGATGCTAATACAAAGACAGGCTACCTTGCTTCTTCAGATATATGCTACTTTCATGTTGAAAGATGATTGAAGAGAATGAAAAATACTTTGTGCAAATTAGGTGGCTGAAGCTTTGTATTATTTAAACTCCCTGCTCTGAGCTGAACTTACACTGAATACATTAGGTGATGGTAAAGGAAATGAAAACTTTTTGGGCAGCTGAATCAGTTTGTAAGAGGTTTCAAGTGAAGTGTGGAAGTCCTGCTTCTGAGGCAATAGTTTCCTTGTAAGAGGTGGGGCTACTCTTGGCAACCACTGATGAATGGCTAAAAGGCAGGAACCTCTCTGTGGCACAAAGAAATACAAGATTTGAGCTCTCTTATTTCTAACCTGCCTTTATAAGTTGCACTGTTTTTTTTTTTTAATTAAAATAATGTTACTGTAGCTCCTACTACAGTAAATCTTGGCTTTTTGGCATTAAAAGCCTTCCAGTCATCCTTGGTGAGCTCTTTAGAGCAGCAGGTTTACACAAACCCACTTCAAAAGAGCAGCTGGCTGGTGTTCTGTCACTGGGGGGCTTTTACTCTTTGTATTGCAGCAGCGCTTCACCACTCCAGTTCAGAGGGGAGCCTGGTTAGAGCATCAATTTTCACCAAATATGGGCTTGCATCATATGCCTGCAATTTAAAAATGGTACATGTTTCGAGACATGAAAACTGTTCCTTAATTTCCTAGGTGTTGGTTCAAAAAGGCAGAAGGTATCAGGGTTTTTTCTGCTTACCAAGCTCTGGAATACACTAACAGGGGCAGGTGCACTGAATGATCTGTGACTGACTCATGTGAAGAAATCACTCTGCAGAAAAGGCAGAACAAAACCTCTAGCATTTCATGTATCAGCAGGACTTTAATGTCAGGAGAAACTTAAAGTTGCATTCTAGGAACTAAGCAAGCTATTGCAAATTCAGCAAATTAGGGAATTAGACAGGGAAAGGAAACGAGAAGCATAAAGCCTTTCAAATGTATTTCATTTATGACAAAAGAAAATAAATAAAGAACACAAACATGGGAAGAAGTCTCAGAGTATGGGAAGAAGTCTCAATAATTATTCAATACAATGCATACTTTCTAGCACCTATCGTTCTCCCTGGTGTTATACTTACCTTTCCACTCTTTCTCTTGAGTCTTCAGGCAGTTGCCTTCAGTCAGGGGCGGAAATGGTGACAGGGAGCATAATTTTTCAATTTTTTTTTTTCTGAAAGGAATGCAATAGCAGTGCCCAAGCAGCATGATGTTGAAATTGCTGATTTCTTCCTTCTCTTTCTAAAGTCTGCTCGGGGCTTCTTTTGGTACATTTTCTTTCTTACTTTACAGCTTGTTCATTTGGTCTGCAACTCCACATTATGTCTGAATGACCTGTATAAAAAATATCTTACATACGTTGTATACTTCTTTTCTCTGTATACCTCTGCTACCTATAAACCAGTTTTACCTGTGTCAAAGGTTTATATTTAATTGTTTGCTGCTGAGCTATCCATAGTTCTTAAATGACATTCCCATGCCCTCTTCTCTTAGCCTCTTCATGTCTGCACTCCTCTCCCCTGCATCTTGGGTGGCCACAGTCCGCCCTCAATTGCCAGGCCAGGCCTTTTTTCTTTTACACTGCAATATTAAAATGATGGAGTAAATATTTCTCTTAACACAAAATAATTACTCACTATTCTTGTCTGTATAAAAATTGTGGTTATATCCCATGATCAAATCAGGAAATAGTCACCTGCTATTTAAAATAAACTGCTGTCACAAAAATTGTGGTTATATCCCATGATCAAATCAGGAAATAGTCTCCTGCTATTTAAAATAAACTGCTAAGCCAGCTAAAATGAAGTTGCAGGCAGGCTAAGGCAATCTGAGGCAAAGCAAGCCTGACATGCCTTAATACTGCAGTGTCAGTGCACAGCCTGTGGTATATCTCTAGCAATAGCAATAGTGTATTTGTGTGCCTACTGGTCACACTGATGTGGCAGTGGCTGGACAGAGCTGCATTGGTTTCATTAAAGTTTTGGCCCATCACAAAAAAATATACAAAAAAGCAAGCATCCTGCTTAACTCCATCTGTTCTTGTGCTGTCTCAAATTATGCACAGGTTGATTCTGACCACTTTGAAAAAGTGTAGATTTCCTTTTGGATGATGCTTTTTGATTGCTTTTGACAACACTGAGCATGCTCAGCTCCAGCATCCAAGCTAGCAAAACAACAGAGACTTTCATTTTAACATGTTCATATGAGATTGTGTGCAGGCAGCATCAAATAGAGCAAAACCTAGAGCACTGTGCTTTCATTGCACTGCCTTTCCCATCATGTCTGAGAACAGAACCTGTGAGGTTCCTGTCTTCATTACTATTATTTGTGTTTGCCTTACACAAAACATCCAGAATTTACAGGGTAAATTCTCACCCCCTGAAACTTCCCATTTAAACCTCAGGTATATTGCCTTCCTAGAAGCTCCATTCAAAGTGATGACCTTTCCAAGGACTTTACCAGAATTAGAATTTAATCCTGGGTTAAGAGCATACACAGCAGGAGGAGGAAATCACTGAAAATATAAATAATCTTAACCTGGTGTTATGCTTCTGTCAGGTGAATCCTCTTCAATGTTTCCAGGTGCCAGTTGCTATTACAAATGACATCCTGTAGACTCCTAAGAAATGTTTAATATTAGCTTTTCTGCAGGTGTGGGAGCAGGTAACAGAAGTGGCTCATAACAATGACCAGTCTAAGAAATTCTGATTCTGTTGCATCAGAGGGGTCCTAGACATGCTGGTTCCTCGTCTTTATGGACTTCCTGTAAGTTTCTGTTGAAAATCAGAAAGAACACATCCTGCCAGAATCCTGAAAAGGATAAATGTTTTTCTTCTGATACCTGGTTCATGCTCCTGCACATCTCCCAGACTCACAGAGATAACAAACATTTCCAGAATACTGATAATGTCATTCACACAAAGAAGATTAGAGCTTGGAAAGCATCTAACCTATTAGGAGGTCCCTTCAAAACAGTACAAGTGTTAGGAAAATCACTTCCAAGCTATATAACAATACACAGTCGATTTAAGACTATAAAGTTTTATGGACAGCAAGACACTTTTCCTTACTTCCTATGTTGTTGTTTAACATTAAATATTACCCTTTTATTTCTTCTCTTATACTGGGCTTTGATCCATACATAAAAATATCAGTACTCACAAGTCTTTATGTCTGCGCTCCCAAGAAAGAGGAAAGCAGAAATTTCCTTCCCTTTATATGACTTATTTTATTTCAGCCTAGTACTTTTCCATACATCAAAAATATATGAAAAAGACCCAAACATTGTATTTATACTTACACGATGGTAAAAGTCCCTTGTTCCCTTGTTGAAAAGGACATATGACTCTAAGTGTAACATCCACACTCTGGAAAGCTAGTGGGACCATTATTCTTGGACAAACCACTTTATCTTCCAAATTTTGGGGAAGAAGTCAGGAGTGCAATTTCTAGAAAAGCAAACTGAGGTTTGGATTGCCACTATGTAACTACTGGCTCTTTTGTGTGACTGCCAGAGGAATTCTGCATAAATCCCAGGTATCTGGGGCATATGGTAAACCCCACAAGTTTTATCACAAACATTATTTCCTTACTCAAACAGTTTTAACAGAAGCATCATTATGCCACAGAATACAAGTTTTGTATGAAGGGACTCCATTCTGGCTCAGAATTTAATTTGGCATTTTATAGCAGACAGATTACTGCCAATAAACTGTGCATAGATAATATTTTATAACCAAATTGTACATACTCACTCTATTCGAGAGGAAAGAGCTGCAAATCCATACAAGCAGTGGGATTTTACAGAAGAAACTTTGACTCCATTAAGCTTTTATTTACTAATGACAAGACTCATTCTCATTTGCAACAACACTGGTGAAAGAAAGTGAAAAATGTCACAAGCTCTGTATATTTTGTAATGCCAGAAAGCTCTGTCAAATTTCAGGGCTTTGGCTTCCCTAAGAATATACTGGAAACATGATAAATACATTATAGGTTACCTTATAGATGAAACACAATCAGTTGGTGATTCCAAAACAGTGCACCTCAGGAGCAGAGCAGGAGAGGCAGCACTGCTGCTCCACCGACTTTCTAATACCTGAGCACCAGCCCCAGCTGTGCTTCAGCCCCAGCACCTGCCAGGAACAGCTCATGTCTCTTGAACTCCTCGTGCAAGAGGCCCAGGTTGTACCTTGAAGGTGGAGAAAGCCTGCATGCAGTTGTTGGAATGCCAAAGCTCTTTTTTGCTCCGAGGTCAGGGTGAATAAAACTCAGGAGATGTTGTTTTTGAAGTCTCACTTCTGAAGGTTTTTATCCTTATCTATAACAAACTCATGAGATGTGAGCTCTCTCAAACAAGTTCAGAAAGTGAGCTAAAATGGTGTCTGTTCAAGGCTATTTAAGTCCCAATTATCCAATAAACAGTTGATATCTATATTATTTATTCTTCTAACCCAATTACAATCACCCAAAACCCGCAATGTGGACATCTTTCACCCAATTAGATAAAACCATCCAGATTCATGAAGAAGGAAGAGGAAGGTGCAAAAAAGATATCTAACCCACTGCCCAAATTCTCCATCTTGGCTCCCATATATCACCATATGCTAAAATCCCAAATCTAAGTTTTTTTCACCCTGTGACATCACACAATATCATCCAAACTACACACACACTGTTTCTGTGCTATCACGCAATTTTTGAAGCCTTTTCCAAGGTCTCAGGTCAAACAAGGTGTTTACTTGAGGGTTGGCACCCTTTAATTCAGAAAGCTCAACATTTTCAGCCATCAGAGTCCCTCCCAACATGCAGTCACACGTTTGCCAAAGAATGGCGGTGATGAGATGACACAAGCACAGGCAGATGCCTCTGTCTGTTGCCATCTGTCTGTCTTCAGCCATCTCTCCCCTTGTCACCACTACCCATCCCACCTGGACTTTTGTGTAGAGAAAGGCTGATTACCTTTAGAGTCTCTTCTATAAGGATTTAATGGAGCTGAATTACTCATTTATTTTCTTTCCCATCCAAAACACAGGACCTGTACAAAATCAGAATGTATTCTTTCAATTCACTGGGCTTATTTGAAGCTGCTTTCCAGAAGCATTCCCTAAAGAAAAAACCCAGGTGTGCCATCACTCTATCAGCCTGCTCCTCCCTGCAAATTTGAAGCAATGTGCCAGTTCCCACACCTGCAACAGAGAAGTAGTTTCAGATGTAAGGATTATAAGAGATTTCAGGTAAAGCTTTCTCAGCCAATAATAATGCCAAGTGAGAATCACTAATAAACTTTCCTAGCCTCTTCTCTTAAAAGGACATTAAAAAAGGGCAATAGTGGTTATTTGTCTGTGTCTTCACCATGTGGCTGGGATTAACAATCTTACAGAAAGAGAGACCATCACCTCAGCAGTCTTCAAGATGCCATCGTGGTACACAGACAGGCCATAGATATCTGCCTTCCTCTAGGAAGCATTGATGCAAGACATATGTAAAGACAAAAAAATTATTTTGTTTTTGTTAAACTTCCAAGCATTTCACATTTCTAAGTTGATCTTTATAACAAAATGGTATTAACACTGCAACTTCAAACTAAAAGGTTGACCAAAAAGGTAATGGGTACCAGTAACTTCCACTGAAAAAGTATATGGAGCTACAAAGGGCTTTTCCATGTGAATGAATGTAGCATTGCTACAAGAGGGATAGGTTAAGCACAACATAAGACCTACAGCAGAGAAAACACTGGAAAGTTTTAAAACATCAATGCTCTTTGCAGGAACTCTGCTCTGAGATCAATTAAGGGAAAGGAAGGAAGCAGATGACTTCTTAGAGAAGAAACAGGAACAGACAACTCCAGTAGGGATTTCAGTGTGGCTTGCCTGAAAATTACAGTCTCTTTGATGTTTTAAATGAATGGCAAAGTTCTTTAGCACTTCAAAAGAAGCAGTATCAGCTTTACAGGACTGTTTGCCTGGTGTATAAATAAATGGGCTGCTTACTTGGGCAAGAGCACATGCTACCAAGCAAGGTCAGAAGAGGTGAGGAGTTACATCCAAACTGCAGCTTGACATAGCCAAGGAGTTGGGCACTTCACCACATTGCCCACTTTTGCTCATAATCCTTTGAACAGGTCAGCCAAGGCTGTATCTGCTGAGGGAAAACAGAGACCATCACTGTTCACAGACACACAAGAAGTGAGCTTTCAAAATACTCTCAGTTCTCAGGTCACTTTACCAATGCAAACTGGAAAAATAAAGGATAAAATCTGAATTGCATTTTGCACCATTAGGGTGCCAAGGCTTTTCACAAAGGACATTTTATTTGCCCAGGAAAACCCCAAAATCCCTGTCAGTCTCAAGGCTTGGCCACAATTCAGGCAAGTGATCTGAGCCCTGCTTGCACCTGTGGGAAGTTTTAAGGTTCTTTTCTGATACTAGGTCAGAGATATTTGCTTTCTTGTGGTATCTCTTGAGAAGGAGAATTGTAAAGCTCAAGGTTACTGGAAGTTTTCCTTAAAATGCTACAAGAACTGATTCTCTAACATCCTGACTGGAAAGAGGAGTTGGTAGAACTATCCATATTGTGGCAGAACTACTACTGAACGTTCACTTCCCCTTAGAGCAAGAAAAATTCAGACTAAAAGACATTTGCTTAATTCCAAGTGACAGAGGCAAACCCAAAAAACAACAGCAACTTGTCATAGACAGGAGGTTGTGTCTCCATTCTCTATGACATTCCTTATTTCTCTACAGCAAAACACACAGGGAAGTAATTCACAGCATGGCAGACAAGATTGCTCTCTGCAGAAATGCTAGATTTTCTACCTTGTTTGGGATTTCTGGAAATGAAGACTGATGGCAACAGGAGACTGAGAATGGATGAATACCAACACTGCAATCAGCTGTTAGTCAAGAACAAAAACCTTCAGACCTGTGTGAACAGCAGAAGGAAATCACCTTTCAGATGCTTCTTGATGCCATCCCCCACACAGCTCAGGAGCCTGCATTGCCACTGCAGGAACAGCAAGTGGAGAGCTCTGACAGAACACACCTAATTCACAATTATTCTCCTAAATCTTTAAATCTATAACATAATCTGTGCGCCATGTGAGATTGTACAGATCTTGCCAGCAGCTCAATTGTTCCCTCTCCTTACCTGCTAGAATCTCAGGGATGAGGAGGTATGCTTTGTTAAATAGATCCTTGATCCCACCTCTGGCCTGACACTTTCAATGATGGTAAATCTCAGCTGTGCTCTTCCTACCTCCCTCAGGGCTTTCCACATGTCTTGTTTTTTGACTCTAAGCACATTCACACCCATCACCAAAGAGTGAGTAGATTTCTGTCACTTTAGATTTGGATGTGCCCCAATTTGCCCCCATTACACACAGCCAGCACTGGAAGGAGTATGTCTCCCAGACCATGGGAAAAAGGGTTCTGCAGTAAAGAGCACAAGTCTTCTCTCAGTACTATTCCTGGCACAGCCTCGGATTATTGGCACTGGTGATATAAAAATGTTTCATTCTTGTATTATACTGTCTCAGGATATATTCCTTCAAATACCTGAAAATTACTTTTCAGACCCAAAAGGAACATGGCATCAAACAGCTGGCAAAGACTCTCAGGGCACTTTCCATCATCTGTGCAAAGAATGGAATTGACAAAAAAAAGCAATTTTTTTCATTGCTCTGGAACAGCAATTGATGCATTGCTATGTGGACTAGCAGAAGCAGCCAGAAAGCCTACCTGTCAGAGTGCTTTTGACAGCTTTGAGAAAGTCGCATGCCTTCTCTGGTACTGGGCTCTCCATACTGAGTCATATGAGAATATTATTAGCAAGACAGTTGACATTTATAGCATCCTTTTGTTGCTCATTCTGAAGCTAAGATTTGCCTTCAACTTACACTTTTATTTTGCTCACCTGTCATGGTGAAGCTGAGCACCCCATCTCAAGCTGCCTGAAGGAGCCCAAATCTGCTCCCCTGAAGTCCAGGGCTTTCTCCCTCTCATTTGCCTTCCTCACACCCCCTTTCACATCAGCCACCATGCAGATTGGCTCATCCCTGGCTTTATGCCCTGTTGGAGGAGTTTCCAGTCTCTAGTGCTCCCTAGGCATAGGGTAGCTCTGTTCTGTGAGCAGCTGAGATATCTCTGCAGAAGCACCATTAGGATGGCTCATGTTTGTAGTCATTATTGGGCTTAGAGGTGAGAGAGACTGTGGGGTGCTGGACAGGGAGATGTGTATCCCTGGCTGGAGGCAGCATGATTTACTGTCTGCCAGGGCAGAGAGCTTGCTGGCTACAAATCCTATTTTTCCCCTACACTTTTTTGATGTTTGAAACTATATTCTTTAACAGAAAGGCTCAGCTTTCATGAAGTAAAGGCTTTGAAGAATCATTTAATTTCATAAGATCCTTTACATGGTAACAGCTATAAAGCCCCTCCAGCTTTCACAGTATCTTTTGCTTTTACCAGTCAATGCTGGGCCAAGTCACTGATGACAGAACCAACCAAGGACCACTACAAGTGACTTACAGATGCATGGATATAAAAAAATCATTAAAAAAAAAAAATTATTGTTTCAGAAGAGATGACAGCAAACTCGCTGTAAGTAGCTGTACCTACAATGAAAATAGTAACTACTGGCTCCAGGCACTGAATGTCTTCAAAGAGGCCCTGAATTCCAGGGAAACAGAAGGTGTATTGCAGATGGGCACCACACTGTAGTGATCTATAGTTCAGATGGCCTCAGGAAGAGGCAACTGGCCTAAAGGTGAAAACCCCTCAGATATTGGTAGGAAATATGGACTCACTGGGGAGCATTAAAAAGAGATCACTTACCTTAAAAAAGAGATTACTTACCTTACCCTCAGTATTTAACCCTCTACAGAATGAACTCCCATACCAACTGCTTTATGAGAGCTTATCATATCAGAGCTCATCCCTAGGGCCAGCTTTTGTAGCTAAGCAAATTATCACATTGTAACAAACGACATAAACCATGGCTTAAATTAATTATGAGCAAGTGTACACAAAGGCCTTCCTGTGCTTGTCATACCTCCTTCACAAAACGATCGCGTGTGAATAGCGCGATCTTATCTTTGGGCTACATCTTGAGATGCAACACTCGAACTGAGCGATGCCTCAGTGGTGAGGGATTGCTGCCATCCTGTGGCAGGCACATGCATTTCAGACTGACACTTGCCTGAAAGAAAACTGTCCTTTAAGGGTGTCATTTCAGAAAGAACTAAACAGTATTTTTCTTAAATGCCACAGAAGGAAAGCCAGTTGTCTGTAACCTGCAATAGTCAGATCTTAGAAAGCCATGAGCCATTACAGCGATTCTACCACAAATTACTCTCTGAAGCAGAAAATACGGACCGGGTAGAAATGGGCTCATGTCACCTTTTTACTTGGGGTGGTATTGCAGCATTCAGTAGTCTAACTCTAGAAAGGATGTTAATCCTAGCCTAATTTTAACCCTAACCATTTAAGACTGCTAGTTCCAGAATGGACACAAATAAAAGGATATCCCTGTTTCTGATGGCAACGTGCCAGTTGGAAAAGCCGTAAAACAACTGGAATAATTCACAGAATTCACAGAATGACTAGGTTGGAAGAGACCTTAAAGATCATCAGTCCAACCCAAAATAAGGCGAGCCCTCTGCCGAGATTGTATCCAAACACAATACAAATAGCACCGTTCCTAACACTGAGTCTAAGGGGTGTGTTTAGGGAGGTGTGTGGCATAAATGAACCAGCTGATTTTTACTTTCTGAGATTCTGTTTCCTACATCTTGTCCCCAGTTCTAGTCTTTGGGGGAAGAAAGTTTTCTATAACGTGGCTTTGAGACCCAGGCATCTGGGAACACATGAGAACTTGCACATTGACAATACTGATCCCAGTATTGTTTAACTTGTTCATCAATGACCTGGATGGAGGGGCAGATGCCTTATCAGCAGGTTCACTGAATGACACAAAACTGGGAGGAGTGGCCAATGCCCCAGAGGGCTGTGCAGGCCTTGGGAAGGACTTCAACAGGCTGGAGAGATGGGCAGGGAGAAATTCAGCCAAGGGAAGTGCAGGGTTCTGGCACTGGGGGAGGAAGAGCCCCCTGCACCAGTACAGGCTGGGGTCTGACCTGCTGGAAAGCAGCTCTGTGGAGAGGGACCTGGGGGTCCTGGTGGGCAACAAGCCATCCATGAGCCAGCAGTATGTCCTTGTGGCTAAGAAGGCCAATGGAATCCTGGGGTGCGTTAGGAAGAGCAGTGCCAGCAGGTGAAGGGAGCTGATCCTGCCCCTCTGCCCAGCCCTGGTGAGGCACATCTGGAGTGCTGAGTCCAGTCCTGGCTCCTCAGGACAAGAGAGACATGGAGCCCCTGGAGTGGCTCCAGTGCAGGGTAACAAAGATGACTGAGGCTCTGGAGCATCTCTCTAATGAGGAAAGGCTGAGGGAGCTGGGCCTGTTCAGCCTGGAGAAGAGGCCCTGAGAGGGGAAATCATCAATGTCTGTGAGCATCTGAAGGGAGGTGCCAGGAGGATGGAGCCAGGCTCTGCTCCGTGGTGCCAAGCAATAGGACAGGAGGCAATGGGCAGAAACTGATGCATAGGAAGTTCCACCTGAACATGAGGAAGAACTTTACTATGTGGGCGACTCAGCACTGGAACAGATTGCTCCGAGACTGAGGAGTCTCCCTGACTGGGAGACATTCCAGAACTGTGTGGACACCATCCTGAGCTCTAGGATGACGACCTCGGTATCCAAGTTTTATACACCATAAAGGAAAAAAAGGAGGAAAAAATGCAGCAACAAAATTCAGTAATGCAGTAACTAGATCTTCTGGTTCATAGAGTTTCTTTATGAATTATTGTCATGATTGAACACTGATCAGCTAACCCAGTGAGCCACTGAAACAGCTAATCAAGACAGAATTCAAACAGAACAGCCAGAATTGCTGAGGTAGATCCTGGTCAAAAGAATGTTAGCAAGTGAACATTTCATTTCACCAGTTCATTTCACCAGGACAAATCACTTGAACGCATTCCTTCTGGTTTCTCAGGTGTAAGAAACTTTGTAAGGAAGGTAACTAGCAATTCTACATCTTTAGATGGCACCTATAAAACACTCCAACCACACTGCTACCTGCAAAATTGTAGATGCCTTGAAAATAAATTATATTGTCTTTGCACTACAATAGGTAGATTGCCTCTATCACAGAGTGTTTCTGTTCAGGGTTAAAAGAAACACTGCTGGGCCTACAAGAAAAGCAGAACACTAAATTCACACAATGTGACTCATGATCCATTTTATTCTGAGATTTCATATTTTACTGTATGACAGTCTAAGCGGTTTTCAGAGCATCCTTATAACCAGGGATAACTTGGGGGGAGTTCATGAGTTTTAAAAATCAGGATTAGTATCTGACTCCACCAACAGAAATTCCACCATTGCCCAAAAGAAAGGGATACTGCAGAATGACCTGAGGAGTCAGCAGGTTCTGGTTTGGATCCATCAGAACCAGGAGCACTCTACTGGAAAGCTTGCCAGTGAGACTGCTGCTGCCAGAGTGGGGGAAGCAGGCTTCCTGCTGCACAGGCTCTGCGCCATCTACAGCTTCACAAGCTGAAACTCAAACCATAAATTGTCCCTGTGGAAATGAGGAGGCAGCTGCTGAGAAAGGTGCTCTGCAGATACACACTTGATTATCAACTCTGTTGCCAAGCACAACACAGGGTGCCATTTCTGGTCTAGCTATGGTTTCCAAGGAGAAGCACACAAAAAGAATCCCAAGGTAATCCACTCTGGAAGCAACAATGATGTCAACAGCTACCATAATACTCCAAGTTAAAGGC
>NW_005054299.1:17030209-17054214 GCF_000277835.1 Geospiza fortis | reverse complement strand
CTGAGAGTCCAGCTACATCATTATCTATCACCAGAAGGGAACTGATGTTGTTTTCAAGCTTCTTCACTTCACCAAAACCGTATCATTTTAGGACTCTTGACTACCTCTGACATCCTGTCCAGACAGACCCCGACTCAACATTTTAACTCTATTCATGAAGTGAATAAACTTCAAACAAAATAACCTAAAACACGGAAAAGGGTAAGGTTAAAACAAACAAATCAGGAAAGTGATACAAATAAATTAAGTACCTTAAAATTCAATGACTTGAGGGCAACTTCACTTCCAGGACTCTTCGTATCAAAAACAGAGTGGATTTTCAAAAACTCTTTGCTAAGGTATCTGTCAGCTGGTTTTGGGTGGCCATTTACACATGTCACATGCCAAAACTAAAAAGAAGAATGAAATCCATCTCCCTGAAAGAATGCAAGATTCAATAATGGATTTTGGGAAAAAAGGATGCATAGCAGAAAATACAAAGTACATAGAACTCAGCAGAAAAGCAGATTAGCATGGTTCTTTTTATTCAAATGTTTTGAGATCTGTTTATGTACATATATAGGTATACATACAATACTTGCCACATTTGGCAGTTGTTGTTTAATGCATACAAGGTAAACAGGTACTTTTCATAATGAAACCTTGTTTAGTCTGATGAGAGGCATGAAATTCCCAAGCAGATGCTTAGCTCACTAAAGCTGTTTCTGGTCTTTATTTCCCGTTTCATTACTTTTAGTAGTTTGTGACTTTAAGTCATCCAAGATTTGTTACAAGTAACATTAACTCTGACAGAAGTTTTTTTGTTGTTTTCCTTTTTTTACAATTTTTTACTCTTCTCTTAATTGTTGTTGTTTTATTTTGTTCCATCTTGTCACTTCAAGCCTCACCAGGAGACTGAAGCACCTCTGAATAATCTCACACAGAGACATGGTGGGTTTCACACGTGCACCATTTTTAAAATAAAGCAGGGTCATCCCCTTTGCCCATTTCCAGGCATCAACAGTCAACATCAATAACTTCTACACAAAAAGCATGCCATAATGAATTTATAACACACCAGCTACAGAAATAAATGGCTGCTTTCTTTTTAGAGAAACCACAAATGAATTAAAATAAAGCAACAAAAAAACTTCTTCACATATGCCACACTTATGGAGAGGATCTATTTATTCCTGAGCAGGCTGGCAAGTATACATTGGTGGTCAAGTGGGGGAGAGGGAGGAGAAAAACAATTTTAAGCTGATAAAGGCACAAAAGACAAAAATATTGAGGCCTTGAGAAAAAAAAAGCCCGATAAACATTATGAGAACTATCTTCAAACCATGTTGTTTTACTGATCAAAATAGTATTCGGTGAAGATGATAAAGTTGAACATTAAAGATGATGCAAGGTACTCAGGATAAAATTTCTCTTTAACTAACAAAACCTCTGAAGAATTTAGATGGAAAAAAACTGAAGAAAACACGTTTATCTCTTTAGAACCTCATATTCCAATGCCTTCAGATATTCAGTATATACATGTGGATGAAGAATCAATAGGAATTCAACTTAGAAAAAAGTGGGTTTTTTGGGTTTTGTTTTTTAAATTAGCACTCCTTACATTTCAATCTCATCTTTCAGGCTGGCAAAATTACTTGTGACAAGTATATAAAGTTAAGAATATGGGGTATGTTTCTTTTACAGGATTTATAAAATACATTCTCATCTGTTTGAATGCAGGTACATCATCACAGAGGAGACAGTGCATACAATTTACAAGAGATATTTGTAGTAAAATTCAGAGATACATAACAACAAGCATCTCAACATAATACTAACTTGGAAGCCAGGTGCAAGTTTTTCAAACTGTACATGTATTTTTAAAAAGATACTGCCTTTTAAAATGTTTATATATTGAAGCATTTTCATTAAGATAAAACACCTTTTAAAACCAGTAAAATTATAGCAGCAATATGGGAGAATATCTAAGCCACATGAACATTATTAATTAAAATAAAACCAAACATGAAATATTACATTAGTCAGATGTTTGTGTTAATACCAAGAACAAGTAACACACAATTACTTATGTCAAACCAAGAAATCTGGATTTGTTCATCTATGAACAAATCTGTTGTATACAAAGCACTGTTGATTGCTGACTTTCACAATCACCTTTCTGGAGTGTCCTGGAGAACTCACTTGAATCTTAAATTCCAAGTCTGACTAAGATAATTTTTTCATCTTTGTTTAGGAATTAAGGATGCTTTTAAATATGGATTCCTTAAAATGAAGCTTATTTTATTTACACTATTCAAAGTTTACCTTTCCTTCCAACAACAAAATGTGCAGGAGGATTTATTACATGCTATACAATGAAAAAATAGACTTTAAAAAGTCAGAACAATGCAAGTAAAACTGTACAACGTTTGTTCCCTGCTCCAGTTCATTGCACTATTAAATTAAACTGGATGAGTTGTCATGCCCAGATGACTTACTGTAGGATCAGAAAATCCACGCACATGGAGGAGGTAAATGAATACTGCTTTAGGTATAGTGCCAAATGAAAAAATACTATGAGTTATATCCAAGGAAAGCTTCTCATCACAGAAAGGAGCATGGCTAATTCTGAAAGGCAGCCCTCTTCATGTAGGACACAGAACTGCAAAAAAACCACAAATACACATTGATAAGTATCAGTGAAGTTGATCTGCATAAAAATGTAATGTATATACTAAAATATTTAAGTGTTGGATTCTACCCTATTAGTAGCACAGTCAAATCTAGTAATCAAATGAAACTGGCAATTAAGTTTTCAGCCTCTCTCAAAAGGTAATGAAGTGACACAACCCACTACCTTTAACTAGTATTATCCAGAAATGAGTTAACTAAAGGTCATGTCTTAAATAGTGCTTTTTAAAGTGTTATATCAGAAAACAGAACATTAAATAACAGGTGACGCATGCAGTTATATTTTAAAAGTATGCACGGACAACTTGAGATTCTAACTCTACTTTCTAATTCTGGTGCGGGTACTAGAATCACACAGTGGCAAGATAAGACATGTCCTTCACGTGTTTCTCATTCCTGTTTCAATGGAAGACACAAACCTCAGAGCAATCCAGCTTTCAAACCAATGCTAGCACAACACAAAAGCAAATAAAGAAGTCAGGTGTAACAATTAAACAAAAACTTCAAAGGCAAGAAAATAAATGTTCTCATTATCCGAAATACTTGCATAATTTAAAAATTAAAAAGCAAACTCTTGCTTCATTAAAACAAAAGAAATGGTAAGTTTTTACTTGAAAGATCAGGTATGAAATAGCAAGGAGAAAGACGGGCAATTTTGCTGCTTTCACGACATCTACATTCAGAAAAAAGAAGAAAACAATACTAGACACTTCATGCATTTTACTAACTACTAATGCATAGCATATTATTTTTAGCACTCTATTTTTGTCACAATTACTGTTTGAGGACAATTGGAAAAGAACACAAAGCTTAGCTGTAAATACATCTTATAAAGTTTACTGTAATAACACATCTGGTTTCAAAGGAAATAATTCTAGCTGTAAGTACATACTTATATATTTTATATAATGGTTATGTAAGTATTATCCTTGTACACAAAGCTAAATCTTCACATCTTGTGAAAACTGGAAGTTAAAAAGTAGTAATCTTGAAATAACATGTCTAGATGTGATACCAGACAACCTACCCTAATACTTAATTCTGTGTATACACTGGTTAACATGTCATATGAATCACTGATTTGTTCTGGAAGTAGCTAAATTAAGGAACTCTTGCTTCCAGCAGAGTTTTGTCAGATATTCTTCACTACCCATACAGTAATAAAACAAGATAATCTCCCTTCCCACAATGCTGTCCTGAGCTTCTACTTTAAACCTGCTGTGAAGTCCATCCCAGCAGGCCCTCTGCATGTTCTCATGCCCCAATGAAGCAGGAGTCCCTGTACAGGCATTCAAGCAGGTGAATACATCAGACCTGAGGAGATGTTGGCTTTTCAAGGCAACAGCCACCAGCTCAATGCAAACAGCAGTTCCAGTCCCTCTCCTACCTAGATGCTGTTCCCTACAGTATTTCTGTTACTCCCACAACACCTGCTTCTGTCTTGTAGGGTTGAAATTGGCAATTGCTACTTGTGAGACTGAAGAGGCAAGCAACTGCACAGAGGCATTTTCTTCAGAAAGCAACCTAAACTTGCATACTGCAAAGATTACAGATGCAACTACACTATATAGAATACTAATAATATAAATAAATTTTTATAATATATAAAAAATACTACTTGCATTATTGCACTTGGCAAATTAATCATTATGCAGAAAGTCATTACATTACACACACAAGAAGAAAGACAAAGCTTTAAAAAGAAAGTAAAAATTCAATGTGAGCCGTCCATACAAACACACTTTCATCAAAGGATATGGTACTTACTACTTTTGCAACACCTAAACCTAATGCAGCTACAAGGTATGACACAAATATCTCCATCTGCTTTACAGCTTAACTTGTGCACAAAAAACTTAACTTATTTAGGTCTTTCAATGGACATAAGCATAGAGTTTTCAAATCACATTATATTAGTTCAACCATCAAAAAAGGTCAATAGAAAGATGAGAACAAACAGCATTTAAATACTGTGACCTTACTAAGCTGCCAGCTTCAGTCCAGAAGTGTGCTTTCTAAGATAAAGAATTTCAGTCTTGGTTTGGTATTTCTTTCCCTGTCAGTAAATTCATTCCCCTACCCTTTTTCAAATCCCAGTTTCTCCTTCATGACTCCTAGTGATAAAATATAATAAAAATATTGGTATATTAAAATACATTCAGAAAAAATTAAGCACAATTGCAAATGCTGATCAATTTCATGTTACCAGCTATTTTAATTCTAAATCTATAAAATACAATATGAATCATACACTAGTGGGAGAAGAACTAGAGTTCACTTGCAAAGCAAATCACTAATTCCCTTTCATTATTGTTAGGTTCAGGATAGAAGTGTTCATTGAAAAGTAAAATCACACAGAACCTCACAAAAGGAAAAATATCCCCTTGAAAATAATTTAGGCTGCAATAAGAGCAACTCGAACAAGAGAAGATAAGCTGCTATACTGTACCAGACTCTTCACAGGGTATGTACTCAGTCTGGCTTTGGGATACTTACCTTTGAGGAGATATTCCTCACAGAAAAGATCCAGGGGAGAGCTAAATGACCCCTGGAAAGAGGGACTTAAGCATGACAAGGAAAATGATGATATTTTAAACATTTTGGGGGACACAAGGGGGCAGTAGAAATTGGGGAAAGAAGATGCTTAAAAGAAAGCAAGCACCAGAAATAATTTCAGAACTAATAATCCTACTGAGAAATGCATATAGAGGTGGTTTTATCCCTTAACATGAAATGGCCTGAGTTGTTCTTTTTAATTTCTTTATTACACTGGATTTGCACACACCACGTTTTGAAGATTTCCACTTCCAGCGCTTCAGAAGGATTAGCTGGTTATGAAAAAAAAATCCAAGAATGATTCACAGTAACACAGAAAGTCAGTAGCAGACCTGGCTGCAGGACTGTCCTTCAAGTTCCAGTGTGTCCAAACAACCTTACCCAATCATTATTAAATGAAGATAGTGAGTATTAGCACACACAGAGGGGGTCTGTGTCTTCCTACACAATCCAAATTTCAGAATTACTGGGCATTTATTTCAAGTTATTTAAGATTACACAGAGTTTGTGAATTTTACAAAACACACTGGAATTCAGAGAAAATATAAACTTATTTCTCTGTCCTCAGAACACCAGTCATGTGGTAAGATTTCGTGTTACATCAACAATTATGCTCAATTTTATGGTTCTATTCACCTTTCCATGTTCACAGCATTCTTCTATTTGTTCATTTACATTGTACTAACAATACTTTGGCAATAATCTTTTTCCTGATATTTTTTTCTTCAGTTTTTGCTTCTGAACAATTTAAGTAACTTTTCAACAGTGATTACCAGTATCTGGGCAAGTCTGTTAATAATTTGTGGGTATCTATAACATCCACATAAGACTGCTATCCTAATTTTTTACATACCAAAGAACAGCAGGACAGTGCTGCTTTAAAAAAAAAAAATCAAGAGCATGTTTGTAAGATTTATTTTTTCTGCTCTGTAAAACAGAATATAAAGTTTGAAAAAAGGTTTTACCTCTGTGCAGTCATATGCCAAACTGAATTTCCCATAAAGCTACACATATCCTAATGTCACAAGTAATTTACTGTCTGCTTTTTTTGTTGCAAGACTGGAAAAAAATGATCCTCAAAGGAAGATATACTTAACAGATTTTAACAGAACCAAGTACCTTTGGTGATATAATTCACACATTTGAAAATTTCATTTCTTAATTAAAGCTTAAGAAAAAGCAATAAAATCCATTCAGTGTAAAATGAATACAACTACCACTACACCATATGGATTATACCACTGGGTCCAGGACTTCTTTCAGGAAACAAATTTAAACCCTAAATCTTCTTAAAGATTTTTACCTTGCCAAGACATTTTTAATCTTCAGTGAAAAGAGCAGAACCCTTAAAAAGTAGGTCACTCTTTTTATTTTGGAATTTAAAAAATAGGTTAGAATTTCAGGTATTAAAGCTTGGCTGAAAGTTGATCTAAGTGGTTGTAAAGAATTCAACCAATCTCCTCTTAACAAGCTTTAAAAATAATGTCCAGACAAGAGACTGGTGGCTGGGAGCATTTTGTGCCATTAAAGCCTTGCAGGAGTTTCAGGCCAGAATTTTTAGTGGCAGAAAAAGAGCAGTAGGTTACAACTTCAGAAACAAATGGAAGACTTTGCCTGTGACACAGAATAAATCTACAGTACAAGGTAACACTGTTAGCTGAGTTATAAATATTTAACATAATGTCAACATAGCATATAAAGCTTAGTTAAGGCTATACTGAAAGGAAGAGTAAAATTCCATGCTCACTAGCTCTGTGCTCACATCTGCCACTGAACACACAAACCCACACAGGACGAAGAAAGGCTTGGTTCTGTTCACTAAGGAAGTAGCAGCTGGAGGGAAATTGACTTTTCACTATGAGTGATGTCAGTGATTACTCTTCATGCTCCCACAATTTGTGTTTCACAATTTAAAGGTTTTGTTTGCATATGATGAACTATTTTTTGATCCAAGACACTCAATGCACTATGTTTTTGCAATTGTTGCATCTCACTAGTAGAACATCCTTGGTGATTTTTAAGTAATGAGCATACAAGAGGCAGGAAGGAACTTCAGTTCAAGCTTCCTAGCTCATCCTCTGATATGTTCAGGTAATCTACATTTATAAGCCTTCTTTGCTTTTAAAAAGTATTTCTCCATTTCTCTAAGCTGCTAGTTTCTCCTCAATATCCCAGTAATCGAGACGTTTTTCTGAGCAGCTACATCTAAAAATAAGAGCAGACACTATGCAAAGCACTGTTAAATCCAGTCACTTATTACCAGATGTATAATGAAGAGCAAAAATTTTTAATTACTGACAAGAGTTCATCCTATTGGGTCAAAGATTCTGCTTCACAGAACTATAGTTTAATGCCATCAAGACTAAAAAAAATCTTGACCATGGTTCACATGCAAACACATCTCTCTAATTTAGGAAGAAATTTTAGAAAGAGTAAGTAAACAATGGAAAAAATCAAAGAATCAATGGAAAGGTTTCTCTGCATTCTTATTGTATGTGGCAATGTGTATGGTTCTTCAACCTTACACAAAACTTAGAAATGGATCTCTTTCAACAGGAAGTCTCTTGGAGCTTCAAGAATATTGAATGTCTTTTTTCAGATTTTCTGAAGTGACAGCACACTATATGTCATCCATAACTCAAACCTGAAAGTACTTTCAAATATCTGTGACCTGAGATTATGAGTGAAAGTTTGTGTAAGAAATACAAAAACCTTTAAAAATCATATCGAGTTAGTGAAGTCAAAAGACAGCATATTTGAAAAAAAGATGAGACTTCGAACACATGATACCAAAAGATGAGAAAAGCTTTTGCAGCATGTGAAAAGCAGAGTATTATAAACATTTTGGTGGCAAAATGGCACCCATCATCCTTCTGTACAGGTATTTGTTCAGATCTTGGGAGTTTGATGCATTTGCTAAAGTTTAATCACTTAAGAAAATTGTATCATATGCCAAGAATTAAGTAAGAACATAAGCATTAGCAAGATCTAGGCAAAAATGAAGTCAGATGAAAAACATTTCAAAATAATTTAACAACTTGGAAACTACCTGGAACAACTTCTTTAAAGCTAAAGCAAACAGTATTTTTTAATGTCTGACCTTCTTTAAACACAGTCAATGTGTAAGACTGGAAAACAAATGACTCATACAAAAACTTATAAAACAATATCTAAAGCAGGTATAATAAGTAAAAGAAATACTTTTCATTATTGATCAGAGAGTAACACTAGAAATGAAGCTGTAAGCACTTTGCACAGCAAATGCTTTACTACCATGGGTAGTTTGAGTTCCAATTATTGAAAAAACTGTACAATGGAAGATTTTAACTATACCCATTTCAATTCATAAGCCAGACTCCTTTGTTCTTGCTGATGTCATTCAGCAGTTTGCTGTATTTTACTAACAAAAACAAAATAAACATATTTTATGTATGAACTGTACTTCAGAGTGCTTGGACAAAACAGAACATAAATGAGAGTTGTGTTTGATTGAAAGGCAACATAATTCATGAATGTTGTAGAATCACTACTTTCAAATACACATTGTAAGTCAATCAAGTTAATTTAGAATCAAATAAAATCCCTGCTGAGAAGCATACTCACCCTTTAAAATATAGTCTGTTAACAAGCTTGGCACTTTCTCGCTATCCTCTTTCATGGCATGCAGAACTAAAGAATGAAAAAACAAGTCAGATATTTAGTCATAAATGAAACACAACATATAAAACAAATACCTTGGAGCAGTTCCAACGACTCATAGAGATACTACTATGAGATGTAAGAAACCTCTTAAGTGAAAGATGAGAAGATACAATGAGACATTACATCCTCTCCACCTTTCACTTGTGTAATTCTCACTGAGCTCCACAGTTTCTGAATGCAAGAGTCCCATTTCACGTGGTTAATATTACAGTAAAATGCCATCAGTCATAACAACAACAAGCACCTCTTCCCTATAGAAGATTCTCACCGGAAAGAAGTCATGACATCCAAAAACTAAAGTATGCTAAAAACTCTTGATAACCTAGAAATCTCAGGACAGAAAAGTATGCTCCATTACTTAGTATCTTTGATCACTACATCAAATAATGGAAAGATGCTGTGAGTTTTTCTATGGAAATATTACTGGAGCTTTTTTCCCTCCCTGAAATGGTGAATATTATCTGCTGTAGTTCAAAAAATCTTAACTACATGACTTAATTCAGCATTAACTTACAATAAAGCAAAAATGCCATTCTGTGACATACATGAGTAGATCATGTCCATCTTGCCTATTGCTGAAGAAGGAATGGACAAGCTTGACTGGACACATAAACTTGTCCATGACTACATAAAGAAAAACAATGACTATTCTTTATAAAGTGCTCAGGACATGACTGAAAGAAGCAAAAATACAAAATTCTACTGAAAATCAGTATTTAATAAACTCCAAATTCCTCATGTAAGACTCTAAACTCAAATTTCAAATTATAACAAGTGTTTTATTTCCATTTTTACACTGAAAGAAGACATTGGTGTTCATAACTATGGAGTAATACAGAGCTTTGAAAGAAAAATCAACTGAACAACCCTAAATTCCTGCTTTACTGCCTGCCTTAAAAACAGCAGAGCCAGTGAGTCACAAACCTGCAACTGACTCACAAGATCAAATTCCAATCAGCCCACAGAAATCAATATTGTTAATACTCTTTACAATGCATTTTTGCAAGACATTTTTTAATAAACCATCAAATAACACAAAATGTTTTCAAGAAGCTTTAACACATGCTTAATAGTGTCAAGTGAAATTTTAATATGGCAAGAGGATAAAATTTCATGGCAAGAATAAACACAAAAAGAAATCCTTTGTCACAAAGTAAGTACAAATTAACACCTAAGGCTGCCTACTGCAGAAAAATAAAGGGAACTTTAATTCCTACTTAA
Source organism: Geospiza fortis (assembly GCF_000277835.1). Taxonomy (NCBI): domain Eukaryota; kingdom Metazoa; phylum Chordata; class Aves; order Passeriformes; family Thraupidae; genus Geospiza; species Geospiza fortis. The sequence goes on along the minus strand of NW_005054299.1, from coordinate 17,044,065 downwards.
ACATTTCATTTACTCTGGAATTTAAATAATATTAATTTTCTCTTTCCAGAAAACAACCAATGAGCCTTTTAACACCCCTCAGCCACCTGTGGAATCACAGAACAGCTGCTGAAAATCACCTTAAAGACATAGTGAGATTCTCCACTGAAACCTGATCAAATGCATTGATGCACTCTACCACCTATTTTTAAACTTTTCCTACAAACATCCAATGAAGGAGATGCTACTGACTTCTATAGATGCTTTGTTGTATTAAACCACCTTAATAAGTATTTTTTTAAAATACAACCTTGATTTCTTGCAAATTAGAATTGTAAAAAAAGCCCAATAAAATCCAACAACTAGAGGACTTAGAACTTGTAATAATTTTGAGGATCTGGCCTAAAAAAGATGTGAAGAACAGGGAATTCAAAGCATAGTAAAAACTGTGTTTGATTTGGAATTCCTAATTATCAAAATTTATTGACAACAAAACCCCCTCATCAAAGCCACAGAGAGAAGCAGGCTATTTTAAAGGCAATCAAGTGCAATCGCTATGGCACTAGTCCTAAGTATCTTGACATCCACTCCATTTTGTCGAAGTCATTACTATAACCTCAGTTAAAGCACAACAAATGTAAACAAACAGGGATGTATCAGGCACTGTAAGACCACATTTCATGATATGCAGCCAACATCAAAACGTGGAAATATTTACTTCCTGATACATGCACGTTTCTGGCCTTCAGGGCTTCAGACAGCAGCAAGGAAACAAATTTAACATGAAGGCTCAGGAAACAAGCTGGCCAAAATCTATGGTTAAAATCATGCATCTTTACATACATGCCCTAGGGTAAGAGGGAAGAGAGAACTGGGTGGATTCACCGGCTTTGAGCAGCCACAACTGGATATACAATGAGGAAAGGATCAGGGGAATTTCATATGCTCACTTTTGGTTAATGTTTGAAGGTCTTCAACAGATGGGGGTCCATTTTTCTTCTCGTAAGGAATGACGGTTGTCAAGTACTGTCAAATGAAAAACAGAGTTACTTGACAGTCCTTTCATGCAACTTTGTTGTTTGCATTTTATTTTGCAAAAATTGTAGCAATTGAAATTGCTAGCTACAAATAATCATATTTTAGAACAGATTAAGATTCTACCTTTCCATCTCAGAGCATTTATCACAGAAACCAAGTTTGTTTGATTTTTTTTTTCCAAATTATGTGGCTACTAGAAGTCATGCAGCTAACTGTCTTCCCTGCAAAGAAAATGATGCTGTCCTACAGTTAGGTGAAAATGGAAACAGATGGCTTTCACCTTCTGCTGTTACACACTTCCAACCAAAAAGAACAAGGCAAGCCTAATGAAACATAACACCCCAGAATACGGAATTCGATTTAAATTATCAGTTTTCATAGCTGAGTGTGCTAACAGATAGTTTCAAACCAACTCCTTTTTAATTTTATTTACTGAAATCTTTAATTCTTGTCTGCTTAAAAAAAAAAAAAAAAACAAAACACACCAAAATTTCTTAAATCTTTCAAGATTTACATCCCTGCAGTGCAACTAGCATTAATTTTCAGATTCTTGACGTAACCCTGTTGGGTCTTATATTACATGCATTTTAGGCAACACCTTACTCTGCAGCCTATATGAATCCATATTCTCCTTAAAGAGGTCAGAATTACAAAAGTACTAAAATAGCTGAAATTTTCCCCAATGGAAAAGCTTCCTGAAAGTTCCCTCAAGTCAGTTTTTAAGAATTAAAGAGGAACTTTATTCTGGTTTTACAGCTACAAGGCAGTAGGCAAAATAACCCTGAATGTCTGGTTCAGCTTGATATCTACCTAGTTCTCCAGGCAACAAGCAGAGAACATGTTACAAACAAGGTACAAGGTCTCCTCCTCTCCTTGGTAACAGCCCTTCAGTGAGAGCCAGGTGTAACTCAGCTATGGTGAAGAGCTGCACTTGGCAGGGGGAGGCTGAGGGCTGCCACACACAGCTATAACGCTGCCATGTTTGCAGCAGGATCACACACCTCACACCCAGCCACAACATCTGCCTAGAAGCCAAACAGACTCAGCTCAGTGGCACTGAACCCACTGTACAGGTGGTGCTGACACCTCCCCATGACCTTCTGCAAACACAGGTCGCTTTTCTTCCTCCCTTTTCTTGCGGCATTTTTCATGTTCACTCAGCACAGCAGAGTATGCAATGCTCCTCAGGAAACAATAAATTTTCAATTTCTTTTCCAGGAGATCTAACCAAGTATCACCAGAGAACTCTTAATAAAATTACCAGAATCTATAGCTAAATATAAGGCTGCTGAATCTGCCAATGGCAGAGATGAAAGTGGATCTACTAACACAGAAATGAGATTTCTGGCTGTCTTTTCCAGGCTTCAGAACTACGTGGCATTCTACCCTTTACCTATACAATAAAACACTAGGATATTTTACTGTACCAAATATAAACTAACCTTGTTTCACTGTACCAAATATGAACTAACCCTGTTTCCCTTCTCCTGTAAACGTCACCTTCCATTTTTCATCTCTAACAATAGCAATTAAAAACAGAAAAAGGAATTTCTTAGTTTCCAGAAATACTTTCCCTCTACTCATCAACTTTGCAGCTGTAACAATCAGTCTCTATAACAGCACTACAAAAACTCATTTCCTGAATTGCTGTGTGAAGATAACATATTATGAAAAGAATGAAGGATTGACTGAAGTGTAGCTTACTGACAAGACCAAGTGTTAAATCTGCTGTGACCTCTAAATTTTTGAAACAGATTTGATGACATGATAAAGCAGCAATTCCCACTGCAATTTTTCATCACCTATGAAAAGTGTTTGATATGCCTGAAAATCAAAATGAAGATCACTGTCTTGAATTTTCTTCTGGAAATATGATCCCAGAAAGAGCTACCAACATTTCAATGTCCTTTTTTTGACTACATTACCAGATATGAACAGGGAGTTCCCACTGGAAGTTTCTCTTTACACGGTGAAAATCTCTTAAGTAATTTTTACTTATGCCTCAAACACATGCACAGGAAATGAGACTAAGATTTTAAAAAGGGAAGTACCCACTATGAGACAAAAAATTCTAATAAAACAAAACCCTCCCAAACAGAAAACAAATGCCATAGAAAATGGATTTCCAGGCATAAATCATAACAGAGCTGGTATCTTTTCTACTTTCTACCCTACATTTAATTTTGAATTCATATTTTAAAGTCATATTCCATGACTTGCTTTAAGATACAAGAAGAGGACTATAAAACCCCATAAGGGGTTTTCTATATATATGGATATAGAAAAAGATAAATCAGGAGAAAAGTATGATCAACATGAAGAATAACATTAGTAAATTAACTCAAAAAATGACTGGAAGACTTATTCGATTATTTTAACAAATGATTATGCTACTTACATCTATATAGGAGCCAGTGAAAGTCTTTTAACCAAAAGTATGATGGGGTGGCATAGCTAGATAAGGTCACTTCATGAAAATATATGATACTTAAAATATCTAAAGATACAGGTATGAACAACTGTAATTTATGGTTAAGACAGCCAAGGAAAAAAAACCCCAAAAACCAAAACAGTATACAGGTACAGCTTTAGTAGTAGTGTGATAACAGAGAGTGATAAAAAGTCTTGTTAGGTAAACTCTGTGCATGTGCTCAAGATCCCCAAAGCTGAGGACAAACAAATAACTGGATCAATGTATTCAGAAAATCTCATACATATACTCTGCCTGAGAAAGCAGGCAAGCCTTTGATTTCTAGCCTCATGATTGCAGAATGACTTGAGAGGAGTTGTTTTACCTTCTAAACTCCTCTGCAGGATACAACACTCATCTTCCAGACAAAAGCCTAATCAGCCTTGACTTCTAAAGTACCAGTCAATTTATTGCCTCAATGGACTTCTCACTAGGGAAAAAAATAACCCTAATGGACTCCTCTGACAAAACTGCATAAACTAAAATAGTGGGTACACATTAAATAATGTGAAATGCCAATATTTTGCAGTGTGCCAAAAGACTAAACAGCATAAGCATTAGCAGTTCACTAAAATTCAGAATGCAGTTAATAAAATATATACTACAGATCTGAAACAGCAGGTAAGTTATACCTTATGCCTTTGAAATAAGGCATAAGAATCTTGCTTCCAAGGTACACACAACATCTATATGATGCTTCCAAGGTACACACAACATCTATATAAAGCCCACTGAATGTGTGTCTGCTCTACATTTCAGTATTTAAATAACCAGCGAAAAGACACAAACTTGCCTATACCGCCTGTATTTTATATTGGTAATCTGCAGTGCCCATATTTTGCGACCTTTAAAATCATGCAGTTTTCAAAGGCAAAAGAGTGCAGTCTATACATTTTCCAGGTGCTACTCTGTTTTTAGACGTATCAGCTATGAACATTTGAAGAAAAAAGAAAACAAAACCTTTTTTCATTATGCAAGTTGCTAATGCTGAAGGCTGAAACACTGCATCCAACCTGATACACATTCTTTGACTGGTTATTAGATTTTTAGACATGCAACATATCTAAAGCATGTGTTATGCTAAAACAGACTTTTAGTCTGGGGTAAGAAATACAGGTTATTAGCTCAGTGCATCAGGGTATCAAGTCTTGAACCTCTTGAGCTGCTGAGGAGAGAAAGAGACTGTAGGCTGATCAGAAACCTGAAGTAGGGAAGCAAAGATTCCAGCATTTTATCCTGTTTTTTCATGTCTCAGCATTTATCTTCAGCTACTGACAATTTTCAAGATCTCAGCTCCTACCAAAAGTGCAGGCAAAGAATGAGAAAAAAGGGAGAAGATAGCCCAGCACCTGTTTCTCTCCACTCGAGTTTCCAAACGTGTGGCGGAAGCCATTCTGTATGACATTTGAGATCCCTTCCATGCTGAAGCGCTAAAAGTAGTGAAAACATAGCAGGAAGACAAAAAAAAGGGACAGAGAAAAGTTCAGAAGACTATTAATCAGCATTTATCAAGACTATGAAAGACAAATGGCAAAGACAAGCTCGAAGGTGTATTTCAGCACACTTCTATTTCTTCACTCAGCTACTTAATTTTTTTAATTAGAAGCAAACCTTATAATGGCAGTTAAGCAGTATTTCTATACTAAAATTTATTCAAACAAAATCTTCATACTGCAGACCCAGTAATTGAGACTTGCCTTTTACGCATGTTTCATTTCAAAACGTAAAAAAATTGCATTTTTCAAAGTTCAGCCCACTGTAAAATCCCCTCTAACATTTGTGTTTGAACAGTGTATGTTTAGAGACACTACTGACACCAATTTTTAAGCATGTACAAGAAATACTGTTCAGAAGTAGTAATTTTCAGCTCCACCTCTTTAAAACTTTTTATGCTTTCATGCTTCCTTTTCCACAATAGAAGCAACGATTAGTATTTCCTATTTTCTGTAATATCATAAAATATATGATATTTTATTTATATGATATAATTAGACAATAATAAGCCCATATTGATTTCAAGCTCCATTGCATGGAATCATGGAAGTAAAGTAAAGAGAAAGCAGTATAAATCCAACTACATATTTTTCCTTGAACTTTGTAATCCTTTCAACTTGCTGGAGAAGTAAAAGAAAATCAAAATCAAAACAGTATTGATGTTTAGCATGTGATATAAAATCAGCAAGGGACATGAACATAAAAAGAAGAAACAGCCAAGCTGCTGACACAGGGCAGTATGAAGAGCACACCTCAGCATGTTTATCTGAAAGTATTTATTTATGTGAGGGGAATAAAATGTGCTGGAATACAGTATAATTTTACCTTCTAAAGCACACAAGGTCAGTAAAGACATAAATTTTGCCAAACCCACCTTAATTCTTTTAATATATCGTAGTTGAAGGAACTGGTATCTTCAAGCCCTGTCTATTTTTAACTGCTCCCCTGTTTCCCCTTGTGAAAGAGGTAGAAGTTTAGAAGTCTTAGAAGCTGATTTACACAAAGATGGTATCAAGGACAAAAAAAATCAAAATACCAGGGTCTTTTTTATATTCAGTTATAGTATCTACAGGAAAATTCATTTTCTTAAGAGTATGACAATTTAACTCTACTTCCAATCTTTGTATTTAAATGAGGTTTCATTACAGTTAACAAATAACCAATTAATACATTATTTATTAACAGAAACTCAGTCTTCACAAGGCTATGAGAACATACTATTTGTATGCACATTCCCAGCACTTCCAAAGGAAAAAAAAAAGGAAAAAAAAGACTGTTGAAGAAAGGAACCTGGAACCTTGCACCTCTTTCTCTGAGAGGGCTCTCAAATCTGTCCTTGATGACATTGAAATCTATTTTCAAAGGAATCACACATATGCAGCTACAGTCTCCCCAGTGAGCTAGTCTGTTCAATCCCTCTTAGAAAGCAATCTGACACATGTGGATCTTGAAGCGACCAAATACCAAAATGTGTTATCCCGGGACCATGTAAGTTCTACCTGAAAGCATCATTCAAGTTTCTAATCTTTAAACTAACTAGAACAGTTTGTGAATCACTTGACTCAAGTTCCAAAACAAAGTAATTATTTTTCTTTCTAAGTAGAATATCCCTTTTTGGTTTTCCATGACTGGGAAGGGAAAAGGAACTATTCACTGTGCTCTTATAAAGGGATGACAATTTTGTATGGTTTTCCAGACATAGACTTTCTTAAGTTCCACTGAAACTTAGCTACACACACCAACATCTATCATCTGACAGATGAGTCAGAACCTTATTTGGGGTTTATCACAGGTATCTTATGCTTGCAAGTTTAGAAATAAATTCTGAAGTATTAATATTTCATTATAAGTGTTTATTCCTTATATTTGACAAGCAAACCCCCAAACCTTCTCATGTTGAAGTGAAGCATTCTTTCTGGGACTTAGCCAAGATATACAAAAGCACATTTTTTGCTTCTCATAAGAATCACTAAGAAATTCAAACACTAATATCTCACTTAAGTAATTTTAAATTATACTAGACAGATAAGAAAGAAAAAATTGCATTGACAAGCTAATAACCTGATTTCTTTTGGTCTTTGACTCCTCTTATCCAACTCTACTTGAAAGACGTTTTTCCTTTTGTTGCTATGTTCTGTAAAGAATAAAACAAATGACCTCCTCCCTGTACATATGCACTACACTTTGGCCTCCTTCCTGTCTCTTGCTCAATGTAGTAACTCTGCCACAGGTAGGAGATCCCGGGTGAGACATGCACTTTTTTCCTACCTAGAAACCAGCATGAGCAATAAATATCTGTGTAACTACTGCAAGAACAATACTGAATTTCCTGCAAGACTAACACATACTAAAATTCACACAGTGAAACCAAACACATAAATGAATTTGCCTACTGACAATAGAACGCAGAGCAGTACTTCCAAAGACAGTATTTTTTGCAACAAAGGTACGCTAGTCCCAGGCTGATTTGCAAACAGGTAAAAAAATATTTTCTGCATATGAGAAGAGTAAAATATATGACCCTGTGGAAAAAAAATTCTCAACAGGAAAAACTTAAGCCTTGTTTGTGAATGAAGGCATGGAAGCAGGAGTACCAGGTATCTTAATATAATCCAGGACTACTACTTCCCAAAGTGGAAAAAAACCAACAAAAATTTAAATCTATAAAAACTTATAAAAATTTTCTTACTGTTCCAGGCATATGACCTCTTTCTTGTTTGCCATTCTGAGGACTACCATTTTTCAGCTTCTTTTTCTTCTTTGCTGTTTCTTTGTGTTCTCGCTGTTTGTTTTGTACTTCAATGAGGACAGAAATGAAGCTGTTTTTCACTTCCTTCTCAAACTCCAGCTCATCTCGTAGAGCCAGCTGCTGCACCAGTTCCTCAGAATAATCCTTAATAGCAGTCTCAATTTCTTCCAGCAGTTCATTTAATTCAGCAACAGACAATCTTTTGACTCCTACAAATAGTTCATATAAAAAGTAATATGTCAAGATTTTAAGCATGAGTAAACTCATGGGAGTTACAAAAAAATGTACTCTGAAATTTCTCAAAACAAAAAAATTCAGTTTTAAAACCACATAGAACAAAACAATATTCCTAAAGGAACATATCCCAGAGGTGACAACATTAGCAACCATAAGATGGTTAAATTTTCTTCTTACTTCTGAGAAATCTGGGATAATCTGCAAATATGAAGAATGTGTTGGTAGTTTATACTGGAAGCTGAGGTAAGTGCTAAACTTCTGACACAACTATTAACTATTAGTTTCCTCTGCACTCACTGTTCAAAGGAAAAGGCCTCCATATTTTCTGAACTATGGGTGATGCACTACATATAGTGCAATTATGACCAAGAAAATGTTCTGAGGCTTGCTTGGGTTAAAAGAAAGCAGATCTTTGAGGCCTGCTTTCTGTTCCAGTTCAGATCTGACACGCCTAGGAAGCTGGCAAGTCCCAGCAGCTGCTGTGTCAAACAACATAATCTTATTTGGCACTTGAGAAACAGCTAGTCCTGATTACACTGACAGATACAATCTGTTTAAGGACACTGCATAGATGCTTGCAATTATTTAATTTCATTGAATTAGTCTAGTAAACATCCTGTCTACAAGAATACTTGTAAGGGAAAGCACCTACAGACAAGTGTTGAAAAATACAAATAAGGCCACAAACTACAAAAAAGTGTAGCTCTTAGAAGCATCAAAGGTAGTAAGTGAAATGCGACTTTTTCTCTTAAATTACAGCAGGGTAAATTGATTGGAGAAAGCTCCTTGTCACTTACTTAACTGAAGAGAAGGCAATGAAATCTGTTAAGACAATTCTATGTCAAGGAGCCACAGTTTTTCCAGGTAGCTTAGGCCTTAAACTCTGTTCAAACACTGTAACAGTACTGAGAGAGGGCACCTCTGAGTGCCAACATTTAAAAATCAGCTTCACAGCCTAAAAACCAATTGTTCTAAAACCACAGGTGTAGGTTACCCAACTGCAGTCCTGACTGATGACAGATCAGTCGTCATTATCAAAGTCTTGAAAGGGCTACATAGGAAATCCTCAGCTAATGCACATGAGTGGAGACAGAGGAATTCAAATGCAGAAGACTACATGGACTAAAACTTAGTAGGCTGAGGAACTCACTTGTGTAAGCAGAGCTTTATTTTTGGACTGGCTTAATGTATGTCTTTTCCTATCCAAGAAAAAAGTAAATGAAAGTGATTTCCTGCTCTGAATCCTAAATGAATGAAAATCTCGGATCTATCCTATAAAAAACAGAGCTCCTAGGAAAAACCTGTAAAAATTTCAGAGAGATGAAGACCAATTCTGAAGCACCTTCACACACTAAAAATAGGTAGAAAGAGGTTTTAATAAAATAGTGACCTGAAAAACATGAAAGCAGATTCTGAGAAACTGCTGAAGCAAAGTTAAATTATCTACTAAAGTAGCTCAAGGCACTATTTGGTCGAGACTGACCTTTAAACTGTAAAGATGCAACTGACAAGATGGACTCCTGAGGCAAAGCAAAATTGACATGATATGAAATACTGAGCAAGCTTGATTAGCTCCAAACCTTAAGACATATGGAACTGTCAGAAAACCAGGAAGCCCTGCTGACCACAATACATTTTGCTTTCACAATCCTGAAATTTATGTGTTGAGACAGTTAAGAGACCATTTTCATGGTTGGAATCTCTTCTATAAATCTGAAATGTAGCAGAAACTCTAAGTCATGCCACAAGAGGTCAGGCAGTTTTCTGAATCTTCTACAGAGTTTGTATTGTTAACCCAGACTATAGGAAAGAGAGCACCAAACTTTTAAAGAAAGACCAAAGCAGAAAGATCATCTATCAAATATTCTTTGTGTTACTACTACCTTCTAGAATTCATGTTGACAAATGTAAAGATTAAACAAAATTTTCCATCACAAAACTGATTAGTCACAAATTTTATTTTCAACCTACTACAATTTAATTATTAATCTAATTTCTCCTTTGCTTTTGTATAGGGAAGCACAGATGATTTCATTTGAGTAGAAGACACCAAGGATATTTTTCACTCTTAAGCTTTCTGAAGTGGAATGGAAAGGGAGGACAGAAAAATATGCATGGTCCTTATGGGAAAAAAAGAAATGGTTGCCTTACTTTTGTGTTACTGTCTATCAAGATATGTTGCAATGATGAAACCGTACCAAAGGTATGGTAAGCTTTATTTACTGAATGGCTTTCAAGAGCTTTAGCTGATCTTAAAGAGTGTACTGGCACCAAGAAAGTGTCTCACTTTACAGAAAATAATGAAGTTTGATAAAAAATGACCAACTTATCACTTTACCCATGAAGGAATCTCATTCCAATGTACCAACCTTCAGAATATTTCCTTTAAATTTAAATTCTATAAAGTCTTATTTTTGTTCTTAATCATAAGAAAGCTGACAAAGGTAAGTCCTCCATGCACTAAATCTAGGCTATTATTTCAGAATATTTTGAAAATATTTCTTGAATGCAGACATTTCACAAGAAGGACTTGCTAAGAATCAAACACATGGTAAAAACTTACCCTTTAAACTATTTTCATTAAGCATAAGAGCAAAAATGCTAAATAAATACCACTTACTCTCTTCATAGCTGTTGTTTGTACTGGATCTCTTGAGGGTCTGAATTTCCTGGGAAAGTATAGAGAGCCGATCTGATTGGGTGGGTGTTTCATCATCTTCTGGATCAGGTGATTCCTGCATCATTTCCTCTATTTCTTCAATCACCTTTGCAAAATGAAAACCCTTATGAAAACCCTCCTACATGAAGAGCTTGCAATTTGAAGCAAAGTTGGATGAAACTACCACCAAGACTAGATGAAAGAGGATCAATAAAATCATACTGACATTTCCTCCCCATCCTTGCTCTCAGAAAAATCACACCTTGTAACAGTAAATTGGTGATGGCATAACAAGAAGTGTGCTGAAACTATGGGGTCATTTCTATATGAAGGTAACCATGATTCTGCTTAAGAGAACTAAATTAAAGAGTAAGCTGGAGTATCTTTCCTGAATATTCAGTTGAAGGAAGACACGACAACAAAAATCAATTACCTTCGCCACTCCTTATTTCACCACACTTCTCTATGTAAAACAAACACCCCTCCCTTCCCCAACCAAAAACTAACAAAATGAAAACAAACAAAAACAACAAAGAAAAAGTCACAAAAAACTCTCTGAAAAACCAGAAAGCCCTCTAAACAGCCTGAAAATCTACTGTACTTGTGAGAAGGTTTTTGAACTTCTCACAGGATCCACCATGACCTGAAGCTGATTTGCATCCCTGGGCATAAGACTTGAGCCAGACAACAAGTATGACAACAGAAATTCTGTGCATAGATAGCTTACTTTACATCACATAAATGATTACATTTCTACAGGCTAAATCATTAATTAGACATCTGAATAAATAACACAGCAACTTCCAGAAGTTTAAAGGCTGTAGTCAGTATTGAGATGTAATCCATAGTAAAAAAGAGCTGAGGCAGTTCAAGCAGTCCTGTCTCCTGTACTATTAACAACCATGTTCATCAGAGTTCACAGTTTAACCACTGCTTAACCATTTAAGCAACAAAAAATAGATTATTTGTTTGCTTATTAAAGCAGGATCTTAACAGACCTTACTCTCATTAACCTTACTCAGAAGAGTAATTTTCAAGATAACTGAAGTAAATCCATGGATTTGAAGACTTTAGATACCAAGTAATTTGAAATCTTAATAGTAGAAACACTGGTCTGCCCTCATGTTAGGCAAAAACTTCAAAGAATTCTTGCTAACAGCACAGCCCTGTGAAACTATGAACTGCCACACAGTTATGCTGGAAAACTACAAACTCTACCATACCACTAAGATTCTGAAAATATTTTTGCTTTTTACATATATATTTAATTTAGTAGCATTCCTGACTAACTCATGGTAAGAAATACACAAAGATTTCCAAGACCCTGGACTATCAACCTCATCTGAAGCACTGAAACACTTTTTGTATCTGAATGATGTAATGCTCTCTCCCACATTATTAAAACCCTAAACAAAGAATGACCAGGGAGCTCAGCTACAGTGAAGGACAAGAACAACAACAAAAAATAATAACAGACTAAAAAAACATTCTACACCAACAACACTGTCTTTGCTGAACACCTTACCTGCTCTGCTGTGAAGAGTGGCTCTTCATTGATGCAGGAAACAATGATAGAATGCATATCCAACTGTTCTCTCAGCTCTTCATCATCTGACAAGTCAAGGTTCAAGTTGTCATTTACCTAAAAAGTATGAAAAGGTGCATTTATATAAGTACATATACACACCCCTAATGTGAGGGTATAAAATGCATGTAACATGTACAAAAAACAAATGGGGAACTATCACTGAATTTTAAGAATGAAACTGAATCTTGGCCCATAATAATGGAATCAATAGTTCTTTCTGTCAAATAGCCTGGAAAATGAAATCAAAACTGCAACTGGACAAAGTTAAAATAGCTGTCAATCTTTAATGTTGTTAAATAATGTCCATATACAGAGACCATACACACACACTGACATGCAGATATCTACATGGGAGGCTGTCAAGGAAATACTTAAATCTTAACTGAAGATTGACAAATGTCTATGTGGGGTGGAAAACTTGCCTATTATGTCTAATGTTACACAAACCTCTTACTTTAAGTGCTTTTATGGTTCCATTTAATCACTTAATAAAAGACAGAAAAAAGCTGAGTGGAGTTGATACTGAATGGTATCAGAACACTGGTATCACCCCAGATTACTTTTAAAATATGTGTCATTGAATATCTCAGGGTCTTTTCAGAAAGAAAGAGAAGTAACATGGTTCCCATATGTACACCACCAAATTATATTCATCCTTTCAAACCAAAGATATACATACACTAAGAGACATAAGTCCCCTCCTTATTAAGTCAGGCATATTTTACTCTCACACAGTGATATATCCTGGTTTATTTACAAAATTGCTTCTGTACTTTGTCTATTACTAGATTCCAGCCTAGAAAAGCCCCTCAAAGCTGCAATGCCCAACATCTGCCACATGAGCTCAACTGCTTTAACTGATCTTTGGGCTGATTTACAAGCATCATGATGGGCTGTACAAAGTCCTTGGTCTCACAAGATCAGTTTTCAAATTTTCTTGTAATTCCTCCAATTTTCTCAGTTTCTTCAGAAACCTTAATAGTTCTCAGATTCATTTTGAACCTGCAACCGATATCCCCAGATAGCTCACCTGCAGGGATAAACACACAATTTGTACTTCTTCAGCCCTCAGAATGAGGTCAAATGCCCACTTTTTTCCACAATCTGCATTCCAGTAACTGTGCAGTGACAAGGCTCCACTATGACTTTCTCTTCACCTACTACATAGATACACTCCAATTTGGCATTTTTTGTCTCCTGTCCTCAAATATTTCTCCACGCACATAGGATATGACAACAATGATGGGATAGTAAGCAAGCATAACAGTTTATCTAGGAGATCTGCTTTCCCTCCTGACATCCCCAGAAACATTTTGAGAGACTTTCAAAAACATTTTGCTAGTATAGACTAATAATCCACCAAAAGTGGCATTAGCTGTAACCAGAACTAAAAGGAACATCTGGCTTTCCACCCAGCCACATTTCGTACCTCCTGTCCTCCTGCTAGCAGGGAATGAGCCATTTAAAAGCAATCTAGTGAAAACAAAACAAACAAGGAATTACACAATCCCATTCCTCATACCACTGGTGCACAAAACTTCCACCCAGCTACTTCTTTCACTGTCAAAAATGTATAAAAGTGTGCATAGACTGTCATGTGAAGGAACCAAGATCAGGTGAATCAGCCTTATTGACCTGATAT
>NW_005054299.1:17027141-17030199 GCF_000277835.1 Geospiza fortis | reverse complement strand
CTAAAACAGGAGGAGAAATGCTTTCTGCACAATTTTGGTAGCATATTATTAGTTTCAAACTCATCAGGGAAGTGTTGCTTAGCTGTTAGTTTTCATTGTAAGGAAGATAAAACAAGATACTAGCTGGTCCATATGTGCTGTCACATATTCAGCAATGCAGCTGAACACAAAGCAGCAGAAGAAAAGTATGTCAAACACTCCCCACAGCCTTTACACATCAGAAGGCACTCCATGTGGAGTGAAAGCTGAAAAAACTTCCGATACATTTAATCCATGAACTGGTTTTCTCTCTACTGGCAACATACCCAAGATTTTTTCTAATCCAGCAACACCACTTTACACTTTTTTATGTACTTTCTTCATAATTTCCTCCAAGTAACTAAAAACTATACTAAACATTTTCTTATGTTCTATACTTAGTTTCTTATCAATAAATCCATTAGTCTTCCAGTCTATTTTTCCCTTACACAAGGTCACAGCATGGCAGGGTTGTATTTTTAGTTAAACTGTAAGAATTTAATTACTCTAAAAACATTTATAAATCTGAACAAGGACTCAATAAAAATTAGAAGAAACACAAGTCAAATTCAAGGGATAACCATGACACTGAAATCAAGAAAATTAGTTCCAAATTTGAACCTTCCTCTACTGAACCCCAAAGTATCCTCTGCAGCAGAACAATCTTTGCTCCTGTCACAGTAAAAAGCATCTGTTGATTATCTAAAGATAATCAACTATCTTTGGCAGAAGCCAAAGCATTACCCAATTCTCAGGTTACACACTCGGATATTTTTACAACATAACTGAACTTCACTATGTTTAAAAGATAAGCCACTAGTTTCCTCAGAAAACCTGTGAGATGGGAATTCCTCCCAGCTTTTCTTCACCAAGTGTTTTAATCCACTTTTAAGATCATCAGAGGACAACCCTTTCTATAAACCTCTCTGAAGCTCTTAATTCCCTGTTCCCGCCCCAGAGAACTCTTCTAACTCTTAAATAAGGAAAACAAAACAAGCTCTTGCACTTCAGTGTCTCCTGGGCCACCTTTCTTGTTAAAGAAGCCATCTGACTGTGGAATTAGATGAACTTTGTAAAGTCCTCACTGGATTTACTGAATCAGTGTACTCCTGCCTCTTTTCCTCCTTTACCCAGACCAGTGTTCAACATGAATCATACAGCAGGAAGATTTTATGTGAAACACTATCTCATTTTACATTTTTTTTCTGTCATGCTCTGGCTCTAATGAAGAGTCATCTAAAACTAACCCTGAATTATTCCAGCCCAGGGTGATACAAACATACATCAATGGTTGTTTGATTTTTGAAAAGCTCTCATATATAATGGCAAGTACTACAAATATTTTCAGCTACTTAAAAACAACATTCTTTTATACAAATGCAAACAGTTTTACTTCCCTGCTGAGTACCAAAGATCCATAGAGGGTACTTCTGCTGATCAGAACTTACCCCTTTTTCTGAAAGATTCAGTGTTGGCAAGTGCAAAGCTCTGGTGTGGGAAGATTTCCAGTCAACTGGCATCACATTACCATAATTATCAGTCAAGGCATTCCAAATCCTGAAGAAAAGAATAAAGGAACAAAAATGCAGACCTCAAAACAAGAAGCAACTGAATCAGCAATAACCATATTCCTAATGATCATATACCTCTATCAGTAACTCTATTTTCCTCCCTAAATATTCAACTGCAAGTTACTGAAAATATTTTTAGTGTTTTAAAGATATGAGAAAATGTTTTTGATAAATGTAAGTTACTTCCCGTTTAAAGCAACAATGTATGCATAGGAATGAAACAAACCAATAAATGAAGACACAGCTTCTATACTAATTATGTAACTACACTCAAAATCTTTTCTGGGGGTGGGTGAGCCTTTCCGTCAATGAAATTTGAGCTGAGCTATAAATTACATTCCTAATGTTGTTTAGCAGAGGCTGAGTAGCAAATTCAGAGCCAAAGCTTTTCTTTTTTTCCTTTCCATTTATCACAGAATAATGAAAACGCACAGCTCAGACTAAAATTTTGGAAGAATTAGTTTTTTTTCTAGGAGAGCTCAGCCTACCACTCTTGTCCTAGATACAGTCTTTACTGTTTCCAGAGTGTGTATCCTCTCTGGCTGTCCTGGAGGCTGGCCTGTGCAGACCTGAGGCTCGCACACGCAGACCTAGGCTGGTGAAGCAGCTCAGTCTTTAACCACAGCAGCCCCGGGAGCCGGCTGCTTCCTCCAGTCCCCAGCCGGGCCCTGCCTCCAGGCGCTGTGCTGTGGGTGGATGTTTGGAATGGTTGCCTAGCTAAGGCTCACAGGAGGTCAGAGGAAAGGCCGAAGCAGACACAGAGGGGCAGACAGAGCCTCATCACTGCCCAGCGTGATTCATGGTTCACTGAACTTACCTCACTGTCTGCACCACGGATCGAGTATTTTGCTAACAGGCTTTTTTTTTATTCTTCTCTTAGAAGAACAGAGAGACAGCTGAGTTACCTTTAAGTAAGGCAGCGGTATTTTTAATGAAGATAAGCTGACTAAATTCACTATAAAAGAGGAAATAGAAGCATTCGTAAAATAATGTTAAAAACAGTACAGCAGCATGGCCCAGAAAGGCTCTATTCCTCCGGGGGAAAAACTCCGAAGAATTATTGCAGTTGCAGCTGCAATTTTGCTCTTCACCTGCTTTCTGCACTTTCCATGTTTAAATTCAGTCAGTGAGACAGCGGACACTTTGCAAGAAGCTAAACAAATACTAACTACGGTCACTGCACTTCAGAAAAAGTACTTCTCGCTAGCTCGGCGGGGTAAGAAGCTCTGGGATGCTCACACGCTTCCCTGGCAGTCAGGGGGATAAAGCCGGAGGGCCCCCCGTCAAATCCGCGCCGCGGCGGCCGAACGCGCCCCCTTGCCGAGGCCCGGCGCTCCCAGCTGCAGCCCCGGGCCGGGGAAAGGCTCCGCTCCCGCAGCCTACAAGCCCTGCTGGGCTCCGCAAGGCCCCGGGGCAGCGCTCTCGCAGGGCAGGGCTGGCGGCCCCCCTGTGCCTTCAGGCCGGGCCGG
>NW_005054299.1:17013716-17026694 GCF_000277835.1 Geospiza fortis | reverse complement strand
AGGGCCGGGCTGAGGCAGCGCCCGCGGAGCCGCACTCAGCGATGTCCCTACTGACTCACTGCTCCGCACCGAGTAGGGGCGGCTCATCGGGCAAGAGGGGCAGGCGTAGAATGGTTTGAGTTCGAAGGGACCTTTAAAGATCACCCAGTTCCAGTGCCTCTGCCGTAGTAGGAATGTTTGCAGTAGTTTTGTTGTAACTTGTTTTTATACTGTCATTGATGCCTCCATTCAGTCACCCAGTACGCAAGAATCTAAGCTTTGGAGATACTTTTTCTTACCAGCACTGTGACTCCCATGCCCATCCTTTGCTAGCTTTGTATTGTGCCCTTAGGCGCAATAGCTTAGGATGGGCTTTTTTTAGATTGTATTTTTTTTTTTTTTGAGAAGCCATGAATGTTTGATGTCCTAAAGTACGTATCAGCAGTTTTCTCAGCCTAATTTCCTGATTCAGTTTGAGCTTCTTTTAATTTTCTTTCTGTACTTCCTACTTGATGTTTGGCGACACTGCAAGTGGAAAATGCATTCCTAGTTAAGCATTGGAGTGCTGCTGAGGTCATTGAAAGGATTTGTAGCCTATCCTACTCTGGATTGTGACAGACTGATAAACCCGAGTGTAAATAGGCATTCCAAACATGATTCTTTCAGACATTTTAAGGCAGAGGAGGCCAGGACTACTTATGAGTATTAAAATGTGGATGCATCACTTGTTTTATACATTGATGTTTTCATTGTTTTATCCATGATGTTTTCTGTTTCATTCTGATGAAAACCCAAAATGCTTGCAAAGTTTCAAGATGCTCTTGTAGAAGCCTAAGTCTGCCATAGTCTTAGTCTTGGGAAGGAGCAATAATGCTGGAACAGGTAACTAGTGAGGGATATGGAAATATAAAGGGATATACATATAAAGGGATGCACATAAATACAGATCTATCCTAGTTAAAGTCAATTATGGGCTTTGCAATAACTACTGGCTATTTTTGTATTATTGCAGCTTGTTCTTTGCAAGAACACTGACTCAGCAGTCAGTAGCAATCTAAACAGAGAACACCATGCTGCATCCAGGGAGTACCACGTGTGAACAATGGACATTTTCAGTCCCCTTAACCTTGACCTTAAAGGAGGTACATGGAAGTACAAGGACCGGCAAGGTCAGCCATAAGGCACAGAACTACTCCTGAAGAATTGTATCTTGGGATTCTTAAGAAAAAATGGAAACAAGATACAGGTCTCTAAATCAATGGGTGACATATAAGTAATGATATACTGCTGCTTTGAATGCAGTGTCAGGGATATTAAATGAAACCATTAGGAGAATAGGTTCAAAGAAAGGAGGCAAGTAGTTAACCTGAAAACCACTTTGCCTCAGGATCTTACATACCAGAACTTGGACATCAAGTTAATTAACTTACAAATTAGTAGAAGAAAAAAACCCATTATAGCCTAAGGGAGTAGTTGATCTGCAGCTCAAGAAGTCCATGAAGTGCAAATTCTGATCCCATACACTTTTTGTAGGACCTCACATTAGAATCCTGTATGGTTAATCCTCACATTAGAATCATGCCTTTCTGTCAGGTAAGACCAGACCACATGAACTCCATGGCAGGGCAAAGGCCTAACTTTGCATTTGATTAATCTTTACTGTACGCTGGAACTACTTGGAATTCCACAAAGCTTCTAATGGGAAAATTCTTCAGTGTAATCTCCAGAACCTTGTGTGCATGCAAACTCTTCTTTACCCACAGTACTTTCTGAACTGTTCTGATCTCAGGTCAGCATGACAATAATACAAACTCCTACTCACCATAATATCAAACTACCAATGTCTCAAGGGCCAGTGTCCAGAAGTGATAAAAACAAACATTTAAGAAGACATGCATCCATAGGTTTAAAATTTTTTATTGTGCTGCCAAGAGCCAAATTACAAGAAACCGCCTTAACCGCAGTGCACTCCGAGTGCCACATATGCATCTATTTTTCAGAAAATTATATCTGCATTTCTCTTACAAGAGCACAACAGGAACCAAAGTAAAAGAGTGTAATGGATACAGCACATAGGATAAATCATATCTTTAAAATAATAATTATAAAATAATAATAATAAAAACATTTTACACCATGTCCTATATCCTGCTAATATTTTCAGAATATGGCCTTGATTGTAAAACAAAAGCAAGCATTTACAATTTCTGGATAAAGACTGCTTACTCTTATGCAAGGAATGGATGTTTTGTCTTGACAAAATCTCTGTAGTTACTGGACAGAAACATCTCTGTTTCATTATCAGGTTGAGTACAAAACACTGGGGAGACTACATTTTTTCTTCTTGATGGTTGAAAACTGAAGTTATATAAGCAGAAAAAGTGTTGACCCTTAATGATACACCTATTTTTTTTCTTTGATGCAAACAGCTAGAACACCTTTTTGATATTCTAAAACAAAAAAAAAATTGTTAATCTTCAGATTAATAAATTAGGTCATTATAATAATAAATTAGGTTTTTTTTCAGTTTTAAAGTTCAGCAATCTCTGACCAAGTATTTACAACAATACTTGAGAGTTCCTTTACAAAAAATACATTTTCTTTTCACATTAAGCATACTGGGTATCTGTGTCTCTTATGACAAGCATTTGTAAAAGAAAAAAGGCAATGCACAAATGGGTAATTAGTATAAAAGTGCCAAGACCTGTTTGGAAAGTTAACATTGTATTATACAGTCAGAGTTATAAATGAGGCAAGCTACAACAAACTTCCAGCTTAATGCGGACAATATTCCAGTAGTTGTTTCAAACGCCGGTTTTTTAGATTGTATAAAAAAAAAGAAAAACAAGAAAAAAAAAAGAAAAACAAAACCAACCAAAATCCAGGAGCTGATTGTGTTATTTTATGGAGTTGATTAGTGCTGCATGTATATTGTCATCAGTGTCTCTAGCCAATGCATTCATTAAAAAGCCTTTTTAAGGCTAAGCAGGAAAAGAAAAATAAGAAACACCCTGAAATGTAGCAAGTAGCAAGAGCAACGCTTACTGCTATAATCGTGCACGAACTGAACACACGCCAACACAAGAGTGCACACACACACACACACACAAACACGTTCAAATCAAATCAAATCAAATCAAACTGTAGGTAGAATGAGATGCTCTTTTCTTGTCTTTCCTAAACTCACAAGCAATTAAGCATTGATATGGAATGCCTGTTATCTGTTTCTGCTCTGGGTAAAATCTCTCTCAGATAAAAATACATTCAAAAAAAAAAAAAAAAAAAAAAAAAAAAAAAAAAAAAAAAAAAAAAAAAAAAAAAATAGAAAAAATATATACTGTATACATAGTATTTTATATATACAGTATATATATGTATAGTGTATATACACATGCACGTATATATACATATGTATACCTACATGCATTTGTATATACATATATATACACAAACATACAAATACTTTTTGTTGTTTTTAGCATAATTATATTTACATAAATATTCCTATAATGCTAAAGTTTAAAGAAGCATGATCTCCTTTTTTTTCTGAGCTTCAAAAAAGGTGCTTGAGTAATATACAATTAAAATTAAGCAGCTTCCTAGCATGGAAGTAGTTTCTAAATCTGCATACCAGTAAATAAGAACATCAACAGGAAAAAAACAACAACCTTAAAACAGTCTCTTTTTTACTCTCTTGTATGCAAGAGCTTTGTCCAACAAAAATATTTTTCCTTCTCCTGTATGAACAACCAGAGATTGATATAAAATAACAAAACAAAACCACAACAGACAAAACAAACAAACAAAAGCCCCTGGAACTGCATGGTGTTCTTGACTTTTCCTTCCATCCTCCTTCCCTTCCTTCCTCCCTTCAATACTGCTGTCAAAAGATCCAGTGCTCATATCAGGAATTACTTAGGCCTCAGTCATTTGCTAACTCTGCTGAAGTCTGGCTAATCTAGCCAATCAGCTTTGAAGAAAACAAAAAAATAAAAACAAAAAATAAAAACAAAAAGCAGCACAAGGTATAATTTTATACATCCTTAATAAACCCACCCTTTATTTTCTGCTATAATCTTTTCCTTGCTATTTCATTAACTACTGCAGCTTCTCATCATATAGAAAAATATTTGCAGCTACACCACACACCTGTGATGTTACAAATTCTGTTCTAGGAGTATATTACTGTAGCAACAGCTGGAAAAAAAATAATCAGACCTTTTCATATTTTTTTTCACCTGGGGTTAGGCTTTTGCTGCAACAGATGCAATTTCAGAGCAACCAGATAAACCACTATCCTGCCGCTCAGCAGTATATTTTCGTCTCCAGCCAAGCACACCCAGCTTTTCTTCTCTGAAGCTTCCTTTTACTTCATTGCCTACCCCTAGCCCCTGATTCCCCCTCCCAAAAAACCTCTATAGCTATGTTACAAGCAAATACATCTTAACAAGTTTCAAAACTTTGGTTCTAAGAAAACACTTGGTCAGTTATCTCAAGGAAAAGTGGGAATGCTTTTTCTGGCACATTGCAGGAGTCAGAGCTCATCCCAGAAAGGTCTTAGAGCTGTACATGTAGTCACAAATCCAATACAATCCACTAAGCAACTGCACAATTCTAGTTTTATTTTAATAGCAGACTGTCTCTCCTTCTCTCGGTCTCTCTCTTTCTTAAATCCTTGGCAAGGGTGAAATTCTTCAAACTGTTTGATAGAAATTATCTGCCTGTAGGTTGTTCTGTTTCTGCATGCTGTAAAATCCACTGTATCTTGAATCTGGGTCTGCAATTCTTAGCATCCTCTGAGAACTGTCCACCTGGACCCTGGTACCTTTCTCGCAGTCCACATATACCAGTTGATTGTTTAGGCAAGAAGGCTGTTAAAACAGAAAGGAAATATTGAGTAAACAATACAGTTTTTCTATTTCACACAAAATTTTTAAAGTCTATTTGGTTCAAGTCCTTATGTCGGGATCTCTAGCCTGTCAGAGTGACCCTGAGTAGAGTTTGAAAGTTTCTTTTCCCAGCCTGGCACTTGAAGAATGAGTCAGAGCTCTTCATTTCTTGGTCTCAAGGTTGTTTATTATATCTTAGCTATAAAACTCTTTCTCCTGTCCTGCCGAGGGCCGCTCAGCAAGAGAGTCAGAGGCATTCTGCCTGCCCCTGGGGCAGTGTTATGTCTTTATACTAAAAACTATGTGTACAATGTTTACAATTACTTTCCAGTACCTATCACCTATGTTAGACAGTGAGCTTCTACTCTAAACCAATCTGTAAGTGCCAACATCACAGCAGGAGATGGAGGCCAAGAAGAAGGAGAAAGGCAGGACACGCCCAGATCCCTCCATCTTGCCCCCCTGAACCTCCATTCTAAAAATCCCAAAATCTACTTTTTCACCTTGTGATAAATTCACTATCATTCTACTTAATTTGTCATGGCTTGCAGATCTTCATCTAAGGTTGGTAACTTGCTCCACGGGTCATAATCAAAACCACAGGCATCTTGGGCTCTGTGTCAGGGTCTCTGAGTCCCCTGGCAGGGGTCTTGGCTGCTCAGGACAGCCAGAGGGATGTCCTGGATCCTGACATCCATAAGCACAAAACAAAATCAAACTGGCAATGAAAGGGTCTGGACTTTTGTTAAAGTTGGCTTATGTTAGACATAGTAACAAACCAACACTCCCTTCAGAGTCACCATTTTTCATCTTCTGAATGGAGTTCTGGTATTCTCATATCCCAGCTGGGCTGGTGTAACTGTTCTCTGTTAATTCAGTACCACACAAAGGCTTAACCTGCTTGCCCCAGATGTGCAGCACCTTTTTTCCCAGACTTTTAACAGCCTCTTTATTGCTTAACATTTCCCACAATGTTTTGTTCCCGGTTTCATAAAAATGGGATAGCCTGGAAATAGACACGGCACCTTTGTTGGAGCTTTGTAGCAGGACACTGGAATCCACTGCTTCTTCTGGTTGATAAGCAGGAGCACGATGATCAGTAACAGCGCTATTGTGATTGGGATCGTCACCAAGGCAACAGAGCTGCCGGATGCATCTTCGCTGGGGCGTGGCCCGCTGCCACTCCGGTATTCCCCCTGGAGATGGTTCATGTCTGCAGGGCAATTGGGAGCATTTGGTAGTAATTAGAAATGGGCCTTGGCCGCAAGGAAGAATGTAATTTAAAAAGTCTCAGTTGTACATCTTATCACTCATAAGAATTTGGACCTTCTCTCCTGCAATGTCACCTTATTTACATAAATTAGAACAGCATGTATCTTGTAGAGGGACTATGTAAGTCAGGAAAAGGCCATCAAAAGAGAGGAGATAGAAGGAAATCCTAAAGCACAGTAATGATCAAGTCTGACAACAACCTCTTAACTCAGTTGTGTTTGCATGATCTTATCTGATTGCAACCAAAATCTTACTTGTAAAAAAATCAGACTCTGTGTTTCCAGGCTGAGGAGAGCTTGGAAATCTTAGGATGAAAGTAATTTTTTCTTTTTTACTTTTAAAAACTGGTAGAACAAGTACAATGTGTTCACTCTCTCATCTCTTGAGAGCATTTTACAATACCTGCAGCACTCGGCCTGTGAAAACAGACTGCTGGCAGTCTACTGGACTGTAGCAAGTTTTGTGTGTGTTATTGCAAGGAATGGTAACTTTCAATGACATATACAAAATTCCCTCACAGTTTGTAGTGGGTGTTTATAATCCCCAGGCAGGATAGTTGCAAGCCAGCTACTAATGCCTGAGAAATTAAAATGCTGGAGTTATAAAAGCATAAACTTAGAATTTTGTGAAGCAGTTACATTTCATGCATGCTTTCTCCAAACAATGGGATGCTATGAGATCATCCTCAGATTAAAAAAAAAGGAAATCCTCAGGTTTAAAAAAATACATAGTTTAGGTTGTCCTTCAATTAGAAAAGGTTAACAAAAACTGTGGCACAGTGTTTTATCTATGCTGGAATAATATTACAGTGCAGTTTTAAATAGAAGATGTATTTATATCCTTAAACAACTTTACTGGCTGTGTGTCACTATACCTGAGGTGTTCATTTTGTCTCAGGTCTGACATCATGGCTATGATATATGTTAGGCTGTGGTATATGTTTTTCCACTTTTGTTTACCTATTCCTGAGAATGTCAAATGGATCAAATGAAGGTCTATTAACTCCAATGGCCTACTTTCTAGTTTTTGAATCAGAAAAGACACCCAAGAATCACTTCTGATTCATCATTTTGTTATATTCTTAATTTTATAGAACTCCATCATACCAACACAGATGTTTCTTCTATGCAGAAAATGGAGTGATAATGAGACCAAAATGTACAAACATAATTTAATCGACTGACTCATCTTTACTCAAAGCAAAATTCATGTACTGCACTGAATTATGCACTGAAGAATATTCTCAGATACAACTGCTACCTGAATAGAAAAAGTAGATGCATTAAAACACGAGGAATAAACACAGTCCTAAGTTATCCTGGTTTATATCAGATCTGACCTCTGTGAATGTGGATTATATCATTTTCACTCGGTGTCGGCCAGTTTGGTACTTCTAGTTCAACATCTCCTCGATGATTTGTTTTCTCAATGGGGATGTTAGTGGGTTCAGGTACATACATCTCTGTGAAATGAGAAAAATATCTTTCACAAGTTGCAGGCTGCTTAACTTATCAGTGCTGCTATAATTGAGGAAATATACTTGCCCATTTGCAGTGCTTTGTCCTTTAAATTCTTTGATTTGTTTCATAATTTTCATCATTAGCCTGGGATTTTGTTTATTCCATATTGTATATGGGATACATGCATGTTGCCATTATCATTATCATAATGTGAATGGGACAAAGGACTGGTGTGGACAAACTTGCTTCTGAAAATACCATCCCAGAATACAGGCTTAACTACAGGCTTGCTCCTCTGTAATATTCAACAAAATCCCCCCAAAAAATGAAGGGAAGGCTACATCTTCTCAACTGATATGTAAACAGTTGCTACTGGTTTCTTTGCCTTGCCTTTTTTTTTTGTAATCCTCAAAGGAGGGGAATTGCAAGGAGTACTGCTGAACCACCCCAGTTTTCCTGGCAGAAGGAGTTATAAGGTGAGCAAGCTTCTGCAGAAGTATATCAGGACTCACATTGAAAACCACTTGCAATTCTTATGCCCCTTGTGCCCATCGCTAAGAAAATGTCACATTGCTTTTAAGCCAAGTTAGAGTGAAAAATAAAGCAATGTGTTATTTGAAAAGTAACCAACGCTCTCAGAAAAGACAGAAATGTTAATCACTGTGACATAATCTGCAGAGATGTAAGGATATTAATTTTCCCACTTCATTAACATATTTCCATAGCCTTGTGAAAGGACAAAACAGGGGCAAGCAAGTGATTTTTCAGTTCACAGTTCTCAGAATAAGTGAAATTCAAACTATGTTTTTACACAATGTGCCTATCTGTTAAGAATATTAATTTTCCTGAAGTCTAAAAGGCTGTTGCCTTTGTGATGCTGTTCAAACATGGACTGACATTCAAAACCCAATTACAAAACCTTATTATCGGCCCTAGGAAACCAGCGTGACAATAAACTGGGTTGTCACATCACATTACCTGGACACATGGGACAGCAGCTTCCCTCCACGTTGATGGGCTCAGCACAAGGCAGAGGTGGGCAGCTGACAGTGGAGCAGAGAGTCTGGCCCTGCAGGCAGTAGCAGTGTGTGCAGCTGTCGATGTCCCAGCGCTCCTCGTCTGCGTACGTTTCTCCACTGAAGTGGCACACCACTTTCTTTGCAACTGTATCTTCTGTGGAAGGAAAACAGGGCTGTGAGCCTGCACTAACAGCCAATTACACACAAATCAGATTTCTTTCCTAGACACAAAAGTGAAACAATTGCCACAAAGAAATCCCAGCTGTAACAAAAAGATCCTGTCTTCATCTTCCAGAAAATCTTTGTGAAAAAGATGTAATTTCTGCTTCTTTATGAAGTACATAATTAGCCTGGCCAGCTTATCCTCATTTTCTTAATGCAAGAGGCTAGAGGATGGATGATTAAAACATGAAAAGATGATATCAAAAGTGCTGAGAAAATTCAGAAAAAATCATTATCTTTGACTGTTTGAGGCTACCAACTACTCATCTTCCTCCTTGTTTCCTAGTCAATCCTATTAAGCTAAAATAACCCCAAACCCTAACTACCTAAATTTCTAACTACCAAAGCTCAAGAATGATGAACTCTGTCTAGTACTAAGTATTACTATTAAGTAATACTTAAAAAAGCAGATTAGGCAGGATGCCAAGAAGGATTGGAGCAATTCTCAGGTGAAATAACTAGAAGTGCTTAGACTGTAATGATAAAACATATTTGAAGGGTATCTAATAATTTCCTACAACTGCATCAATGGAAAACTCCCGGAAAAGAGCAATAACTAAACTCAGTACATTTTAAAATGGTTAATATTATATAAATTGGAAATTGATGTGATCTTTCTGCCTAGGCATTCAATACACCACTTTTTAATGTTGCATCCTACGCAAGCCTTTTAGGTGGTCTGCAGTAAACCTATTTCACTGAGAAGGAAGTAATGAATTGCTTAGCCTAGGATGTTTTTGGGTGCGGAAGCTCTTTAAGGATAGCGAAAAAAACAACACAGCAGAAACTCCAAAAGCCAAGTAGTGCTTTATTTTCATCTTAGCTTCCTCCTACCTTTGTTTCTTAGAGGAAAAAATTGTTATGAAACCTGCTGATCACATGAGCTTGCACATTAAACATATGAATGAGAGAATAGAATGAAATTTCTTGAACTTTCAGATAAATACTGGTTTAACATTCACACAGATTACATGTCTAAGTATGCCAGTTAGACATATTTACCCTATGTCAGCATTATTATATATTTTGGCCATGAGTAAAGGTTTTAATTAGTGAAAACATGATAGAGACATAATCTGGAATAACAAGGCGTGCAATCAGCAGACCAGTCCAACAGATCTGAGAGAGTAAATTCAAGTACGAAAGAAGACCAGCAAGAAGTACTATTGAGAAAACATTAGTGGAATTATCTGAAAAGCACAAATGGTTCCCGAGGTCCTTAGTATCTTCTGGCTTGCATGGCTTTTAGTATGGGTCTAAACCTCTCCAAGTAGATTTTGTAAGTGAAGGTGGTGTGGGCATGGGAAAGGAAGAGTGGAAGGAAAAGATGGTAGCCAGCTGCAGGAAGGGCATTAGATTCTTCCCTAGCTGATGTGCATTTTGGCACACAGAGCCAGCAGAACCCTGTGTCAGGAGGGTGTGTCTGGGAACAGGGCGAGGCACACTGTCTGAGCACCCCTCTGCTGCTTGTTACCTATGCAGGCCTAAAGCTTAGCACTTCTGGCCTGTTCAGATTAGCTCCCAAAATGTTACCTTGCTTCACTTAGGACACCTTCTTCAAGTCTGCAGCTGGTTTGTCTGGAAAAGTCCTTTAACTTGCTCAGGATTTTCCAAATTTGTGAAGAACACATTGCAATTTTATTCAGCAAATATTTTTAAGAAGAATGAGCAAAGGTAAAATCACAATTATGGTGCTGTACCTTTGAATCTCAAGAGGAAATTTTAAAGTACTATCCTGTGAGTGTCTCCTGTTCTGGTGTCCATCTCTATGAAAGTATAAACAAGGATGAAGATGAAGGCCACAACACCAACAGGTGCTCAAGAACAGTGGAAACAAGACAGGCTTGCAGTAAGAAACACACATACAAAAACACAGTTTAGTGTCTAGCTCTACCCACTTCTCTCAAATTTCTTCTAGCTCCACCAGAAAATCAGCTTCATCAGGTAAATGACTGGACAGTCGTTGCTCTGTTTTCTGCAGAAGACTAATCTTGTCTCTAATCAAATAGATATCCCTTTATCCTCTCTAAACTAGAAGGTTATCTTTCCAAATTAATCTTTCTTTGCATGAGAAAGACGAATGTTGAACACACAGGATGAAGATTCAAACAACAAAGCATCCACAACTAAAATTCTGAAGTTGAGTCTATACAAACTGGATCCAGAAAGAAGCAGAATAAATAATGCTAAAATCCTGCATAATTTTTGAAATTCCAAGAAATGAAGAAGGCCTGTTTCCACAGAGTTTGGCTATGCCCAAGGAAGTGACTGAATCACTATCCCTTGGGGTATTTAAAAGATGTATAGACACAGCATTTGAGGAAATGATCTAGTGGTGAAATTGGCAATGCAGGGTTAACAGCTGGACTCATTGATCTTAGAGGTCTTTCCAGCCTATATGATTCTATGATTCTAAACATTTTATCAAGTATTGTGTAAAAATATTTAGAAAGAATCTGTACAAAGATGTGCTTCACAGTTCTCAAAAATGAAGAGTAAACCAGTAAGAACCAGAAAGATGAAAATTAAGTGCATGACCTGTCTTGCATACAAGAGTATATATAATTAATGGAAGACATAAAAAAAAGTTTCAATGAATTTCTGTTATTTAAACCACAAAACATTCTGACTACATAGGACAACATGGTTTAATAAAATGTAGCATCACTGAAAATCTTTATATCTGAGTGTTAATTAAAATCTGGCTACTGCATTTTGCTTTGCTGAGTAGTTGCTATTAAAAAAACCCATGAAGTTTTCATAGCTCACATATTTAAGTATTTGCAATATTATACAACTATACAGGATTCAAAGTAAATTAACTAAAGCTATGTCTACATGCTCTGTGTATATATTTGCAAACCTGACATGCAAGATGTAGGGTTTTAAATGTTTAATTTTTGTAGCTCATATTGCACAAGTTCCCCTGGTGCATCCCCTCCTCACCCACAGAATTCTCCAGTGCAGTATTAAGGCTTGTGTTCTGACTCTACTGGTTTGTTTGCCCAACTTTCAAACACTCTCTCTATATTTTTTTAATATTAAAATGTTTTCTGGATTAAAATTATTTTATGGCTCAAACTCACTGGAAGAAAAGCCTGCAGAAAGACAGTTGTCAAAAAAAAATTAAATTCTCCCCATTTTGTATGCAAACCATGAGAAGAAATAGTAATAGGATTAACATCGTACTTTTGCCTCAAAATGGCCTCAAAATCTAAGTAGGGTTCCAAAGGCAACTGAAGCTTGGATACTTTGTAACTTTCCCAGGCATTCTTCCATCGAATTCCTGGTCCATCATATAAAACTGTATCACCTGTTACTAAAGCTATTCTATCTTCAAGGATATAAAGATTTCAAGAGTTGTATCAATGTCTGACCACACTTCACAATCTTTCTACCATCTTTCTGATGAAGGACTATTTTGTTTATAGATGGGCAAGTTGACTCACGTGTTCAATTAAATATTTAAAGCCCATCAATTTTCTTATACTCCTTCTTACTCTTCTTTTCTACTGTATCTCTCCCTACTACTTTTGCAACTGAAGTAACCTTTGAATGCCTTCCAACAATGCTACCAAGATTAAATTCAGTAAGTACAATATATGATTTTTCTCTATCAGCAGCTTCCATTTTACAGCCTTTATACTTACTGTGAATTCACAAAAGAAGTCATCTGTACATAAATACTCCTATTCAACACACAATGGAAAAGTGATCTCCAATTTTGCTACTTTAAAAATGCCTGGAAATTTTCATTGTCTACAGCAACCACCATTTATCTCAGCTCCAAATTCAACACCAGTGCAAGCCCTAAGTCCTAATGCATTTTCAGTATTTAAAAAAATATATATTTTCCCTATTTTTATCTCAAAGATATTATAATTAATGAAATTCCATTTTTCCTGTATTTTAATTAAATGCCTTATTAAGAGTTCTCCATTCTGTGAAATTTCAGAATGCTTGAGCTCATCTTCTGCAGTCATAATTAATGTTTTCCTCATATTATTTTATCACATAAATCTTGACATATGTGTTACCTGGCAGATCTTCCTTTAAATAAAATAAATTTTTTATAATGTCTTTATCTAATAAGGTGTTTTACCAAGATTCCAGGAGGATGGCCTCTGGAGTTTGTAG
>NW_005054299.1:16916870-17013699 GCF_000277835.1 Geospiza fortis | reverse complement strand
CCCTCTTCTACCTAAAAACTACAAATCATGATCCTCAAAGTTCCCTATGCAGACTTGACTCTCCAGTTTGACTGGTGGCACAGACTGCATCTCAGGGAAAGCATTTCAGTTTGGAAATAAAACTTCTGTCTTATTTCCAAGAAGCGAACAGCAAGTTCACAACTATTTTCATTCACTCACCAATACAATAAGGACAACATTGTCCCTTTCTCAAAACAGGTCTCTCACAGGACACTGGTGGGCAAGACTCGGAGTAGCATCTAATCACACCATCCATGCAAATGCAGCTAGTGCAGACATTGGGCTTCCAGGACTCAGCTGTCAGAAAAATATCTCCATCGTCGTTTTTGCAGTAACTGGGCATGCTCTCATTGCTTGATGGAGAGGGCTGAAGAGTCTCATCTGTAAATATAAGAGATTAGGTTATTTAACTTATGGTGGGTAACTTCTCTCAGAGCTCCTTACCAGAGGGCTCACTCTTGAAGAACACAATGGAATTGTTACACATTGCCTCACTACTTCAGAAGAACAAGAAGGATGAGTCTCATGCCTCTTCAGCTCTTATATAGGATGAAGACCTCATGATATGCTGTAGCATAATGCTTATTTAGAGCTTTATTGAGTTTACTCAAAAAAGAAAAAAAAGAAAGTAAAGCAAGAAAAAAAAAGAAAAAAAAAGAAAAAAAGAAAAAAAGCTTGGAAAAAGGAGAGCAAAAAGAAAAACGATCACCATCAGAAGCAACCCCTCAGAAAGTGACTCTGCTCTAAACTGCGTGGTGTATAGGAATTCATCTCAAACAAAAGAGGTTAAATTTTAAATCTAAAACCTGAATCCCATCTTCTACCATGTCAGCCCAAGTCTTTGAATGATGCAAAGTGAAAACCTATTATGCTGCTGTCACCTTCACTAGTGGCCTTTGATGAGCTAATTATAAGCTGTTGAGAAACAAATGGAACTTGATCGTGCTTCAGCCTGATGCCAATGGTTTGCTTTAATTCTCATGCCCATCCATGGGGGAGACATATTCCTGCAATGAAGCTGTACCTTAATAGACATTACAGGCCAAGAAACAGGATTAAGAAAAATAGAGGAAAGGATTCATAAGAGCACTGAGATAAGGTTCTCAATCTACCTGCATTAAGCTATGGGACTAAGCTTATCATATAGCCAGTGAGGAAAGATCAGCTCCTCTGACACAGTATTTTGAAGTAAGCAAATGTTCATTATTAATGACGAAAAAAATATAGGTCAGGAGAACTGGCTACCTTGTTTACATAGGTAAATATTATAAAAAATTACAAAATATTTTGTCAGGAAAAAAGCCTCACACCCAAACCCAAACAAATACCTTGTAGCAAAACTGAATGGCAAAAACCAACTTCTATTTTTCCCTAAAGTAAATTTTAAAATTTTGATATGAATAAAGGCATATTTTTTTAGTGAGTTTATATACAAATCACAGGTTTGTACTAAATTTCCATTGCAATAAAATTCCCCATTTGCTATGTAAAACAGGAATTTATGTTCATTTATAATTGAATATCTTGGGGAAAAGCAAATCCTGTTATCTTCTTGACACTATGAGGCAGTCTAGGAGGAGTCTGGCATGCCTGCCAGGCTGGAATGCTTTGATATTACTCAGCTGCCTTTAAATCACTATCAGAATGACACCATGTGAAGGCAAAAGGAAACAGAGACCAATTTTTGAGACCAAACTCCAAACAGGCAAGATAGTAATAAAAAGGTTCATAGAAACCAAGGTGTGTAGAAAGAAAAAGAAACAAGCCTGTATCTACCTAACACTTTGTTTGCTTTCAAAGTTTCTCTAATCCTGCATGTCTCCATAAAGGAGTATCTATTTCATAAACCTTCCAAGGATTCTGGTTCTTACACAATCCCTGCATTATTAGATTGCTTTCAAGATTTTCCAAGTTCAGGGCCACAGCTCCCCTTTACACATAAGCTCTCTCTTGCACACAGTCAAGTTTTGCACTTGAATTAGAGAACTGCAGGCTATCACTGCAAACTGCTGGAGAACAAAGACACCACAACAACCACCTGAGCACACGCTGAAGCATTCTCATACTGAAACATCAGATATCCTCAGATCAAGGAAGGGCTCTGATGACAGCTGGATGTCAGCACATACCTGGGCACTGTGGGCAGCAGGAGTCCTGTGTGCGGGTGGGGTTTTGACAGAGAAGGGGTGGGCAGACTTCAGTCTCACACAGGACACGGCCACTGTGGCATGTGCACTGTGTGCAAGAATCAATGTTCCATGTCTCTCCTTCTACAAAGTATTCCCCACCAGGAGCATGACAGATTGATGGACTGGTGAGCTCTGGCTTTTGCACTATTATTTCATCTGGGAAAAACAGAATTGGAAGAGAGGCAAAATCAGCTGTGAATCTTATAATTAACAACTGTACACAAGGTGAAGAATTTCTGTTATTATTGAAAATACAGATATAAATTATTCTTAATGAGGTTCTTTCGACTTTATGGCACCTGCATCTCATGAAAAATGGGAAATATATAAACAGGAAAGAATTTGAGAATCAGTCTGAATAAAGACTAGTTAATATAAATCAGAGATAACTTCAAGCATTCTTGGCATTTCAGAAAAAACCAAACTAACTTGTGATTTGAGAATTCCAAGAGACAATTGTAATTTTCTGAAAAATTCTAATGATTAGACAGTTTCTTAACTGCTAAATATTAACTTCAGATACAGTTTGTGAAAGGATGGATAAGTAATCTTCTCTCTGGGATTTAGGAAGTCCAGGTGAAGGTAAAGTTTCCCAGCAGATTTGTGTCTAGATCATCTGTATAATTAGATGCTACAATAAAAAAAAACCCCAAACAACCCCCCTCAAAACCCCAACCCACCAGAAAAGAAAAAGCAAAACACAGATTCCACCCCTCCTTTAGGGGGCCCCAGTCCCCTAAAATATATATAAGCACTTAGCATTGGTGGAAGTGCTTCATCACTTTTCCATTAAAAAAAAAAAGTATTTGCCATATTTGAAAAAAACCCCACCTGGATACAAGGAAATGGCCCAGTGTGTAGCCTTATTCTTCCAGTAATTGTATCTCAACAAATGAACCTTATTTTCTTTTCAAACAATTATTTACATCACCTCTGCAGCCCTGGCTAAAAGATTCACTCCGGCAGTTTAGAGAACAAATTCGACCTCTTTCAAGCTAAGGAAGGAACTGAAACTGTTTCCCTTTTTCAACATGAGTGTCCTCCAGCCTCTGGGGTATTAAAGAAAAAAATGGAGGAAGTCTTCACCTCTTGTTGTTTTAAAAGATAAATAAAGAAACCTATCTGGTACCTTGAGTGCTTAAGCACTTACCATCTAGAAAATGTTATGCCACCATCTCAGCCTGCTTAAAATCCTTTGAAGCCTATTCCACACAAGGGGCAATAAGGGCAGTAATAGTTGCCTGCCTACCATGCTGTTTTTTTTTGGACCTGGAGTAAGTCCACCAACTTTTTCCATGCATTATGCATAGATACCAAGATACCTCTCACACACCATATTTTTTCAGTTGTGGAAGCCATGAGTTGAAAGCTACAGGCTTTGAAAGTGAAGCTTCAGGCTTATAAGTGATGTAATATTCAGGCTGAATTCAACATTTAATATTAGACAGCTATGTTAGATGCCTCTGATAAGAACTGAACCTCCTCAGGTTTCCTATGCTGTGAATGGAAGAGAAGAAAAAAGTGACTTCTTGCTAATTGTGCTACATCTCTAAACCACTTTCTGAAGGTGCCTCTCACCTACTTCATTATAGTGATGCCTAATGTGAACATCATCCTAACACAAATATCTTGGTTAAGGAGAGAAAAATTAAGTGTACAGCAGCTCCTCTAGTCATTTAGGCAGGCCAAGGCTCACAAAGTGCTTGTGGCTTCTCTCCATGTTTCTAGCACTGCTGGTCCTGTCTGGAGAAGTGCGTTTGTGCCCTTTGCTCTATGACACTGCCACGTAGAGGAAATGCCGCTCAATTGTGTTTTCATTTCTGGAGAATGATTGGTAGAATTCCAGAAAGCTGACTCTGACTGATCTTAGTCTATTCACAAAGTACCTGTGCTTTTCTTTCAGAGAGTTATTTTATCTTTCATCAATTTGCTTATGCCATGCTTTTCCAATTGCTTACATTTATGAACCACATACATGATTCAGCAGCATTTACCTGAAACAAGATTGCTAGTCTGCTGCCTTGTCACTGTTAGATTTTTATTTCAGCTGGAACAATATACTACAAGTTATGCAATGGCATCTTAACTCACTATGGCAAAGGCAATACTAAGATCTTCTGGAAATTTTCTGAGTCATCTCCTTTGCATGTAATTTTCTGCAAAGTCACAGGCCTGTTTTGCTACAACTAATTACTGTTCCTGATCAAAAAAGCACAACCAGATAGCACTGCTGTATATGTTGCCTACTGCTCCCTTAGCAGCATCGATAATGATGTATCACTGCAACTGAAGTGCCACAAGTGTGCAACTACATTATCTCAAGAAACAATTGGTCAAACAAATACACACTTTCTACATAGCATCGTTCTGTGGAACAGTAGCAATCAATGGCTTTTAAACTTTACAGGAAACCTTAAGATTTTTACAAGAATTGTGATGATGATCCATATAAATATATAGAAATGTGATTATAAGGGATATTTTAGCACTCCATGTATATCTTGCTCTGCTGAAAACTAAGTAAATGTGGAATTGAATGTAACCACACGTTTTTTTCAGTTTGCAGAATGATCTCTGAGAGTTGCCACTTCCCTGTGGATAGGTTAAGAGTGCAATTCCAAATCCAGCACATCAGGACTGCTAATTACTTAAATATCCTTACGGCAGATACATTTGAGTGATACGCTCTCAGTGTCACAATTCCAAACTGCATTCCAATCTAGTTAAAGCCGTGATATATATTTATCATCAGTGGGGTATCAATATGTTCAAAATAAAATCAGAATTACATTTCTAACAAATACAAGGCCTCAGTGGGGAAAAAAACCCCACACTGAGACTACTTTGGCCATAGTAAATCCTACACTTGACTTTGCTTACACAGAAGCTAGGTGACCAGTGTCTTGAAAGCAGGATTGATGCCAGACAGAGAAACCTATGCAGACACTCTGTCTTGAAGGAATGGACACTGCTGGCTAAGCAGCTGCCCTTTTAGAAAGGAGACCAACATTGCTGGTGCTCAGGAATCAAACACTGATCTCATCCACAAGAAGTGTATAGTGTATAGATCTCTATACATATATATATATATAATCCACAAGAAGTGTATAGTGTATAGATAATAGGCTCTGCTAACTTTATGTTGACCTTTCTTCCACAAACTGAACATTAGGCTTGTGAATGAATTTACCCAAACTTACTCTCCATACACAAAGTAACTAGCTGCTGGCCAGCTGAAAGACCAAAATTACCATTACTCTTATTTGAATGCTCTGAGGTGTTCTGCACATGTTCAGTAAATCAAGATGCATGAGTATGCTGACAGTAGAATGAAGTTAAGGATGACTCTTGGGGACCTAACAAGAGAATTGCTGGAATTGAAACAAACACCATACATTTTAAATTTTGAATCTTGTTTGTTTATATAAGGCAAGACTGATGTTAACCTGTCCCCATCCATATGAAGTATATCATCCCCTACAATAGTACACAAATCATTGTGAAAAGGCTGAAAGAGAAGGCCCTTTGGAATCTTCCATCTTTCTGGGGACTTATTGATTTTTCCAGTTACCACAAGGTGTGAACTGGACTGGAGATCACCATTTGTCTAAGCAATCTAAAGAGATTGGTTTAGGTCACTGGGAGGATGCACTGTTCTCTGTCACTTTCAGAAAGAGGATCTGTTTATTTTGCCCCTAAGATTTCCTGCTCTTTACGAAGTATTAGAAAAAGTTCATAATTGCTTATATCCTGCCAATACTGTCTTACTGCTCTCTACTTATAGAAGCTTCAGGAGCCTCATTGTTCTTACTTCTAACATGAGTTCCAGTAAAGTCATAGACAACATCACCGTATTACAAATTAATCTACTTAGCACATAAAATACTGTAGGAATAATTCTGAAAACAGCAGGCATTAATCTTACATTCTGCCCATACTTTTTCATAGATGTTTCTCATATTACTAAAATGATATTGGAATGCAACATAAACTGTACTTGGCCTTTCCACTGAAAGTATTGAAATAATCTACTGTTGGTAGCATAGGAGCCTTCCCTCAGAACACAGAATCATAATGTTCAGTTACTTAAGACATCTGTTTGTGTACATCTTTGAGGGGTTGTAAAACATACATTTTAATAAAACTCCACTTCAAAATCAAAATGAAAATGTAATGGCTTATTACAAAACTTGCTATTATAGGTAACAGACTAGAAACTTTTACTTACTTTTAATAGTTTAAAGATTTGAATGTGTCAAAGATTAACACATTAGGACCCACAACTTGCATATGCTTTAAATATGTAAGTTCCCATTTTCCACAGCTGAGAACTTAATGACAGCAACTCATCATGTTACATTAGGGCATAGAAACCTTCATCTCTGCCTACTACTGAAGTATGCCATGAGATTATTTTAATGTATTAAGAAACAGAACACAAGTGAAATGAAACTTGATTACAAGGCATGAGGAAGAAACCATGTGTTACCTGGACATGATGGACAACACTGCCCTGGATGTATGGTGGGGTTGGCACAGCTGGGGACGGGGCAGGTGATCAAGGCGCACATTTCCCGTCCGTTGTGGCAGTAACATTCCCTGCAGCCGTCGTGCCAGCTCTCCTCGTTCTCATGCCGCCGCCCATCCATGGACAGGCAGGAGCCTGTTTTAACAGGAGGCATAAGGGAAGCTGTTGCCTCTGCAAAAAACAAAGAAAAAGGAGATCTCCTGATAAGCATCTCTTGCTTAGGAAGAAACTCCAACTTTGTGACTGGATTGCATTTATTTTTAAAGCAGATATTAGACCAAGTAAATAATAGTTCTATCGTTTACACTTAAATAAATAGACAGGAAACAATTAAAAGGTACACTGAAGAGGGCAATAGGATGTAGTAGAATTTCCTGTTGTATTTCCTTGGAAAATATAATCAGTTTCTTGTGTTGAACCTATACTTTTTTTAATCAATCAGAAATGTAGTAGTGTCTAAATAATGTAAGAAAAAGGAGAAATGCAATGGAGGGAAATAGCAGATAGTGTGAAGCATATTTAAAATGAAATATTTAAATACCATAGCACATCAGATTACCTATAATGTATCTGAGAGCAAGCAGAAAATAAAAACATTTAAATGAGCTATGCATGGTCTTGCAAATGATAAAAAATTGCAATCAGGTGCTAACAGGGTAATTGTAGATACTGGAAATATTCCATAAAGTACTTCCTGTGAAAAATTATTTGTTTATATTACTACAATAAATGAGATATTTGGAAGAGAATGATGAGACTTTCATCCCTCATTTCTTTTAGCTTTTACTGAGATGAGAATACAGTAGCTTAGACTGTGGTATTACTTGCATTCTGTTAGAACACACAAGCAGTTGGTCCAGGGAGGATAAAAGTTTCATTTGTATCTTAAGGGGTATTTAAGGTATTTAAGATATTTGTATCTTAAGGCAGGATTCAGCCTCAGTATATTCTTTGTTAATCAGCAGAGTGAATTTAGAGCCAAACACTCCCTCATCCACATCACTATTGTGATGAAGGATGCAGGAGCAGCTTGTCAGTGAACTGACTTGTTTTCAGTGGTATGCCAACCATGTTCTGTTGACATATATATAACATTATTTGTACTAAATTCCTAATGTCATTTTCTTTTAAAAAAGGGTAATGTATGAGAAGTAGTAATGTTTACATGTAATTTTAGGAAGTGTTCAGCTTTTTTGCTTGTTGGTTTTTTGGTTGGTTGGGGTGTTTTTGGGTGGGTTTTTTTGGTTTTTTGCACACTAGTATGTAGGTCAGCACTTCTTCAGATGTGGCAGATCTATCAAAGATGATTTCACAAGCAGATGGTACAAAGTTAGTTTGAGGCACATTATCAGAATAGAAAGCCAATGCACAGAAGTTACATTAGTATATTATTTTGTGAACTAAACAAAAATGCTGCATAAGGATAAAATACTTAGAACACACTTTATCCTGTTGCATGAACAGAAATGCTATGAAAAAACTTCAATTCAGTTACTATACTTTCATAATTTAATATCAAAGTATTTAAATTATGATTTGAATTAATATTGCTGGAATACTGTTCTATATGAAAATGATTATTGACACTGAGAAGTCCTAGATAGTAAGACTTTGCTTATTTAGCAAGGAAAAATGGTATCTAAAGCAATCAGATTTTTCCTGAAATATTCTAAAGTACACTCCATAACTTGGAGAAACATACATAAGCAGATACTCAAAATTAAGTTCACAAACTGAGATTGTAATTAAAAATTGAAAAGTGAAAACAATCAGTACAAAAGCTAATATTTGAAAAAACCTAATATGTAAATACAAAATGGGAGTAACTAGCTAACTAGAGGTATGGTTTAAATGATCTGAGATACAGTAGTTCACAAGGAAAGGAAGCGTGCAATGTGACACCACTGCAGAAGAGGCAAGTTCAATATAAGACACATGTACAGGAGCACTGTAAATTTAAATACAGGACCACCACTTCTACTAGTCTGAAGGTTTTACTATGGCTAAAGCACAGTATCAAAGTTTTGAAGAGTGATGAGAAACTGCAGTAACTGGGTTTGTTTGACTTATAAACCCATTTCCCACCCAAAAAACGTTTGTAAGTCTCCAGTTGTAACCCCTTAAATATTGCAAGAATTCTAAAGGGAATGGTGCTTAGTTGCTCCATATGTCTGCTAAGCTCAAGACAAGAAGTAACCAGTTCAATGTGTATTAAATGAGACACTAATTTTAGAAAATTCATTTTAAAATGTCATATGTTTCCAACCACAGGAAAACACTACTTTAGAAAGGTTTGGTTCTTTTTCTCTTTCTGTTTTGTTCTGTTTTTTTGTGTCTTTTGAAAGTGGAGATTCTTCATAAATTAAATCTTAGACAAACATCTGTCAAGGATTATCCAGATACACCCTATTTTATGCACGGTAAAGAAGTGGACTCTCAGTTTGTCAGATACTACTCCAGCCTGTACTTCTATGGTTCTATTAATCCTAGCACAAGCTATTTCTGGCAGAAGCAATCTAGAAAGTGAAGCTAATTCACAGGCAGGGGATTTACCCAACCCTTCCTCTTACTTAAGGATTCTAGGTCAAAATTTTAACAAGGACTCACATTTTCCCCAAAACATACTGGTGATTGTTCTAATCATTCTTTGACAAATTAAGTGACGTTGAAGTGATATACTCATGGCTTGGTATCTTTATGTTCATGACAACAGTAAATACTACTTAGAGATCAAGTTAATTTCACTAAATAACTGTGCACATTTTAAAATGAATAAGTTAATTTCACTAAATAATTGTGCACATTTTAAAATCCATACTTGTTAAGGAGAACACTTAAAAGTGTGCATACACATAATTAGTGACCAAAGTTTATAGTCTGGGAGGCAGTTACAGTACATCTAAGGGAGCACTTTGTGTGTATTTAGTCACAGCATTATGACAATCAGGAAAAGTGTTCTGATTGTGAGACAAATGACAAGCTGAGTGATAAGAATCATCTCAATGGGACACCATTCAGCAGTTACCTTTTCTTATTTAATTTTTAAAATTCTAATTTCTAGTAAAAGTAATATATTGTAGCTTATGTCAATGAAATCTCTGCTTCTCACATCTAAAAAAATGCTTATAACATTGCAACTTTTATTTTGCTAGAAGTCTGAAAGTTTCTTAAACTGCCTACATTGTATAATATTATATAGAAAAAAGAAAATGTTGCGTATTTTTGATCCAAATGATTGCATGTTTGTCTTCAACTACAGGAGAGTGACTTCAAGAACTCATATATTTTCTACCAGTGCTATGTTCCCATAGCTTGTTCTTTTACATTTTATAATTTTTTTTAAATGCAGAAAAAGTTGATAATAGGTCATTACACAAAGCAATGGGAAAGTAACAAAACTTACTTGCCTACAGCTAGAAATCAAAACACACAAGTAAGAGTCAAAGAAAATAAGCATGAAAAAGCAGTTAGGGTCAGAGAGAAACTGAGCAAAACCAAAAAGTTATTAAATGCAACACATGGAGATAAGCAATGAAGGAAGTCCGATACCCAAACTAATACAGAACATAATCTGAAAATATTGTAAGGAAGAGACATGCTGAAAGCAACACAAGAATATGGCAGACAACAAATGAACATCTGATCTCAAGATCCATCTTGAACTTGGTGGTTACAGGCTGGGGATGTGGCATGTGTGAAATTTTTAGCTTAAGAATACCAAGTCCTTTCTCCTGGCCAGTTGTTCTCTCTACTCATTGTTCATTAAGATTGCCTGAAAAGTCCTAAGAAACAGCACTCCAATTTTAGGTGATATACTGGATATTTATCAAATCCAACATTGGTTTGTAAAGAAAAGGCAATGGTGCAGAAGGCAAGATGAACATCACTACTGAAAAAAATGCCCTCAATTAGCTTATTATTAGTAGTTGCTTATTAAGAGCCTGATCCAATTTTTATTAATGATAACAAACTTTTTGTTTGTGGGAGATGAAAGCAGAACTGAAGCTTTATGTTGAAGCCCAGATGAATAGATAAAAACACCAGCAAAACAACACATGTCTTTGAGCAATGTTGAACTGTTTCCCCCCCAGTTACCGTATTTCAGTTTGTAAATATTCTGTGCAGTATTGCTTTTCTTTCACCTTGGTTTCCATCTGCTTTGAAAACAAGTTGTAGTTAGAGGTGGTAATGCAGGGGCACGTACCTCTGCACTTGCAGATAACACAGCCATGACTGTTCTGCTGGAAGCCCAATGGACAGATTTTACCACAAGGCAGGTTGGGGCACTTCTTACACCGACAGATTTCACAGCCATGCTTGTTCTTCCTAGATGAGCAAAATAATTTGTAAAAAGTCAGCAAGTCACTTTAAATATCTACGTCTTTAAAGCAAGAGCATCACCCCTAAGGAAATGACTGATGAGCAAAGAAAATTATTGTTAATTGTCACCCTTAGATTCAGTGGTTTTATGGGCTGTACAAGCTTTATGGGCTCCATCCCTGGCATATGCTTCCTCCATTCAGTGGATCCTATGCTCAATGTTTCCTTGTCTCTTCTCACAAAGGCAGATAATATTATTCAAACTTTTCGCACAGATGTACAAAACAAAGGACATGAGAAGTTATAGAACATGATCTAGCAGGATAGAGGGGAAATAAATGATGTAAATCTCTAGAAAACCTGGCTTCAAGCTGTAGACAACTTTATCTAATTTTTAGTTAAAAGGCTGAGAATAATGAATTGCAATACAGTAGAGTGGAGAATGAAAGACTTTATGTA
This sequence comes from Geospiza fortis, assembly GCF_000277835.1. Lineage (NCBI taxonomy): Eukaryota > Metazoa > Chordata > Aves > Passeriformes > Thraupidae > Geospiza > Geospiza fortis. Next base: position 17,002,182 of record NW_005054299.1, on the reverse strand, counting down.
TTCCTATCCCATCAAAAGGAATGCTTCTTTCCATTACTGTGTAGAGTTTTCAGACAGTGAGCTTTATCTAGAGGATTTTTTCAGACAATTATGAGAAGGTTTTGGTTTCTCTAAAGATGCACCAACTCAATATTTCCAATTACTAACTTTTAACAGTCTTAAAAAAAAGGTCACAAATATGATGACTACTCCTTAACTGCTCACACTCTAATATACTTTTCTTTTAATATTTCCTTCTTTTGTGTCCTATTTGTGACTAAATGTTTACATTAAAATAGAGATTTGTCCTCCATTACACCCCATGTTTTTAAAGAGCACAACACACCTGGAAGTCAAATATATGTCATTTTTAAAAAGAATTTGGCACAGTAGCAGTAAACTGAACAAATATGCTATACAATGACAAATCTAAATAATTTTCACACCAAAGTAAAATTCAAAGTGAAATGATCCTAAAGTAGTTCTTGCCACAACTTTAGCCCTTTATATTACAAATAGTTCCATATGAAGATATCTTTAAATGTTATTAATTTTATTCAGTGTAATTTTTCATGTACTTTGTAAAGAATGATAAGATTAGAGTGCTCATTTCCAATTTCTAAAAATATCATCTGAAGGCTTTATTAAAAGCTTATTATTTAAAAATACCAGCCATTGTGCAAAATAAATTATATTCTGCATGTAAGCCCATAATTTAAATTGAACACTATTCTCCAAATAGCGTAAAAAGGTTTAAAGTTCATATATTTTTCAGGTGCACAAAAATGTATGGGAAAAATCATCCCAAAGACAGGGTTCCTGAAAACAGTGGCATCAGCTTGAAATCAACTTGTTTTTAAAACCTCTTAATCTTACAACTACCATAATATGTCCATTAAAATGTGCTGTCATTTTTAAAGTGCTTTTGCTATATAGTTAACATAGATTGTCTAATAAAACTGTTTAGCACACATTTGAGCAAAAAAAAAAAAAAAAAGAAGGAGGGTGGTTCAGCTTATCTAAGTAAAAAAATCACATACATGAATTGTAATTATGGTCTGTAGGTCAATATATTAAACTCATGATACATAAAGAATAAAATTACTGCTCTTTATAGGATTCCTTTTCTGTAACTTCCCTCTGGTTCTACTTTCTCTCACTTGCAAAGCTGACAGTAAGTCTCAGCCAGTCCCGAAGTAAATATGCCTGATGATAATTTTATTAATTCCTTAATTTAAAATCCCTTGTTTTCCTCTCTCATTTACTATTCAGTGTACTAGGAGGACACACCAAAGTAAAAATAGCTCTTAAAAAGCCTGCAACATCTATGAACAAGGGCCAAAGAGAACTCTAAAATGAACCAGAAATTTAAGGAGTATTACTATCAAAAACTAGGAGTTGCAAAAAATAGAAAAAATTGAATGTTATCTGAAGATCTGCTGTCATGAGGTAGAAATTAAACTATTGTGACAAGCAGGCAGTAACATGGAATGAACCCATACAAAATATAATTTACTGGTAAAATATATAGAGATATCACCACTACTAATTACTAAGAAACTTCTGCAACAAAAGACTGACTCAGTTTTCATCACCTGTTTCACAACCACAAATATTTACTTTTATAGAAAAAGAAGTCTACCACAAATAGAGATTTTGAATGCATTTACAAAAACATAAATAAGATATAGTACTATTCTTAATAAATCCTGTAATTACCAAAAATGTCTTACTAAAACAAGTCTGCTGTCATATCAAGATTAAAAGAAACTTGAAATATTAGATAATAATTTGAATAAAATAAATGGGCTATAAAATGGAAGTTCCTCAAAGCATGCCAAAAGAATTTCAAAAAGCTACATGTAAGAGATATTACTTGTAAGTAGCTTTCTCATCTTGTTTGTCAAATTCTTCAACAAAATTTAAGCACTGCTTTCCTTTCATAATCTGCTGGTTTTTGAGCTTCTGTTTCTAGATGTGTTGATCAAAATCCATTCTGAAGAATACTGCACTCCCACATCCGTAACAGCATTTATATTTTCCTACTTCCCCCCCACTGTGCCCAAGCAAACCCAAGTGGATACTCCTGGACTTCTGCGTATTTCCTGTACAGGGGGATTGCATGAGTGTGCTTTCGGGATGAGAATACGTACAAGTATCCAAAGGGACAGTACTTGTCACATACAATGGGTTTGCACTTCTTGGGCCGCGGCCGGCACTGACAGATCTCACAGTTGTGGGCGTCAGTCTGGAAGCCGAAGGAACAATCCAAGGAACAGCCTGAAATGAGGCCGGTGCACAGCTCCTCCCCTGCAAGGACACACACAGCTTATCACAACATGAACACTGCTTATACCAAACACATCTTCAGCACAATAAACCTTCTGCTCTCTTTCACTTTGTCCATTTCTTAATACTGCTAGGCCTTACCTTCGGACTGTCCTGTTTTTAAAATATTAGACAGAATTCTCCAGTAACAACCCAAACTGTATGAGCAGACACTACAGGATTCTTCAGTTCCTGTCAGCAACTTGGGGAGTACCACCTGGTACCACAAACTAACATGATTTTATGAACAGATGCATGGCCAATGGAGTCCAACATCCATCACTCCACTGGCTTTTAATAACACATCTAAAATAACATATAATAGCCACACATTATATAGGTTTAGTAGGCTTTTGCTCAATATAGATAATCTTTATTTATCTTCTACTTATTTTAAATAAGAGTGGGATATAATAAGAACTTTTATTTTTTTATGCTGTTTGCTGTCAACTTGATTAAGATTTGGATTTTAAAAATATAACTGCAATACCCTAAGATGTGATTGAAGCTTAGAGATGCTAGACTAAAAGATCTGTTTCTTGAAGTCCAGTACCAAGTTTCATCCACCACTTGTAGCATAAGGAAGATGTTGAACTGTTGGTATCTCAATTTTTCTGGTACAGAGATAAATAATGATCATTATATCCCCTCTCATTGCAATTTACTATTTTGAGATTGATCGGTTTCTTTTTGCTTTTCTTGAAAGAAGAAATGCCAGAAAGACACTCATAATATATTGTGGGATACAATGTTCTTTTATTGGTTGCAAAGATGAGAGGAAACAGAAAATTATGGATTTTTTTACACTAAGGATGCAAAACACAAGGGAAAGAAATGACTATTATTACAATAGCCAAAGTGAGATCAAAATAAAAAAGAGGGAAATATAATTAAGATTCTTCAATAGAGGAATATGATGGGTGATATCCAAAGGCCTGACTTCAAGAGTGATATTTAAAGGATGGCTGATCTCTAGCTGGAACATCCACACCACTACAAAGTATTGGCTGGACAGAAGTCAGCTGAAGATTATTCTTCCAGACGTGCTCCTCATTTGAGACCTGAAGACCACTTTCCTTTAGGGGGGTGAACATTTAGGGACATGGTTTTTCCAAAGAGGAGATCAGTTATTAATATTGACTTATTCTCTTAAATGGCAATTTACTGAAGGAAAACTACAGAAGGAATCTTGCTTTACTTAAATGCTTCTCCTTCTGTTTTTTGATGTTACATTTAAGATTCCAAAATATTGACTTAACCAGATGTGGCTAAGCCAAGTGTTTCCTTATCTCTTCTACCAAATTAATGTTCATTTGGTAAAGAAAGCATGCTGCTTACTGTGTCAGAATGAGACCAAAACCTCAGGGAAAACCAAAAATTCACTGCTGACTTCTGAGGTGGAATTTGGGTATGCTAGTGCAATACAATATAAGAGTCTCCTTATTCCAAACAACAGTGCTCAGCTTAAATAGGATGAATATAATCAGGGTCATGGTTCTCACCTCTCCACTTTTATGCAAATTTGGTGTCTGAAGCAAAAAGTGTGTGCAAGTTTGGGGTCACTTCTGCCATTCAGAATACAGAAAAAGAAATGCCAGATCCTTTCATAACCTCTAGAAATTGTGTCTGGAAGCATAGAATCAATACCACAAGATTTAAGCATTTACTCTTGGTCAGATCTAACCTTTGCACAGCAACAGAAGCCCTTGTTTTAGGTTCTTGCTTTAGAGAGAAACACATACATAAAGATCTTCATGAAGTTTTACACATTTCTGGAGGATTAAGTCAGGCCGATCTACAAAGAATACTAATTTTAATATGTAGCCACTAATGCTGATTTTAAAACATTATAATGCAGAGGAAACTTTGATATTTTTCTCTGGTAGAGAGTGAGTTATGTGCAATACAAAGACTTTTCTTGAAGCAAGTTAAAATAATGAGAATTTGTCTTTAATTTATGAGCTTTTATACTAGGATGTTTGTACAGGGTTATTCCCTAGCAACACACAGTGATAATAAAACTAACTAAATTTTTCATTATGCAAGACTTTATAGGGTAGTCATAATTTTTAAAGCTAGTTTTGAACTTTATAAAAAATGTACAGAGAAGGATAGGATAGTATGTATGGAAGGATATCTCCAAAAAGAATTAAGTCCATTTATGACCTTTGATATAATGTAAGTTATGATCATCTCCTGCAGATGCTCAGAACTGATCTGAGCAGTGAATAACCTGGAAATGCACCGGCTGAACTGAGCAGAACCATTCCTTTTCTGAAGCATACTTTGTCAGGGAAATGAAATGCTTACATGGCTGTGTATAAACAGTAGGATCATGAAGACAGGTGAAGAAAAAAGAAGGTATATATGCAATGGCAAAGGAGAAATAAATAGGTATCTTAAAATAGCAAAACGAAGTGCTGGAAACAACAATTTAAAAAAAAATCTAAAAAAAACCAGAAAAAAAGAACTTTTTTTTTTTTTTTTAACTTGGCATATTTCTTTATCCAATTTGTCTCCAGATTATCTGTTAAGGAGAGGTTTCAAAATACAACATCCAGGTTTGACCACAAAGCTATAGAAGATGGCAAAATAATGACTCAGAGTTCCACAGCTGAATACTTTGTTTTCAGCCTTCTGCTCTGATTTGGCTAGTGAAACTGGTTTTCAGAGACGAAAAAGAAGTTTGTTAGATGTAAAGTTAATATACTTTATTAAAAGGCTCAGGGTGTCTAAGGGCACTGCTACAAAGCAGGAAGACATCCCCAGTGTCTCATCCCAAGTAGCTTATGATGGTAAATATACTTAAAACTCAAATAGTCAGCTGACATACTAACCAGGAGATCCAGTCTCAAAGCAATATCCTCCTTGCTTAATCCTTTACATAGTGAGTTATCCTCAAAAGAATTTTCACTTTCTAAGTGGCCAAAAAAGAAAAGCTCTTCAGAGCCTTGAGGTGGGTGACTAATAATCACCATTGCCTTCCAGGAACAGACAAACAGCATGTGAGAAATCATCAAAAGTCTGACTATGTCAAACATAAAGGGAAAGTTTGCTGAAGTCAGTGCAGACAACTGTTAACGTATAGACCTTCTAGTGTTATGTATGAGGTGATCAGAATAATCTCCACAGACATCTGCTCACAGTCTTTCTAATAAGATGCTGAAAATTAAATTCTGCTAAGAAGATCTTGACTGAAATTAACATGTTATTGCACTTAAGTTTCTGATAGTATGACAGTACAAACTGTGGAAATAGATCTTAAATAGTTTTTGAAAAAAAAATCTCTATTAAGAAATGTAGCGTCATGAAACTAAGGATGTGAATTCTGGTCTGCTTTCTGAGTTTACATCTAATCATCTAAATGTCTCCTATTAAAACATTATTAAAAACATGACAACAGCAGGCAGTCTCCAAATGAAGTACCATCTGGTACACAGAGTTTATGTCCACTGCACAGGCCTGATGAAAAGCACAGTCGAGCATTTTAAGCCAGGTATTTTTTTCAGAAAATTAAGTGAATCACCAATGTCACAAATCAAAGCACAGCTATCAGAGAAAGAAAGACGAGAAAAAGATTGAAAAAATTGCAAACATAAATACTCATATGTGGATCAAATTCAGCATGAACAACTGTCATCCTGACAATTTTTCTATAGCCTTAGCTATTGCTTTAAATTTATCACTACTCAAGTAATGACTAATTCATTATGAAAAGATAAGTAAAACCAGAATTTTTGCTAAGCTTTTGCATTTCAAGTGACACATACTAAGGAACAAGGAGAACTAGTTCACTAGTTCATGAAAATCAACTGCAATGAACTGAGGAAATCTATTATGACAAAATGTTAGAAGAGTATTTGTTTGATGGTGTTTTCCACCTCTGCTTTGATAAATTTCATGAGGAAACTGAATCCCAAATTATGAATGTATTTGCAGAGAAGAGACCCAGCCCTACCTGGTCTAATGATTGCTTCAAAAGTGTATCAGGGCAACCAGACAGGCTGCAATGAGGATATAGCAAACATTTTAAAAGCTAATGCAGAAGAAAACTACCATTCAGAGTTTGACAGAACTGCATTATGCACTTGCACGTCACTGCAACTCTAACAGAATGGGATTAAGCTTCTGATCACAACGTACAAGCTATTTTTTTGGGTTTTGTGACTGATTAGTTATAGTGACATAGGGAACTAAACTGATGGTTAGATAGGAAGTAGAAGACGAAACCAGAAACAAAATGATGAACAGGAAATTAATTAAAGGGAAAACATCTTTCATTATGTTGCTTAGGGAAATATCTGGATTGAGAGTAGAGTTCTACATGGTGAGTAGAAACACGTTCATTAATTTTTCTTATAAAACATGAACCAGAAAACAATTTGCACGACAAGCTCAGAGTTCAGATGGAGGATATTGGATGATTCCAGAATAATACTGATGAGCTATGACTTTAAGAAAAGATGAATGTGTTCCTCAATGTCTCAGGGTCATAGAATTGTATTTTTACAACAAATACTTAGCTTTTTAATGTGACATTAGCTGAAATATCACATAAAATACAGAAAGAATCAAGTACAGTAGAAGGCTAGGACACTAAACATGGAAAGGTTGTTTGTCCTGAACCAATGACATTATTAAATTGTCCTCCTGCTTAGAACTAATATTTGAAGACTAACAAGCACTGAGTACTTATAGCAGTGAATCCCACCCACACAACAAGACCATGCAGTTTTCTCTGCCACATGCAGCCACGACTGCAAAAGTAGCAGCAAAACCAGTTACCAACAGGTCCAGCTGGTAGTTCACAGTCTAGTCACAGTCTTCACTAGTCCTCACCACACTGGCAAAAGCTATTGCTTACAGACTTTGAGTCCTCTAAAGACTGCAGTTATAGCACATACTTTGTTCTGTAGTTTGATACAATTAAACACATTATATGCTGACTTGCATATGGGAATTTCAAATTATTGGATTAATTTGGATCAATTTAATGTGATGCTGTTCGACAAATACAAGCAGAAAGAACAACTGAAGATAAATCAGTCTTCCAAAAAAACCCATTTGGAAAAAATGAATTATTAACAAACAAACAGATATTGGTGAGGTATTTAAGCCTAGTCACCATTGTCCATAAAATCCTTCTAAATATAATGATTTCTTTCCCCACTTTCTCCACACATTTACAAACCCTTTCATACATGCAGACTATAATAAAAGAGATACTGAGAGTTTCAGAAGAGCATTACACAGTTTAAGAGGAATCTCTTTGGGATATGGATGATGGGACTACACTAGAAAAAAACTCTTGAGAACTAATGATTACCAAGATATGGTGAGCATTCTACACACAAACTATCTAGTGTTTTAAGACTCTTTCCAGTAAGTATCTTATTCTCAACACCAACATCAACTCTAGTTTTAAAAGGTTGTCTGATATCTGTAAAACTGAGTAAAACTGGCTGCTGAAGGAAAGAAAAGCGTGTTCAAAAATCAGCATCTAAGAGCAGATGACATACTGATGTGACCCACTACAGTCGAGGTCCCATCCTGCAAACAGGACAACAAAACCATCTGTCCCATGATATGCTAGCAATGTCTGCATTTGGGAGAATTAACTTAGCAGTGGAATATTTCAGATACAATGCAACCTCTCCTTCTCAGGTATGGCATCTCGGGGGCAGTGCAGCTCAACGGGAATCACAGGTCTTTGTCCTAAACTCAAACCATTGTATGCATGATTCATTCCTGATTTCAGAGTGCTCACATCCCTACCTCACATGAACCTATGAATATTTGGAGTGTTATAAAATATTGCCCAAAAAAACCTCTAAAAAGTAAACAAAATTCAATTCCATGAATTGCATGTTAGCTCTAAAAAGGGTCTTCTGCTTGAATTTCTAATAGATTGATTGCAATTCCAGCTCTTTAAAAATAAAAAAAACATTCTTTTTTTCTAGCATATATATGGTATTTGAAAAGCTGTAGGCTCTTGAACTTGGATATTTATGTTTTTCCAAAATATTATTTTACATATGGACACACAGATATTTGTATCATAAGGACTGAAAATCATCTTACTCTACAAAATTTTGAAAATGCATTCTCTGTTGAAATACTTTTAGTTTTCAGTCCTGTAATTCACAGATGAAAAAAAAAAACAACTGCCAGAGAATATTAAAGATACATGAAAAGCTGTAGGCTCTTGAACTTGGATATTTATGTTTTTCCAAAATATTATTTTACATATGGACACACAGATATTTGTATCATAAGGACTGAAAATCATCTTACTCTACAAAATTTTGAAAATGCATTCTCTGTTGAAATACTTTTAGTTTTCAGTCCTGTAATTCACAGATGAAAAAAAAAAACAACTGCCAGAGAATATTAATAGATACATGACAAGAATTATGTCAGTATTTCAACTTGGCTTAGGCTGGTGTCCATTTCACAAATTTGTAGCATGGCTACACAAAGCTAGCTACATACCTTCACCAGTATTATTTTCTTGATGCTGAGGACAGATCATATCAGGAGAACTGTTTCACAGTACCTTTACAATTAAGCACTCCTCAGCCGTCCTCTCGGTGTGGATTGCTACTGCTGCTTAATCTTCGGGGGTGGGGATCTGGGGAGGCAAATTTATGAAGGAGAAAACTAGGTTACTTAACAGTAACTGGAATTCTCTGAATATATTGCCTCCACAGATCCACACTAACCCTCCCTCCTTTTGTTAGACTTAAATAATGATTCACAAAAGCTGGAAAAAAAAATGAAGGGACTGGGCGCTGTGATGCTAGAAAACCCTGTTAAAATAAATCATCTTGTGAGTACGTTGAGGCAAATTAACCACTTGGATATGTGCTCTAAACAAATCTAGGATTCGCATACAACACATGAATTCATGAAAATGAAATTGTAGCAGTGCTACCTCAAAGGTGGAATTGCTGTATAATGATCAAGCTTCAAGCACGCTGATTTTCTTTTTATTTCACAAGGCTAGCCAGGTGAAATTCTTATCTGCTTCTGTTGCACTAGATACATTGTAAGTACTAACTCCAATATATTGTAATCTTCAGAGATCCTGCCAAAGACTGATTCTAGTGATAATACAGATAATTTTTATTTGGCATGAGGTGTTCATCATGATTCCATCCTCTTCAGGGAGCACTTCCACTATCTTGCATGTGTGCTTAGAGTTACTACTGTTTTGTCTACAAGAACATGTACTTTTTTTCCTGATCTGAGCCTTAAATTTTTAGGAAACATGCTCCATCCTAATTTTCTATGGTTGTATTTCCTTAACTGAAGTCTTGCCTCTAATAGCTATTCCCTTTTATATCACTGCAGAAGGATAAGAAGACCTCCTTTTTTTCTCTTACAGAATTACTCAAAAATCGAATATGTGCTCTCCTTAGCACTAAGAAAGATTACCTGGATTTTTATTTTATAACTTTTATTTTCCATGGAATTTGTTGTGAAATGGAAGTAACACTGGAAGACAACTGCTACTAAAACAGAAACGTGTTACCTAATTCATATTTTACTCTACTATTTCCAGGAATTTTGCATTGCCTGAAGTACATTTTGTGTGATTAGTATGCAATTACTGTCTGACCTCAGTCTGACATAGAAATGAACACAAAATAAGTTTATTTAAATGGGAAAAATTAACACTGAGAGAATTTAAGTGTTGAGAACACACATCTCTCAGTATGGACTACATACAGAAATACAGGAATGAAATATTCAAATTTTGGCTATAAGATTGAAAGGTTAGAACTCTAACTATAGAAGAATTAACACACAAAAATAAGGAATTGAGATGTGTTCTCTCACTGCAGTCCCTGCAAAGTTTTCTTAGGCATTTTCCCATCATCAGTCCCTATGCTTTTTCAGAGCCTTAACTGTTGCTATACCTAAGTTTTCTCAAACCTACCAATCCTGCTTTTGAATGCCAACACAACTAAATAAAGACCCACATTGCCAAGCCCAAAGTCCATGCTGGAATTTCACTCTGCTTCATCAGCTATAAAGGGAGATGGTGTGACTTGCCAGAATATTGAGGACCATGGTTCTGGTGTGTGCTAGTATAGACTGAATGACGTCTCCTTCTAACTCCAGGGTAGAAAACGTGTTGTTCTCATCAAAGGAAAAGGTACCAAGACTTCCAAAGTTATTTCTGTGTGCATCCATAGGATGTGTTCTGGGAAGAAGGTGGTTCATGTTGAGGGGGCTGTGCAAACACACAATATACCAAGAGCTCTTATTTTTGAATAGTGATTGCATGACTTGCTTTGACAGACAAAAGAGACCATGACACAAAGTGGAAAGTGATGCATTATAATGTGCAGAGAAAATGACTCATCTCAGCCTTCTCCAGTTGCATCTCTCCATAAGGAATCTGAAATTAATGAAACTGGATGACAGCTGCATCTTGAAACCACTAAGATAAGCCTTCTAAATGATGCAAACAATTTTTAAATTAACAGCAACACTCTAATTTAATTCCATTTTAGTAAGATTTGAAATGTTAAAAAAAAATATTAAACTCATACATGCTCACAGTTATATCCTGAAGATATTCTACATGTTCAATTCATTTGGAGTGAAACACTAGTCTCAGTCACAGGAGAGATTTTAAAGGGTTTCTTTTCTATGAAACTAATCCAGGGAACAGACAAGGCACGCACTGCAGACGGTTGCTGAAGAATGACTTTGTGTGCAGCAGCAACTACCAATCAGATTTAAATCCTATGTTCCTTCAATCAGCAGGCATTATTAATCCTGCCATTAGTCTTCACTGGGGCAAGAGGAGTCCTGCCTCACAAACAGGAGACCACTGGTCTTCCACAAGGGCTCCTCCGGATGGATTTATCTTCCCAAAGACTTCATTCCACTCCAGTTCTCCCAATGAAAGTAAAGGCCCAGACACTCCAAACACAAGAGCAATTGCTGCACACTACAATTTTTTTCTTATTTGCTTTTTTCTGTTTGTGATTTGCTCTTGTATCATCTTATACCATCCTTTATTTTTCTTTTCTTTTTTTTTTTCCAGTAATGCCTTTCCTGTTTGTCCTACTTGTTTTAGTTTTATTCTTGGTATTCTGCAGCAGTTCTTCCTAGATTCTGGATTTTACTTTTTGCCTTTTATTGTCATGTAGTGCTGCTTCAGCTTCTAGATGCTTCTGGTCAGTATGATCATTCTTTCTCCCTCATCATTTGTGGTTCCATGTGTACTTACTGAACTTTCTTCCCATATAAGTCTATGCGCTGCTCAGTGATATTTTTTCCTCCCTTCTCTTATAACTGTGATCTGGCTCTGCTACTTTAAAAAAAAAAAAATTATTTTACTTTACAGTATGTATGTTTTCACTGCACGTTGCTACAGCATGTTTTTGCATTCACTGCAGAAATGAAAAGAAGGATAAAAGACAAAGTAAACTACTTCTATTAAAATAATATTCTAGAAATGTTTTGATTTGCTTCTCTCTTCCTTCTCATTTTGTAGCTGGCTTGAACGAGGTGGGATAGACTTAAAACTAAATTACAATGAAGCACCCAACAAATTTCATTATACTGTACTTACATAATCATTCCAAATAAACCTGTTGCACTTATTTCTGGCAACATGAATGTAAATGCAGGTAATAAAGAAGAACAAATTACACCTTCACTATGTTCTTCCACTTTATCATTTTGCTTTTATTTTGGCTGAAATAACTAAAGTATAACAAGCCTCCAGCAGAGTTAAAGATAAATTAACCAAAAATGAAACTTTATTGGAAATAGATTAATAGAATTAGGATATGACTTCAAATGTTAGTGTGGGCATGGGGGCTTCCTTACTGAGGCAGTTAAATTTGACTCTGTTGAGCAGCTTAGACCAGCAAAAAGCAAGTGGATGAAGTATACAATAATGATTTTCCCAAAACTCCACATGAGTCAACATGAGCTGAAGAAAAGACATGTTCTGATGTCCTTAAGAGAACCAAGATGCAACTAAGCATGTTTGGACATTAAAGGATCTCAAAACACAGAGAGCAAGCACAGTACATTTTCAGCATATCTGACCTAAGACTCCTATTTTCTCATTTCTCACACCCTCTTTTATCCAGAGGAGAGCCTTGCAAGTGACAGATATTACTTGACATAAAAATTCAATTTCTGTGATTTTGATTGATAACCACCAAACGATGAAGACTTCCAAGCTGTTATTTTTCTTCACTTCCTTACAAAATAAAGGCTTCCTCTTTCTAAATGACTGAGATTTTTAAGCAATCTACTAGTCATATTATTTAACTGAAAAAAAGAGATGATAAATGATGCTATTAACTTTGCTTCAGACAATTTGCTACGGTAAAATGAAGAAAATTTCAAGCAAATCTGGCAAGAGAAAAATTCCCCTGAATAGGTTCTTATGCACTATTTAATCAGAAATACTCCAACCAAGAACATCCTGAGATGTGGTTTGTGTCCATATGCAGTTTGGTAACCTAGGACGGAAGAAATCATCCTTTGGAGTGGTGGTGTGTCTCCAGTGCACCAAACTGGAGGGAAGGACTGAATGCACAGGCACAGATGACGAAACTTGTCATGAATGTCCATCTTCTTGTTTCTGTCAAACTCCCCAATTAATTTAATAATAACAGAAGGAGAAGGAAAATCAAATTACAACATTAAAAGCAGACCTTAACATTTCCAATGTTTTCCTTAGGAAGAATGAAGTAAGGTAAGCATGCGATAGCTTGGATATAACGTAAGGAAAGTCATCCTTCCACAAATATCCTTCCAAAGGTATTATTTCTTATTTGCCATGATAATGTTATGGCTTGCCATATATTTACTTTGGTTAAGATGTCCTCTCCAACACCAATCCATTCCTAAAGCTTTTTAGTTTGTACTACTTAAGAATTTTATTTTGACCATTTCTACTTGGGATCCCTACAGTAGTCATATTGGCTTAGAAAGTGGCTGAGAATGAGAGGACAGAAACCAAAGGAAGAGGAATGGAGTAATACTTTGGTTGTGGAAGCCTTAGAGGCTGCAAGAAAGCTGAAAAACTACAATAACATTACAAAGAGAGTTTAAACCTGCTCCCAGGTTGGGCTGGCAGCCACAGAGATGTATCCTGCAGCTGAGACTAGTACTCCACAGGGGTCCTTTGTTGGCCAATTCCAAGAACCAACCTGATACTGATTTATATTTCACATGTAAACACTGATGTCTTAAGGAAACACATAGAGAAAAAACGTTTTTCTTGATACACACAAAGTTCTCACAAGGCACAGTGTTTTTCCTTTAGCAAGAAATAGATGTTAAAGCCTGCAAAAATGCTAACTAAAATATTATATCTGTATATAAAATAAATATGTGTTATAGAAATAAACATAAATATGGATACACTTGCATATATATAAACACCCACTCCCAAGCATATAATTTTCAAACATTTATCCTCAAAATCTAAATTTTGACAAAAAAAAGCTAAGTTGAAAATAGGCTGTTTAACAATAGGATTTTTTGAATTGCAGAAACCTAGATGCTCTTAAAATTCTGTAAACAGAGGAAAATGAAATGTGGAATTCTCATAAGACTTCTCAAAATCTATATGAATATTGGGTCCCAAATTACTACCTTTTCTAGCCAGCTGTTAATTATTTACCTCAAAAGTCAAGCACTGTACATTTTCCTCAAAACACATTTTAATCAAGAGAGCAATGTCAGAAACCAGGAACCAATTCTTTGAAGATGAACAACTATAAAGCACACACATACCAACACAGCATATAACCAACATTATGAATGGAAAAAAAAACAGCATACTACCATTTTCACATACAATTTGGTATAAAAGGTAGAAGCCACCATATTTCTGCATACTCACTAGTTTTGCACTGACAAATGCGACAACCATTCTGGTCCAGTTTGAAGCTATAGATACAGTCTTTTTCAGTCAAAGTGCAGTTCACCAAAACCTCACAGGTGGGCGGACCTATTGTGATATACGTTGGTTCTGGAGGTAAGGGAAAAAAAAACACATAAATTTAAGATTCTTGAATATTTTAATTAAGTTCACAAAAATCTATATACAATGTAACAGTAAAGAGAGTAATTTTAATTACTTTTGTTTCTGATGAACATTCTGGGTACTTTAGAAAAAATTTGATAAATGGACTTTGTTTCAAATGTAAAATCAACAAAAACAGCATGAAGCTGCAGATAATTTTTGAAGTATCTAAACAGAAAAGAATTACCACTTTTTGTTTTTTGTTCACTATGAAATCAGCTTTCCTACTCATGCAGTTTCAAACTAAATGCAAAATACTTACTTTGCCCACATTTCTCCAGAAGTGTTTAATCAAAATTTCATGTAGATTTTTTGCTTTAGAAACTGAGCAGAGTTTCTCTGAAGCTGAATTGATGATACTACCAAACTGCACATCAAACATGTAATTCAGAAGTCAAATCTTTCTCCATGTGAATAACATCACCTCTGCTGAAATTTACAGCAGAAGAGACTCTGAATACCAAAACGGAATGAAAGATGCACTGCATGTGAAAGACCTCTGGAGAGCATTTATCATGGTTATTTATAGAAAACATCACTTCTTACAGCATACTTGCAGTCCCAGATTATGCTTTCTGAGGTTGAGGAGATTATTGTCAACTCTAAGTTATTTATCAACAGTATAATACTTACTTTTTGACATCATTTAAGTATGCTGGAGTATGAAATTTGTTTTGATACATAGGGTAGACAGAAATATTAACATGCTCTAGTATAGAAAGTTGTTAGAATAAAAAAAAATCCAGACTCTTACGGAGATAACAAGAAACCTCAAAATGACCATTATAAAACAGGATTTAGGGGGAAAGCAATACCTATCTTTTCTTGAACAACTTTTTGCTCTCTGAGACTAATTTTGTCTATCTTGTGTTTTTTATAGAGCTCAGGCACTGAAGAACCAATGAGTTCATAGTTATGAGCATTATTAACATTATACAAAATATTCAGGAAACAAAAATTACATGATTTAAAGAACTGTAGCTTTCATTTCAGAGCTTCAACTGTTTAAGTGTACTCTGCTTCTCCATCTCAAAAAATGAAGATTTATACAAAACTAAATTTAAAAAGCCTTCCATACCTAGAGTGATAAACTGTGAAAATATGGAGAAACTATATGGAGTGGAGGTGGCCACGTGTTGCCATCTTTCATCCTCAGACCACAGATTTTGCCATTTTTACCATTTTGCCATTTTATAGGCAGCTAGTCTTTACTTTCAGAGTAAGGGTAAAATATTACTCAACGTAGATTGAGTTGTTAGAAGTATACACTGTTAAACAAAATACTGATTTCTGTGCCTATTGGCTACATTCCAGCACACAGATTTTGCACCCATGCCTTCCAGTCAACTGAAAATTATCCTATTACAAGAATGAACTTTTCTGCTTTCATTGTCTTTCACAATTTCAGTTTTCATAGCTTCTCTCCGGCCTTGTTCTTCCCAGCACAACAGTTTATGCAGGCAATGAAGGTTTTTAATCCTTTTAAAATTAGGTCAGCTAACTAGAGTTTCGAATTAAAAAACTGCATTAAAGACACGACAATTAAGTTAGATAACTTCAAATTTATCTCAGAGGTCATGGTTCAGATTATGCACTTGCTGAGTAACACTCAAATTCTCTTGCTTGTATAATTTCTATTAGAAAAGTAGCAATACATTTTAAAATATATAGAACAGCACCAACAGCTTTGTTCATGCACAAACTGGACGTTGCATAATGGCATCATGTCTCTCTAGATCCCTCAATTATCATCTTATTTAATATTTTTTTACTTTTTCTTTTTTATTTTTTTTGGTAGGGATTTAATATAAATAAGTTTGGAGATCAAAGGATTGGTTTTCATCAATTCTTCATCTCACAGCTCTGAGTTTCCATGTGTAGTGTAGAAGAATATCCATAATGAGCAAACTATTTCAAAATCCATCGATTATCAAGCTACAGTACTTTTAGTCTAAATGAACTCTTTGCAGTTCTTTTCAAATTCATTTAATAAAGTATCTGACTAAATCACATTCATGTCTAATACTTAACATTTGCAACTTCACCAAACCAGTAGTTTAGGAATCATGAACATATTGCTATATACCAATATACACCAATAACATGATAAATTCCATTAATTAATCCTGGCTGTTTAGGCCTCCGAGTATATAAACTAGTTCTGCAACCAAACTGACTTTTAGCACTATTCCATTCTCTAACCAAAATATCCTAAACATGCACAAGGCCAGAATGCAAGAGCTACCCTGAAGCTACAGTCAGGTCACTGGCCAGGTCCCACAAACCTTACACTTCAAAAGACAAAAAGGTCACAGGAATCTTGTACTCACAGGTAGCTAAAACCAGTACAAATCATATGAATCATTACTGCTGCCCAGAGCAAAGTTCACTGACACTAACACAAGCCAGAGAACTGAAGAAGACTGCAGCTTTACCATCTGACTGCAGATGTGAGGTAAAACATGTCTATAAAAAAAGCAAAAAAACCTTATTGAAAGTGGAGATGCAGGTTGGTTAGTATTCATTGATCCACTTGGGTGTAAACTAAAGCTAGAGAGAAAGAGGACTGTGTTTCACTCCCTATCATTAAAGTCTACCTCTCAAGTTAACTTCTCTGTAATTGCAGGTGTAACTTAACATCTAGGGAAACCATCCATAATTTTATATATCTACGTATACATCTATATATATTTGTTGCAAAAGTTTTGGTGACTTTCCAAAACTAAATATCTGTATTTTGATGCTCCTTTGCCTTGGACACACAGACACAATTTTTGTGCTTTTGATACACGCAGTAATATGGTATTTCTTATAAAGGATGAAATTAAACTGTTGGTATATTAATTTGAAAGTTTTTGTTTGTCCTCTATTCATTGTATTTTATTATTCTGTTACCTTCCACTTTTGGGCCAGCTTTCAGCATCCTCAATGTTTCCAGTCAAGCTTGCAAATCTGTTTCTTTTTCCCTTCTCTCCCTAAAGGTAAACCCTGAGATACAGTAATTTTATATGCATGCCTGCTTCTCAATGAGCTGCAAACAGAGGACAAAAGAAATAATTTCATTCCCTACCCCCACATGTGCAAAAATGCAGCCAGGAAAAAAAAAAAATCAGGCCTTTTCACTTCACTAGACAAGACTCAACAAATAAAGCCAGATCTGCTCTACCAGACTTCTGGCTATTTGAATAGGCAAGCAGCAGCTAAGCTTGAAAAAGCATGTACCACCACACAATCTGAACTGGGCTTTCACTGCTGCTCTGGCTAGAAAGGGCTGAAGGAAGATCCAGTGCACAAATGCACAGACAATGGGTGGGAAAAATGGATGCTGTTTCTGCCTGTGTGCTTTACCAACAATGCAATATACCATAGAAAGAAAGAGAAAAGGAAAGAAAGAGAAGGGGATTGAAGAGAGTTTGGATGAACACAATGGATTATTTAATGGAGCACAGATTTTGCTGATGCCAAGCGCTTATATATGAAGGCAGATTCCTATTAGAACACCATGCTCCCATATATCCTCTCTGATACTTTCTCTGCTGAATTTTGGTGCAGATTATCATTTTGCTCGCTGTGAGGTTGATAGCATTAGAATAAAGTCTTTACAATGCCATTTGCTTAAAAACAACTTTTAAAATCTACAGCAGATATTTCAGCTGCTGGTGGACATTCAGTCTGACTAGTCCACTGAAAAATACTAAAATATGTGATCAAACCCTGAATCTCATCATTCCAGCTTGAAATCAAACTGCATTTATGGTGAAAGAAGGGTGGCATTCAAATAATGTCTGGAGCTAGCTTTGTCCTTAAGGACCTATATTCACAATAGCAACACAAAAACTTGTTGTCAAAAAAAAAAAAAATAAGGTATCAAGGTAGAATACTATTTTCACTGATTTTTTCCATCTAGAATACTTCTGTAATATGAGCAAAATCAATCCCTACATCCCTCTTTCTTTGATTTCTGAGATCTCCCACTTCTGCTGAGTACTGTGACACAGCTTGTAGTACAAAGAGCAGATATTTTCTTCTGTTAACAGTCTGAACTACTATAAATACATGCACAAGAACAAAGGATGGTCAATTTGGTCTAGTACTGAGCCCTAAATTTGTTATACTGAGGTATTGCTCAAGTATTGAGATATGGAAAGAAATTGGGGCACCCATGTTCCAGTGGGAGACGGGAAAATTTGTTTCTGAGGATTACAATTTTATTATATATACAATTTGATAAATTATTTTTAAAAAAAGGAAGAGAACGAAAACTGAAATATACCATTGACTGCTAAAGCCTTAGAAAACAAATAAAAATACAAAAAACCAGGGACAATTTAAAATTTATTGCAATCTTGTTAACTTCTACTGTTAAAAAAATTTAATTATAATTATATAAATTATACAAAAGACAACTAACAAACTAAATGGCATCCTTCTTAAGTGTGGAACCAGAATGAAAAATTATACCCATCTTCCTATCATATTCTTAGTTCAAAATCTGAACTGTAGCCATAGAGTTTGTATCAGAAAGCAAAGAAAGATTACACTTAACTACCCTTCTGCAAAGCCAAATATATTCTGAGAGAACCAAGAGTTCAGTTTTGGTTTGTGTGAAGGACAAGAGGGACCTGCACCAGCAGAAGCAGAGCCTGCAGGTACAAGGAAGTGATGGTTTCCCTCCATTTAGCACCTGGAAGCCTACAGCTGGAGTAGTGTCCAGCTTTGTGCTCTCAGTAGAAGACAGACATGGACACACCTGAGCAAGTGCAGGACAGGGCCACTGAGCTGGCCAGGGCTGGAGAGGTGGCACATGAGGACAGGCTGAGAGACAAAGCAGGGCTTGCTCAGCCTGAGGAAGGAGGGTCAGGGGGCATCCTACTGCTCTCTACCACTCCTTAACCCCAGGGTACAAAGATGACAAGACCTGGCTAATCTTGGAGGTGGCTCCAGGCTAGCATGAGAGGCACCAAACACAAACACGAAATGGGAAATGACATCTTGATAAAAGCTGTTTTGATCTTTCTTTTGAACCACATGGATCATCAAACTATGACATGGGCATGGTGACTTGTGCGATCTCCATCCTTCAAAATATTCAAAATTTAACTGGGACAAGGCCTTGACATCCTTCTCTCACAGGACCTGCTTTAAGGAGATAGGACTAGAAAAATCTTGTGATCCTTTCCAACTTGCATGACTCCATGAATTTCACTTTCATATAAACTCAGGACACTTCCAGTTAAAGCAGCAATATCCTTGATGAATCCTAATCAAGGAACTGAAAGCAGAAGACAAATATTTCAATTTCTGATGATTTCTGTATGCTTTTGCCAAGTACTGATTACCTACTTTTTGCAAAATAAGTACATGTTTGCCTAACACTGTCTCTCTGAATCTACTTCATGACTTAAAAACTAGCTTTTTTATTCAGGAAGCAAAATTTCTTCCAGGTGTTTGTAAGAGCAATTCTCTGTTAAGAATTATTTAGTAACAGCCACAACCAGCTTTGATCAGTCTCATTTTTTTGTTCTCCTTTAAGTTAATACATTATGCAAGCTTCACCTCTTGGCAAGGTATTTTTATTATTAATATTACATGAAAAACAATCTCTTCGCTTTGTTTCATTTGGAATGCAATATTTTAACTCAAAAAGGTTTTGTTTCATACTTTCAGTAATATCATGGGAGGGAAATAGCTACTCCATGGTTTTACAAAATTGGTTTTAAGTAGGGAAGTAGCTACTGTATTCTAAGCTTCTTCCTCTGTACAACATTTCTTCTGAGTAAGCTCAACAGAATAGGATTCTAGGCTGCCCAACATCTCTTTTTGTTTTCATAAAATGAAAACCTCTTCTGGGGGGGAAAAGAAAAAAAATGAATAAAAATCATGTTCTAAACAAGGAGAAAGATCTCCAGCATGAATAATAAAGAACATGCCCATGTTTGGGGAAAGTGAAATAGCTCCCTCTTCTGTAGTAATTCATAACATAGACTACACCTTTAAAAGAAGTAAGATGTTTTGATCATATGAAACCAGTATCAAATGACTTAAAGAAATTAAAAATCAGTGCATTCAAGCATTTACCATAAAAAAAAAGAAAAAAAAAAGCCCAAACAAACTGTAATCTAACTTTTTACCTAATGTTTTAAGTGATAACTGGCTCAAAACTGGGCCTGAAGGGTGTGCTGCTCAACAGCCTTTCATTCGAGTCTGCATACTTGTTTAAATTTTGTCTACTGTCCAAAAAAGTTAACTTAGCCTACTAAGCAGCAGCATGTGTGTTTACTTAAGCTTCCTGTAAAAACATTCATATCATTCCAAGAGTGACTAAATGTTTTCCATCCTCATAGTTTGCATTCCAGCCCTCCCCGCCCCTCCAATTCATTACATGAAAAATATCAGTCCTGAGTCCTGGGCTAAAGAATTTCCTTCCTGGGTTTGAAATACCTAATGCCTCACAGGAAATTTTTCCCAGAATTAAGCTGTGTTGGCTATCAGGGTTCAACAATTCAGCATCACATAACAATTTATAAATGTATGCAAGGACTTAGGTGATACAATTTTCTAATGTAACAAGTAACTCTGAAAATACATTCATTGATACCTCCAAACACATAGTTCAGTTTGGCAGCCTTTTGTCTCAAATGTTATTCATGCTGCCAGCCTGAAACTACTAAATATGTATTTTTTTCATTGAAAGTAACTATTACAATCAAAGACTACTTATTGCTGCAGAGTAAAGAAGCTGGGGGTGTACATACATGCCTTTTTTTGCAGTGATGCAATCAAAATACATACTTTCTACTCTCAAAATGTGAAGTTAAAACCTTTTGTCTGTAATAATCAATTCTAGAAGTTTTTGGTTTAACATGCACGTCAAATGAATTTTAATGTTGATAAGAACTTTTTTTGACAATTTTTGGTGGAATGACACTAAGAAACAACCATCTTGTTGAAGCAGAATCAATTAAGTCTATCAAGAATTGTTAAAATACATTAAGAAGGCCATTCACTTATTTTTACTAGGTGAAGATAAACACTAAATTAGTGTACATCTGAGGCAAATCTATGAAAACCATTGGTGCTGAAAAAAATGAGGAGGATCCATGAGGTTCTTCGTAAGTGAGACATCCTCTGACACATATTCATTAGGATTCTCTGGTTATTTATCCTTCCAGCAGTCTTCCACTGAATTCAACAATGAATCACTGAAAACCATGAAAATGTTATTCCGTACTCGTAAAGTCTTCCTGAATTTCACTGGCTTGCCCTGGCCAGTTTGGTTACATCACACAGTGGTTCCACAGGCTCAGCTGCCTTCTCTAGAACCACTGTACTAAATCATGATCTGGCAAACAGAAGCCTAATTCTCTGCAGAGTGGCGTTTGCATCCCCTAATTGACTTTGATGAAAGGGCTGGTTGGGCGCTCCAGCACTGCTGCTGTACAATAACTTACATTTCATGCTCTAAGGAGGACTCTGGGCCCACACCCCGTGTCAGTGAACACTGCTCACTACCACTGACTTCATCCTGAATGAATCAAATTTCTTTTCACTGGACTCTGCTGCCTGTTTTTACTTAATGAAGTGCTAGACACGCTGAAGGAACTGAACTGAATTACATCTCAGCTAGAGTTTGGATTCCTTTATTGATGAAAATGTTAATTTCTTTTTGTGAAGATAAAGTGTCAGCCATAATGACAGCAAAGTACTGTGGGTCTTATTCATGAAAATCCTCTGAGGGGATTTTGTTTAACACTTAATTTCTCATTCACAGCTTATGCTGGCACCCAGCCACTTGTACCTGAGGGCTCTCTTGCAGAAGGACATGCTGTGAGATAACCAATTACTGTGTATCAGCTTTCTCTATGAATAGCCTGAGCCTCCGAGAGATCCAAGGGAATAGAAGCAACCAGAGACCTCCCTAAAGGACATTTCTGGCATCAATGCCAGTGCTGAATGCTTGTATTTATTATCTCATTAAAAAAAATAAAATCATACTATCCTAACCAATATTTACTTCCTGTGAACACAGCTATTATTCCAATTTGCAGACGGCTGTCTGCAGATAGCCCAAAGGTAACAGTTTTTTCTATCACTGTAGCTTCTTTAGTATTCCCATGCTATTATATATTCATACGGTATATTCCCTCTTTTTTTGTAAAATTTGTTAAAAATGGAATTGCTATTTAAACCACAGTAATATTACTTAGAAAGCAAAGTTGTTAGCCCAGCAAGAAGCAAACAGTAAGCAATAGTACAAACTGCCAATTTAGCTGATTGCCCATGGATCTGGTTAGCTGCAATGGAACAGGAACCCAGACCAATCCCCATGAAGAGCTGGTCTGAGCCAAAAGAAGTGTGAGCACATATAAAAATTTTGCAGTCCCTTATGGCACTTGAAAAGCCCCTTTCTCCCTTCTACCTAGCCGTCTGTTTTAATCTGAAGAAATGTGATCCCTTCCTTGTGCTGCAAAAATAAGCCATTGGCTCTAAAGCCATGGGGAAAGCACAGAAGGCCAGTATGATTGCCTAAGCCTTGGCTCTTAATGAAGACACATCTAAAGAGAAAACAAACTAAACAGATAAATAGATAATAGAATAAATAAACAAAGTCAAATCCCAGAGGGCCAATATCATTACAGGAGCTATAGAAGCTATACAGAAACATCCATCAGAAGCTTAAAACTAACTAACTGTTTGTGCTGGATCCACAGAAGGGAATGGGCCTTCTTCTCCCAGCTGTCATCAGAGAAAGGAGGTGCATGCCCTGAAAAGCTGTGTAAACTGAAGAGCTTAAGTTTGGGGACAGGCCAAGGATAAAGGAAGGTCTTCCCCTCCACACTATCATGTCTCAATATGCCTTTGTCTCCAATTTCATGCCTTTTCCATGGAAAGGCTTTGTGCCTCTCTCCCTATGGAAACAGCCACCTCAAAGTACCCAGTCCCCTGCCTCATACATTGGGATTTTATCATTAAGCTCATGGGCTTTAGTGTGTCAGGTAACTGGGAAGAAGTGATTTAAGTGGACACATTGTATTAAGATGTCTTGCCAAAAGGGTTTTGATGACTTTGATGTTTAGTTAAAAAGACCTCAAACAGGCCTCCCCCTCCAAGCCCCCAGCTATGTATCGGTAGGCTACAGCCATCACTTGCATGAGCACTGAAAACTACACGTGAAATACCATTACTGCTTTCAGTTATGCAAGCAATTTCCTGAGCAAATCTCTTTTCACTAAGGTTGAAAATACAACTGCCATGCCCTGAACACATCAAAAAGACAATCTTAGTCACAACATGCCACAGAGAGAATTTTGTTTTCCTCAACAACTTTCTGTCTTCCTCTAAATCCCATCTTTCTCTTCTGTAATCCAATTTCATTCTTTTCTGTCTTATCTTTCTCTTTGCAACAATCTTTTAGTCACTTGAGGACTGCTATGATCACATTCTGACTTCATAGTTTTATTTTAAGCTGAACCAATCCAATTTATTCAGTCTGTCTTCTGTAAATTTTGGACTGTGCTTATAGCTCTCCAATGCTTTCCAGCTTCTACCCTTATCAGAGAAGCAATGTACAGAAAAGAACCAAGTACCTACTATGTCATCCAGGGGCATACCCACCCACTGGAAAGACAGCAAAAAGGATTACTTCAGGTCTTGTGAATTCTCCTCTTGATCTTAATTTCAGTATGGCATTTGCCTTCTCAAGGCCCTGTTAATCCACGTTCAACACGTTCTTTCCCCTTAATCACAAAATCTCTCCTGGAAAGTTGCTATTTAACAATCACTCTGTTTCAGGACTTACGAAGAATCTCCTCCAAGCATGTCACATTCCACTAAGAGGGAACTGCAGGGGGTTCTTTTAAAACAGATGATCTAGGACAGAATTAAGCCAAACAAGGCAAATATTATATCTAAGAACCATTTATTGGTAATGAAAAGGGGGTGGTCAACAGGTGACCAGCCAGCAAGAGGGAGAATGAATGAGTGAGAGCAAGCAAAAAGAGCGAGGGCAAAAAGTGAGGGCAAAAAAGAGGCCAGCAGCTTGTGACACAGTTACTTTTACAGCCCCCATCTCCTCCCAAGGTCTGCTTGCTGGCAGGAGACCACTGGCCCAGCTCAGTGCTTGACTGCAGTGCATTGGTGAAGACCTTTTGCCACCCAATTGGAGAACCTCTCTGGAGGACACAGTGTCCTTGGTGGTCTCCTACTGACTGCCTATTCCATGTGAGACATGAAAAGGCTGGCAGGCAAAGTCTCCCTAGAGACAGGGCTTTCCTCCATCTTCTCTTAGCTGCCTCCTGCAAGTGGCACATGTGCAGCCCTTCCCCCATATACCTCTGGTCCAACAATGTTGAGACAAAAATCAAAATGAATCTGTTTCCTGACAGCATAGCATGCTGTATTTTCTCTTATTGAATTTGGTGAGCATATTTCTGTCAGTTCTCTGTTTTAAAACATATGAATTCATACTCTGCCTTCTAAGACACTGACTGCTCTTTTTAGCTTTGTTGTCTATAGATAAAATAAATTTAGCTTTGATCTGAGCTGGTAAAAACATCAAACAGAGTTGGTAAATATACTAGTGGATACCAGCTGCAGTGCAACTCAAGAGAGGCTGCCCACAGATTTGAAAATTAAATCCACATACAAACCCATTGTATTGGCACACCACATCCATAAATACCCCTCTCCTTCATGCACCCCATGCTCCTGTCTCTTCCTCCTCATCAATATCTCCAGGGAGCTCCAATGTGAAGCATTTCAAGCACCTCACTCAGCCTCCGCTTCCAGCAGCAGCAAGATTGAAGTGAGGAGAGCGACTGCTACCATCTTCCCCAGGTCCAGCAAACCCAAGGCAAGCATTCAGAAAATTATACATGGCAAACCAATCTAGGCATCCAATCAACATGGGAACGTGTATTGCATAGCACACATACAGGATATACACCACGGATACATATACAGCAGCATGTTAAGAAGAATTAAAAAGGAGAACAGATACAAATCAGCTCTGTACAGTAACCGAAACATCACAATTGCTTCGTTTTGGCCTCTAATTTAGACAAGTGTCAACAGCTGATTTTATGTAACTTTAGTCTCTACAATCCTCACAGCCTGGTTTTCTCACTGTGGTAGCAAGAACATCAGGATTTTCTTCATGATGGAATGGGAATGCTCTACTTTGTACTGAATTTACTGTATTCAAAGGCCGAATACATTTGTGTGCTGACATACTGTGCTCATATTTCAACAATCTTTGTACACGGAATTTCTAGTACGTTATATGCGATCTCTGGCAGCAAAATTTTTTGTAAGTTAATCCAAGAAAAAATTTATCCTTATGAAGCTGCTGGAATGCAAACTTATCTAGAGGAACAAATATATCCTTCATTGAAACTGATTATAAACCAGCCAAGAAATAACTGAATTGGTAGAAGTGCAGGTACAGCAACATTTAGATCAGAGAGGAAGAGTCAGGAGTGACTGATACTAACAACCTTTTAGTCTGGATGAGCCACAGCCAAGCCAGATCCACAAGCAGTTTTGATTAGAATTTTCTCATCAATCCTAAATTTGTCTCACAAATCCCTGTATCCCTCAACACTCAAACCAAAATATACGACAGAAATATCTTTGACTAAATGCTTTGGTTTGCATATTAAAGAGCTTATATCTGACATGCTTAAAGTAAGCTCACACAATTGAAACTGGCTGCTGGAAGTGGGTTCTCTTTCAAATGTAAATAGAAGTCCAATGAGAAATAAATGCATGCTTAAAAATAGTGATAAGCATATAAAATGTCTTCCTTATTATTCTTTACCTAGTACTTATTTCTAAATAGAAATATGGACCTGAACTAGTCTATCAGCCACTAAACTGACTAAGGTAGTAGAGAGTTTTCAGCAGGTCCCATTCTTCTTCCTGCTTTAGATCTGATGGACAATTAAGATTCTAACATCAAGTAATTATTTCCTACATTCCGCATTAGTCTCCACAAAAAAGTGAAAAATTAATGCAGAAAGTAAGAGATACAACTGAATCAAGAAATGTAGTATACAAGTAAGAGTTAAAAAGCAAAGTATATTCATGATGCAACTACACAAACTTTTGAAAAGAAGTAAATTTAATCTGCAAAAATGATGTTATTTCTCTAGGGTATACACTCTTGTTGAGAGTACTGATATGTTGAGATGTGAGTGAGAACTGGAAGTCATTCATTCAAAAGAGGAGTGCAAAATGAGGTATTTTTATCTTTGCAATCACTAGTAAACTACTATTTCAAAATCAGCTGCAAAGTTTACATTATTTTTGCCCATTTATTGAACGTATCACTAAAGCACGCTGCTTTTTCTGCTTTACTAACTTACATAGTTGAAAATATGACACTTATATAATATCACCAATGCCAGACCTTTGCCCACACTAGATAAGAATTCTGCTTCTCTTTCCTTAACAGTTGGAAATTAGAGAAGCAGAAAGATGGAGAAACCAAACTGGAGAGCACAGACAGTCAACATTTCTGCTCATACAGTGCACTGCAAAATTCAGGTTAAGCTGTGGATATGCAAGTGCAATGAAGTGGAATGCAGAAAACAGTCAAATGGCTAACAGTACATTTTAATTCCTCTTTAGGAAAAAATGAGCCTGGAATTTACTTCATTGCTTGTAGCTCCCTTAAAATGTGCTGTGCATCTTTTTTCATTAGAATCATTAAAATCAAGGGATTGATTTGTCAGCCAGCTTCCCAGCCAGGACCTTATTCTCCCCTGTTCCCACCACTCCCGCAGGTCACGGACAGCACGGTGAGCATCAGCAGCAGAACTTCATCAACAGAAACAATGCTCAGGAAAAAGAGTGAGAAGCTGATTTAAAATGGGAAGGAGCGCTGATCCATACAGCTTACCTGTTTAAGAGAATAGAGATGTCAGGTGGCTGGATGATGGCAGAAACAAAATAGCATTTTAGGTGGGACTAGGTTGTCATTTAAATGATAAACCTAAAATTTGGGAAAATCATTTGTGCGAAAGAAATAGAAGTTTTTAACTGTCTTCCCAGGGCATGCATCCTTCTCCAGTTCAGCCTTAGAACAAGGAGAAAACCAGAGAACAGAAATCCAAAGAAGGTCCTTGCCTACTGGGTTAGCAAGCGACAGCTGTATTGTAATGAAAGCAGACAGTACTTGTTTCCTACCCCACGCATTAACTCCAAGTAGAAACACTACTAATCTCAGATTTAAGGCTTAAGACACATGAAGCTATCTGACCTTGGAGGTGGGCCAGAAATCTACAGTTTACACACAACTCCCTGCTGCCAAAGGCTCAAACACCTTTTTTACAAAAGGTAATTTTAAGATACATATTCTTAATGCTAAATGCAGACAGTCAGCATCTAACATTGTTATTTTTTCCTAATGTTCTGGGATTTTGTTAACGTGTGCTTTCAAAGAAAAATGTTAACAGATTCAGAGAGACACACAGGGCTCATACTTCAAATCAGGTATCACCTTGCTCTCATCTATTTAAATACTTTTATTCAGGCTGCTCATCACAAGGCATAACAGCCTTGAACTTTTTTAATGCTCCAAAACATGACTCTAAGAGATTTGCTGGTACCCTTGATGGTTCATTTCTCAGAGATTTTTTTCATTTGTCATTATCGCAAAATTAAGTTGTTAAGTCTCAAATGCTGAATAACTTGTCACCAAATCATTCAGAGGAGCTTCTTGCAAACTTAATTTTTTAAATCTTGAGTTCTAGCATCTGAACACACTACTGTATTTTAACAGTCCAGTATTTTTTGATCCTTGAAATAATCCTCTATCTGGATTCCTGGAATTAAATAATTTGCAATAATTGATCATAATAATTTTTTTTGTTATATTTGTTTGCTGTAGGAGAGGGAAGGGAAAAAATAAGAGAGTATTCAAGTGTTTTCAGATGTTCTCTGACCACTGGTACCTAAGTATGCTGAAACTTCGATCCCGAATGAACTAGAAGCACTTCTACTAATTGTAGGTTTTACAACTTAGATAATTTCATTACCTTTTGAAAAAAAACAAAACAAAACAAAAAAAAATCCACCAAGGCAAATGTGATGCTTTTAAGCTTAAAACTTATGAGGTTCCTCAAAATACCACTCAGTATCACTGCCTTCCAGATGATACACTCAAAACTAGATGACTACAATTAAGCATACATCATACAAAGGCTATCATGACAAACAAATAGGAAGTCAGATTATTTAATAATATATAATTTAGATGACACAAGGACCTTATTTAAATATTGATTCCACAATTCTATTGCATCAGTTTTCATCCATTTGTGCCATAAGTATGGTTGTACTCCATATGTCACTCACAAAAACAACTTTTATGGACTTAAACAGTTGTAGCTACACCGTCTTCTAAAAGGACAAACGTGTTATTGCACAGAATTATGCAGCCTAGTCCAGAGGACCTAATCTGTGTCCTGAGAACACTGCAGAGGCATTACTGTCATGTGTTAATGAAGCACCAGCTTGTTTATGTTGCAACCTTTAGCAATGAAGGATGGAAGCCTACGCTTGACCCTGTGTTTGCTTCCCACGGTTCTTCATATATATATGCATTAAATTCAATCATCTCTCATCCATTTTCTATGCGCATTTAATTCAATTATCTCTCATCCATTTTCTCCAGTCTGGAAGAGGGAAATAGGAAAATAGACACATTTGCCTATCCTTCCCTCATTAGAGGAAAAGAATCCTCTCATGTTGACAATAATTCCATCAGCCTCTCTTTCTCTCTGCACGCCTTCCCAAGCTGGCTCAGACATCTAGCTAATGAGGGGTGACAGCACAGGCTCTGTGATACCCATCCTGAGGTGATCACTGGGGATTAACAGCAGTTAACCTGCTTCCTCACATGACATTAATTCAAAGCAAATAGTGCAATTCTGTAATTGCAGCTTTTACACATTGTATCAAACACCTTCTTCATACCTAGTGATGTGAATTCTGGAGTTAAACAGCACTTGTAAGAAATCCTTATGCTCCTCAGATTTATCCTAAAAACTAAGTGTCCCAGTGAGCTTACTTGGATAGATACTGCAAACCAAGAAGGGCCCAGAGACACATGTAGATATACAAAATTCTTTTTTTTTTAATCAGAGAAGGAATGAGAAAAACTTATAAGTGCCAACTCACTGAGCACCCACAAGTGCTTGTGTACTGTGAAGATGGCTCTAGGTCTAGAAGAACCGTTTCTAAATTTATCTGGTGTTTTTCCTGATGAACAGCTACTCCATAAAATGCAGCTCTAAATGCACATTTACATATGCAATTCAAAATATTTTTTTAATGTCTCAGCTTGCAAGTCTTCACAATTCCATCATCAGGCTGGGCAAGCATTTTACCTTATAGTTAGGTTAAATCTCAGTCAGTTATACCATATACATGTATTTCCACAAACAAATGAAAAAATAATTGTAAAGTTGAAGAGTTAATCTATCTCCCAGGTAATATCTCTTTTTACAAGTTTCACCGAAATAATTATGTCCAATATCAAACTATGTTGTACAAAGAGATTTTTAGTTGCAACTAAATGACAGCGATGAAGAAGAAAACATGAATAATCCAATTAACAGTAATAATTATAGTGACAAACATTTTGACCTAACTTCTCCTATATTTATTAATAAGGTTTAAGCAAAGCTAAGAGAAAAATTAGTAAATAATGCTGATCTTAACTACCTCTTTATGCCAAAAGAGTGCCAGGGATTGCCAACATACAGGCGTAGTTAAACCACACTGATGTTTTCTGCCCTCTGTGATTATTCAGTAACCAGCCAATGCCACACCAGCTTTTAAAGTGAACCAAGAATTGCCAGGAAAGCAGCGACCATGACAGACCAAATCCAAAGGAGGGGGAATAGCACTCCTACCTTCACAGACGGGGCAGCACTCCCCGGGGACCTTGACAGGGTTGAGGCAGCTCTGCCCACAGGCGGTGGCCACGCAGTGCGGGTCCCCGTTGATGCACTGGCAGAACGTGCAGTCGTCCTCCCGCCAGCGGTCCCCGTGAGCTTGGATCTGCCCATTGGCATAGCAGCCAGCAGGGTTATTGACTGGATAAAGCGGGTCTGAAATGAGAGCAATCGCAAGAGAGTCTGTGTTATAATTAATGCTTTAATATTTTTCATTTTGTTCTTCAGGACAAAATGGTTCTTTGGATCTGTTGAATCTTTTTTTGGTACCAACATTTCTAAGTGACCCACTGGAAAGACTCCTGTCAGGACTGCAACACTCTTTTACACTATGAACAACGATGAGGCCTCTGGCACATTTGTTGCTTTAAGCTGCACCTCATCCTAGTGTTAAAGATACTCTATCTTTTTGAACAGGGTCAGTTTTCAATTTCATTTCAGTTGAAGTTCTTGCCCCTTGAAAGCCACAAGTCCCACTTACCTGTTAGCAGTCAAATTAAGATCTGGATATTTAAATAACAGAATTTTAGGAAGCATACTTTGTATAAAATTTCTCCTTAAGTTCCCTGAAAGTCTGTATATGCTACCCCATTTCTGGAAATAAAAGCAGCTTTTACTCTTCAGAAATAATAGTACTCCAGAGATAAGTGGTACTCCAGTGGTAAGTTGCACTGATATTAATAGTTACAAAGATATATACATTATGTGAATGTATACAGATTATCATGGTGGCTAAGAAATGGTAACTGTCAGGCTCAGAAATGAAGTATCTGAGAATGTACAGTAAGTAGGTCAGGTTTGCAAAGCAAGTAACACTACAAATTACATAGTAAAGCAAATTTAATATATTAAAAGCAATAAATATATCTGAAAGCATCTTTTTTAGCTGACATCCAATAAACACAAGTGATTTATTATAAGTTAATTTTCCAGGAGTGTTAAGATGGAAAGACTTGGGAGAAAGAAGACGTCCTATCTGAAGGAAAAAAGGCTTGAATGAAACTTGGATTATTTCTTTGGAGTTTCATCAGTCCTCTTTGGAAGGAAGACAATGCATTTTCATTGTAGATAAAACCTGTAGCAGCACCAGTAGCTATTGTCTTATTCAAAGCCACTTTATGACACTCCAAACATTTGGAGTGAAATGGCAGACAACATCATCCCCATCCTGAGCTGTACTGATATTCAGAATTTTAGTAAAATTCTGAATAAGCCCAAAACCAGATGGTTGTGAAAATAAGGCGTTTAAAAATTAAAATGCTACTTAAATTCTTAACTTTGCACCTTTGATGTTTTAGGATAATCTTGCATCTGTAAAAAAACCAACATACAGGTTTTTGACCTTGCCAAAAATCAAATCATACACAAAGAAATGAAGTGAATTTTATCATTCAACCTATGTACAGGATTCTGATTGACAGAGGAATACAGAAAAAGCACAGAAAAGGCATACAAGACTTATGCTACTTGCAATAGTCTTCTATGCAACTCAAAGCACAAAGTTCCTGATACCCTTCAAAAGGTCAGTAGCATTTAAAGCTATAAATTACATCTCCTAATGCTGATATAGCCTACAGAAATTTGGGAAAGAACTCCTCCTGGAGTTAAGCCAAGAAGGGCTTCTGCCTGTACTTCACAACTCACACCAAATTTAGTACTTGTCATTTTAGAATTCTTGGGGAAAAAAAGCATTGGGGTTTTTTTTGATAATTTCTATAATCAAGTAAATATTTGTAGAAAGCAACTAATCACCTTGACAACAAGCCATGAAATACTCAACAGAAGAAGAGCAGGTAGAAAAAATGCCACTTCTTCAGCAACTAGAAAAACATGAATGAGTGGGCTGATATGTTCTGCCCATTTAAAATACATGACCTTGTCAATTTAAGTGTCAACTTTACCCAAGTAATTTAAAAAGGGACCAGAACCATCTTTTTTTTTTTTTTTGAGTGTTTAAAGGAACCAGGACAATTATAATATGTTAAAGGAACCAGTTGTCTAGGCTCACTTAAAAGAATGTCACTAAATCAAGAGGGATTTCTAGTAAAAACCACCATGCATCTTACTATCCAATCGTTCAGAATTCAGATTTCCTTCATTTAGTGCCATAACCCTTATCAAAACAATACACAACAGAAAGAAGCAAGACATATACCACCAGGTGGTTTGATGAAGGACCCTGTAACTTGGTATTAAGCCACAGTCATTAGTAGAAAAATAAGAGTGTACACAATAATTATATAATGTTATCCATTTTATTCTTAGTAAGGACCTGTCTTAAAGAAGAAATTTCCACTGCAAACTAATACACACCAACTCATCAATCTGAAATGAAATGTCACCAGGTTTTCTTGCTAGTCTGATGGAAACATTGCAAAAATGGAGAAATCAAATTTTATTGTGGTATGATGATATGACAGAACAGTTTATTGATAAATAATAAGGTAGCTGAATATTTAAATCATCAAAGAGGATAAGGGACATATCTAGATCTGCAAGTTCAATGTGGAAAATCAGCACCTATATCTGAATATGATAGGACAGATAGAGCAGATATATAGATATACATGTATATATATTGTCACAATGATTTCATAATACCAAATCTTGGAATATTCACATATGAGAAAAAATAGTAATCACAGCAAATGAACCCAAGAGATTTTATATATTCTATGAAGTCACCAAATCCAAATCCTACAGCAGCTTTTTCAGGAGTGGATCCGCACTTACTTGGGAGAGTTCACCACACCAGACATGCCTTCTCTAGACCTTTTCAATCTTACATTAAATGACAGTGTATCACAGATTTTTTTTATTTTTTTTTTAGAGCATGAAGGCTCTTGTAAGTGTAGGTGCAACTGCACCAGGAAAGACCACAAATCTAGGATCCTCCCTTCAAGTATAGTCAGCAATGAATGTCTAGGCCAGGTCTTAAACTCAGGGCAAACATAGATTGGTACCTCTCTGGAATACTTAAATCTACAACATTTGCATTTCAGTTTCTCTACATGTGAACACCACGTGTCAACATGATACAAACTGACACTAAAATACGTAAAATATACACCAAAACATTAAAAAATTACAAATACTCTTTAAAAAAATACTTCCAAACTTTCCCACCTGATATTTTATTATCCAGGTTTTGGGTTTAAATCTCTGAAGCTTTCAGTAGCTTGTAACAAAACAAGCTATTTTTCACCAGATCCTGTGCTGAGTGAGAAGGTCCAGCTCTTACAGCTGCCTCTATGAGATGTATTTTTATGAGGTACTTTACTTTCTAATCCTCTGCTTGGAATAAAATGCGACTATATCGGATCTTCTGGCTTATTTGCTCCTGCAAAGAACTACAGGAATAATGGTATTAAGGAGACTGCAAAGTGTTTGAAATTCACAGTAATTACTAGACTCTCCTCTGAGAAGATTTCAGATTTCCAGGTGATTTCACCTATTGAGAAGATATTCCTAAGTCCACATTTAAACTAAGGGACTAAAAGTGTTTCACAGGCCTTTTCCCTACCTGGTGGCCATAAGCTAATCCTCAATGAGGCAAGATCCAAGTGCCTGCACCACCCCAATCTTCCTCTGCTGGAATCCTGGTTTTATTCTGGCAGAATATTACTCCAATACTTTCTAGTATTAGCAAGAGGGTCAATGTGATATTTCCCACAGAGCCTTTTTTAGGAGGACTGCAGGCCTAGCTAGCAAGGCTCTCAGCAGAGCAAAGGAGGAAGAGGAAAACTGGCATCGGATTGCTGCCCCATTGCTTTCTGTAACTGTAGAGGAAAGAAGTTGTGTGCATCACTCCAGCTGAACAGAATAAGAAGGAGGTTGCAAAGCAAACAAAATTTGTCTCAGGGTCACAACTACATCTCTGGAGATACCTGTCTCAATGTCTGTGCTGAAATTAAAAACAGCTTTTTATGTCATTTGTCAAGAAGGCCCCCCAAAAAGCATGGCACACTTGACCATGTCTAAGAAGTATTGTCAAGGCCAGAGGAGCACTGCAAAGAACATGACAGCACATTCAGGCACAGCAAAAATATAGAAATAAACTGAATTATGGAGGAATCTGCAAATTCCAGAAGAACAAAAGCTCAATGAGTTCATTGCTCATTTCCATTGAACAGATAAATGGAAAAAAAAGCAGCAGAATTAAAAGCAGAGAGGATTAACAAGAGACTGTACCTTCACAGACTGGGCAGCACTCTCCTTCTGGCACGTAGTACCTGTCGCAGTGTAGCTCACCACACTGGGCAGAGAAACAAATGGAGACTCCCCCTTGGCACCGACAAAATCGACAAGCATCCATCCGAAACATGTCTCCATCATAATACTCCATGCTGTTAAATATGCAAGTTGGCTTCACTTCTGAAAGAAGAAAAAGAAAAAAAGTGTTTTACAGATATTGTTAAAGAGGAAATAGTTAAGCTTATGCTGCCACTGACAAAAGCAGATATAAAAGAGACAGTTGATTTTTTTTTCATCTTGTAAAGTCAAATACAATTTCATTTTAAGAACATGGTATATTTTATTTTCTGTTCAACAATGGAAGAAAATAAAATGCTGCTCAAAATACCCTTCAGAACAACTGTCTACAATTATAAGTCTCAATTTAGAAAAATTAAAATCCTGGAAAAAGGCTGCAGTGGTGGTATTTTTTTGTAGGTGCTAAATATTTTTCATTCTCAATGAACCTGAAGCTACTTCAAGTTTCAGCACATGAAACAATATGTTTTTCTGTTTTAAGAAGTCAGTTCCTGATGTTTCTTAAGTGTAATCTTCCTCTCTGAAGCACTTGGTACTCAGGTAGATAAACTGCACTAAAAGCTGTCCAATTGATAGGTTAAAAAAATCAACCAACCAACCAACACCCAAACATTTTGTGACTGCATGATCTGTTAAGCAGAACTGAACACTTCTTTTTTCAAGCAACCTGGAGCTGTAATAGCCAGCTTACAACCAAACTCCTCACAAAAAACCCAAACCTCAATTGTAATAATAGTTACATGATCACTTTAGCATTTCAAAAACATAAGATCGGTAGGTCTTGTATGCCCCCATCTACAGCAGAGCCTTGACATAGAATTAAAGCCAAACTTTGTGGGAAACTAAGAGTTTCTCAAAATTTTTAAGTGTTTTGGGAAGAACATTGCTCGTTTACTTTGTTAACATTCAAAAAAAGGAAAAAAAGATGCTAATTAAACCAATGAAACAGTCTGCAGATTTAATCAGCTTTTTCTCATCATTATTATTATTTTATACCAAAGACATTTGGTTCCAGATTATGAAGATCTACACAGCATGCATATATCACAAGGTCTTCATAGAGGTTTTGACCTTGCCGTTACCCCACATTTATGAACCCTCCTCCATCACCTATTTTACAGATACTGTTAAACAGGAAATATGTTGCTATTAACAAAAACAGATATAAAAGACACAGTTGATTTTTCTTTCATTTCATTTTCAAAGCCCACTCAGTTCAACCTGCCAACTGATCCCCCCACTTCCACAACACTGTGCAGCTCCATGGCTTAGGGCTGAATCATTATGACTCAAGACACTGTAGGAAAAACACTCCAAATTTATGTTCAACTATAGTACTCCACATTAGTCATTAGGAAATTATGACTTCACACTATCATCATTATATTACTCAATTACTTAAGCCCCCTCCCTCCTCGCCACTTCAGAATAAAATTTTGGCCTCATATGACACTAGCCCAAAATTTGTGAAAGCAGCCACCCAAAGTACAGCAGTATCTAGTCCACCAGTCTGTTCCTTTCAGAAGCTTTAAATCTAGTCTGAAAAAACAAAGATTCTGAAAACAGGAAGCCATTTATTTCAGAAACAACACTATCAAATGCTGTAGTAAACCCACCACGTTTCGTTGCATTTGAAGCAAACAGCAGAGAAAAGAAGGGACAATTGTCCATGTTTCTGATTTCTGTAGAACAGATGGTAAAGACTATTTACATATATATAAAACGCCTAGCCAACTAGAGTTGAAAACTGTGCCCACTTTATGGTCAGGTGATTTTTCTTTTGCTTAGTGATCAATCTCACACGGGAGATGAAAAATCAGCATTTTCAGATGCCTTTCAATCCACCACAATTCCCTTAACTTCTGGGAGCTAAAAACTGAGTTTCTCTTGACAATGACACAGTTTTTCTTTAAAACTCTAAAGCATTTCAAGCACTTCTTTCAACATATATTGTGTTCCAGCCTTGAATTATTTGAAATTATTGTAAAGCATTAGAGTTGAAACTTGGAAGTATCCAGAGCAATGTTTGATTTTTACATGCCTGTTCTGTCTTCAAGGCATAATGTAGAAAGCAGCATAAAAAATAAGAGCAAGAGGAGGAAATACCACTGTGTCCGGGAAAACAGCTATGACCTCATTAGAAAGCAATTCACATAAACAAACACTTGAGAAATATTTCAAGTTTATGCAGCTCAAGCTGTTAGTTTAAAAACCTTCTCAAAAAGGAAAAGTGCCAACACAACTCAAAGGGCCTTTAATCCCTTTGCTTCTGGCTTCACTGTTTTGACTGCAGCTTTCCAGATTTTTACTGATTCCCCCATACCCAAAGAGAAGAGATGAATTCCTGCCTCATCAGAAGTAGAAACAATCTCCCATTAATTATTGTTATTTTTAAATGTCCAAACAAGACTATGCAAGTAACTGCAAATCCTGAAGGGAAACAGCATGTTTTATTCCTACAATGAAAACCACTGCAGAATTTCACTACGTGTGTATTTTTAACATCCTCCCTTATGGTAAGTGTATATATCCAGACTAACTATAGACCTAAGCCTATGCATCCAGCTACAAGACAAGGATTACTTTTGTTAGAACCATCTGTAAGACTCCAGTCTTGAGACTGAGTAAAGGCAAAATAAGCACTAAAATGAAGAACTCTAGCTTTAGATACGCCAGGTTGAAGCTTGAGTAAGCAACACACAGTGAAATTATAATAATGCGTTTCTTCCACCACAATATGCTGAAAGATCTTTCAGTTCCCCTTTTTTTCTTGTTGTTTTTAAGTGCCAATTTTATTGCCTTATTGATGTAAGTATGACAGTCACCAAGGGACAAAAGAACATAAAGCTAACATTAAATAAATGCATCTTTTCCTAAATTCAAGAATTCATTGTTCTACCAAAAAAGAGAAAACTGCAGGTTGGACTCCTCAAGCTTAGTGTGTCACAAAGGAATTCAAACTGCCAAAACCTCACAGCACACAGCAGTTAAACATATCTGAGACTCCAAATCCTGTTTGTGATGCAGACTACCACAACAAAGCAATGGGCATGAGACACAGGCCATGGCTTTGTGAACATAAATTCAGTGTCTGCTAGCTCTCAGATAACCCAGTAATACAAGATCGATCCAGCCCAAGCACTGATACACAGCTGCCCATCTGTGAAAGAAGCCAGGACAGAGGGGATGGTCTTCAGAAAGATGTAGGGTTTTTTCTGGCAGTGGAAGAACAAATGACATCTCTGCTTCTATATAAAGTCAAGCATGACTACGATTGACTTGATTTGGCATTAAAGTTCCTGCCACAGAGTTAAAAGAAAAATAGTTCTGACACAAATTTAGCTCTGCATGGCCACAGCCTTTTTGTCCTGGGGGTGAGAGCCCAAAAAGGTGGCACTAAACCCCACAGCCTCACACTACATAAACTAAACCCCACAGCCTCACACTACATGATCATTTCTTAAGCCTTTATCACCAATCTGAACTGCAAAGGGACACAATCCTTTTTATTTAATTAGTTTTTAATGTACATGTAGATTTACACTCCTACGTGTAAATCTAATGAAATACATATTAGTTTTACGGGCTGAACTACTCCAAAGTAAAAATTCTGCTACTGAGATTTCTTTAGTTTCCTAATACTTATGGTTTTCTTTAATTCAAGTCCTGGAACATCTCAGAAACACATGCAAGTCTGGCAAACTGTCCCTTGCAAGGCAGCAGTTCTACACACGGCCACACCAAGCACATGAGATGCCTCAGGGTATCAGCCTCTGTCGACAAGTTTGGGCATTTTCTTCTGTAGTATCAGAAATTCCAGCTCTCCCAAACCAGAAGCAAGATTCAAAACAATTTTCTGTTGTTCAAAGGATTAAAAGGTTCATGCTTCCAGGACTTCAAATGTTCCTTCAGCATAAAGAAGTATTTGTACCAGAGCCCTGGAAGGAACTTGGGTAAGTGCTGTGAACTTTCTATTAAATGAAAGGGAAGAAAACAGAAAAATTTGAATCCTTTGTCTGTATAAACAAAATACAGAAAAGATTTCCATTTTTCCAAAGCTGAGCTGATAGAGTTTAAAAAAGAGAAGGTTACATATCATTGGAATTGGCCCATAATAATGTTATAAGGCAACTGTATGCTGTTGCTGCCTTGCCAGCATACAAAAACAAGCTAGGTAGAAAAACTATTTGGATTCTTACTCTTCAGGTTGCGCTGCTTATTTTTCCTAAGCAGTATATTCCTTATTACTGCAGTAGATTATATTGCAGCATATTCCCTATGAACACAATTACAGAACTGTTCTGAAAGTCCTTCGGTTGTGCATATAAAAAGGTGATCCAGAAACAGAGAAACCAGAATTAAAATAAAACTGAAACTATTATTTGTAAATGAATGCATTTATTTATACAATTACTTAAAAATATTTTCACAGCTTAAAGGAATGAAATACTATTTTGTGGCAACTGCAGTCTGTAAAAGAAACTAAAAGATACTTGGGATGCTGAGAAAACACAAATTCAGCTCTCCCTGATACATCCCTGTCTTAATATTTTCTTTAAAACCACCAGTAATGGAGGAAATGCAACCGACCTATTAAACAATTCCACAGTTTGATTGACTGTAACACAGCAAAAATCATGGAAGGGGTAATTCAGGTTAGGCAGAAACAACAAACAAATGGAAAGGAAGTGTCCCCTAAGCTTCATTACATTTCTCATCTTCAAGGTCTCATGTTCTACAGTTTTTTCTATCCTCCAGTACACAAATTTCTTGCTAAGAGGAGTCATCCTCAGGACACTTCAGGGTGTCCCTGCCTACAACCTCTCTTACAAATAAAATGTATTTTAATTTTGCTTTTCAATTTTAATTTTTCTCCATCAGGTCATGTGTTTTAGTGTTTGATTGTTTCTGTGATTTTCTACAAGGCTATCCCCCTTCTTTCTCTTAACTCCTTCTAGAAATTAAGCAGGGCTGCTTTTTAACATCCTGCAGTGCTACTACTGGAAAATACCAGGACAACAAAGGAGGAGCTGGGGCCACAGAGGGTGGTGGCTATGCTCTAAAACAGTGACAGATTTTCTTGATGAAATTGCCAAACAATCCTTGGAAGCAAGATATGTTCTTCATAACAGAGGAATGTGTTTAAATCCCAGTGGTCTCTGTCAGTCCATCACAGGAGAAAATACATCTTGTGATCAGGTTAGCCATAGGCATGTCAATAGGGCACAGACATCTGAAACAGCACCACTATTAGGTACTGGCACAGCCCATCATGCATTGCCAGGACATTTGTCAGAAGCCTCTAGTGCATGAGAAGTTAAAAATTGCAGGGGGAGGGGGAAAAAAATCTCCAAACCTGTAACACAAGGCTGTGGTCTGGCGTTCTAACAGCTCT
The DNA here is from genome assembly GCF_000277835.1 of Geospiza fortis. Taxonomy (NCBI): domain Eukaryota; kingdom Metazoa; phylum Chordata; class Aves; order Passeriformes; family Thraupidae; genus Geospiza; species Geospiza fortis. Next base: position 16,962,173 of record NW_005054299.1, on the reverse strand, counting down.
AGCCATGTCTTCCATTCTTTGAGAAAAATACTGAATTCTAACCTTGTCCTCCAAAGTATTGGAAACTTCATCCAAATTTAAAAATCCAGCAGTATTTGAGCCAGAACATCACTGAAGATATTAGCCTACCAAGACAATTCACTTTGGCAAAAAACCATTACTATTTCACCAAAGTAAACACTAGAAGTATATACTTAATTTTTTTTAAAACTTTTAAACCCAGGCAGAACTGCACCATTTGACATCTAATGTTTTTTGTATATGCCATATCATTTCACAGAGTCTATACAGCATCTTGTGTTTCATTACCCACAAAAAAGAAATAAAATAGATTTTGTTCTTTTTATTAAAAAAAAAAAATTGTTTTTAAAGCTCAGTCTCTACTTCCCATTGAAAAACCCTCCTGCTCCTAGTGAACCACTCAAGAGTTTTGAGTCTGGTTTCACATCCAGCTGTGGTCCTGACAATCCCTACCCCATCTCTTTTATCTATTTATCTACAGACTAGTTTTGACCAGGAATTTTAGGTTGCCTGGCCTTCAGTTTTCTGTGTTTTTCTTTTCCCTCTTGGTTTAAATGTAACTGGTAATGACTTGCACTGTTTCACACACTTTTCCCAATTTGACTAGGGCAAGTATAATACAGGTTCAGAGGATCTAAAACATTTGACTTGGTTTGGCAGACTCACCTACTTTTTCATTATACTAGACCAAATTCTCATCCAGCTGTGATTGGCCATGATTTTCAAATACCTTTCAGATGTTCTGACTGAACTAAAAACAATAAACCTCAAAACAAAACCTCAGCCCACAACAACTAAATCCCTCTACCTTTTTGGTATCAGATTATCCTCCTTTAATGTTAACCTTATTACGTACCAAACAATTTGTTATCTTTTTCATCTCAGAAGATGCATTTCGCATTTAATTTTTTTAAAGCAGATGCCTATTTGAAGTCCACCACAAAAATCTGTGGTTTTGGACGGCCAAAGAGAAATATGCAGTACTGTTCAATTAGTATTAGGACTGTTTAGTTCTCTGCTCCAAGACAGACTGTTACCTTGCTCAAATCCTTGTTTCTTTAGAGCACACACAAAGTAAGTTTAATGAAAGTGCAATAAAGACTGCCAAAATTATTGCAATAAATAATGGGAACTCCATGGTAGATGGTGTCTGTGAGGTACTTCACTTGGACTTCATTCCTCCTTCTAAGGTGAATATTTTCCTTGCTGACCCTATATTCCCCATCAAATCCTTTCAGTACTCATGGATGCTCCCTTTACAAACAGGCCATTGTTACTTCCCTTTTAGAAATAGTGGAATGACCTTTATCCTTTTCTGCACCATGAGATTAATAATGGATCTGCAATTGCTGTGAGGAGCAAGTGCACCAACAGGTGACAAGAAGTGTGATTAAAGAGGATTTTTAATCTCTCCTCTAATGCAGTACCGCTGTATAGAGATGCAAGCGTGAAAATAGCCAGAAGGCACAGAGTAAAAAGAAATGCCTCCTTTAAGCCAGTTTATCTTCTCAAATGAGAAAAAAAATTCACAGAAACAGTTATAGAATACTGATTATGAGTCACATCAAGTGGTCTTACTTATGTAGGAGATCACTTCTGTACCACCAAGGAATTATCAGTACAGCCTAAATCAGCAGAATAGAAATGGTCAAAGTCTTAAGTCCCAGGGAAGGTGTGATTTGATCTTCCCAGGATCAATGCCAGTTATTTTCATGCATCCATCCGGTAGTCCCACTTTCAATGGATAGGGCAATGAAAGTCTACACCTCAACTCCCAGGGAAAATGGATTGGAACTCCACAGCCATCCTTGGTAGAGCTGAACTCTAAAATCACAGCTCACACATGGCCACGGCAGAAAGCAGCATGGTCCCCTTGACCTTGAACCATGCCGACACATTGATGAGGACCACTCACACACATGATGTATCATATTTCACAAACCAATCAACAATATTTTTTGAAGTAGCAGTTGTTTTCAAGGAAACTTACTGAGAAGTGAAAGCTCTGACTGACAGAAGGCAGCAGCTGCAGGATGCCTGGTAATTGCTCTCTCAAATTTCTAAGGCACAGCTCACAGTCAGTATGTGCTTTAAGTGCAACTTACATTCAAGAGATCTATGCATCAATACCTAATTAGAGAACAGGCAAGTTTGGATACTCACTCTTGTTTCCAAGCACTTGAACTCTTGCTGCACATGCAGCTTTTAATCTCTTTAGACTCACTTGTTGATCCTTGTAATTGAATGCCGAATCAATTTTCTTTCCTTACAAGCTCCCCATGAGTAAAGCAGAACACCAGGATTAGCAGAGAGAAGTCCTGGTAAATAATATATTTTGTATGGATCAGAAGAAACTAGTTTCTGTAAAATACAGGATTTTTTGGAAGACTGCATATCTTGGGAATCTCTCACTCAATTCTCCCCAAGTAAGTATCACATACTATCTAGTATTCTCTAGATGAAAAGCAGTTCTCAGGTAAGTGCAAGTGGGGAAACTTCACGGCGTAGTCTGCCTTTAAACAAAGCAATACTGACTCTCACTTTCCCTGAAACAGGGCAGTAGAACCACACAACAAACAAAACCTCTTTGTTCAGTTTCATACAGTAAGATGAAATTATCTGCTATAGATTTCCCATGTTGCCTTATTTCCTTTATATCGACTTCACACTTCTCTGAAATGAGTACATTTGACTATGGATGTAGTCTTCTCTTCCCTGAAAACTTTACTACTGAACAGCACTGTGCAAATCTCTGATTCCCATATGCAATAAGCAGTGATGTATTCAGTTGGCATTCAGCTATACCTCTAGCGATACTATTTTATGGCAGGCAGAGATTTAAATTTAGAAATTCATACTTCTGTCTCCTTCAGGCTAGAATTGTGTTACATGCATGAACTAGGGCTTCTCCTAATCTTACATTCTTGATGGTCATCAAGAATGTAAGATTAGGAGAAAGAGCCAGGAAGCCATCTAAGCACTGATGACTGACAAAATCATATCACTGTTGCATTTTACATTACTGCCAACAATTCCATAGAGTTGCAAAGTTGAAGTTAAAAATGAAACATTAAAGACCTTTCTCCTGACAAGGAAAAAGGAGCAAAAAGAAATAACATGTTGCAGCCATCATTGTTGTCTGAGCTGTCATTTTGACATCCAAGGACCAGGCAGGGTATGCTCAGGGATGGCTCAAATACTCACCCTAGATAAATCACGACAAAGGAACTTGATCATGTCAAAAGAGAACTTTGGATTCCTTCCTACCACCATTTAACAGCTCAGAATGATTTTCCTTACAAAGATGCTTCCCTTCAAAATAAAGGAATCAATGCATGCCTTAAAATTGACCTTTTCAATTGACTGACCTCTGGAACAAGAATCACATTCTAATGACAGTAAGCATTAACCGTAATAGTGAAAACTTTTAAATATAGCAGTGCTTTAAAAAGCACAACTTTATGTCTCTAGCTGTGTAACAGTTTTATGTGAAATACTCTGATATTTGCATACATTCATGATGTTTAAAATATCACACAGAACTATTGTAATCTATCTGCAATGTAGTTTTTTTTCTTCGCACCCATAAGAAAGTTGTTGTCAGGACTTTCTAAATTTTTTTTTGTATAAAAATATCTCCAAAAAAGTTTGATCAATGCAAAGATTGGACAGTTACAGACAATAGCTACTTAACAAAAAGCTCCAATTAAATGAAAGGATCCTTTTCCAAGCAGAAATAAATGTTATTTTGGTGATTTATAATGTCTATATAATCATAGAATAAACTATGAGAAGCAGCAGTTTGCATATGATGTAAAACATACGGACACACCCAGTACGAATCTGAAGCAGGAAAATAAAGACTAGTGTATTGACTTAATTCTGTATTTATGATCAAATAACACCACCATTACAATCTGCAAAAGAAGTAATTACTGCAGAAGCTTATTTTGCCACAGATTAACATGCTTTTCTTAGACCAACAAAAAGCTAGTTTGAGACTGTGTATCAGGAACAAAGATAACCACACAAAATCCATTTATGTATCGTAGAGCTTCTATATCAGTTTTACATTAAATCCAGGAAAAACACCTGCAAAAGAATAACTGATCTGTCCCCAAACTGTTGACAAACAAGAAAGAGAACATACCATAGAGTCTCTCCATGACATGTATTTTGCAGCCATTATTAACTATCTCCTCAACACTGGCCACTGTTATTCTACAACTACAGCAAATCTCCTTCCCACACAGTAAAGCCAGCCTACACATACTGTGAAAATGTAATTCTGCATCTATCACATTAGCACAAAATTGCAAAAAACATCACAGAAGTATGGCCTGCTTTAACACTCTGACCATAATTAGGGTTACCTAAATATAAAAATTGGATTTTTTGCAGTCTACATACAGTAATTTGTAATGGATATCCTTATTTTAAGGTAATGATGATCAGTACTCTTCCTGAATGCTCCCCCCCGCCCCACCCACTGCCAAAGGAATTATTTAATTATTTAAATTATTTCATTATTTAATTCAATAGATGTTACAATAGCAGGAAAACTATACTTATGTGAGTATGCACATTTCTTTTTTATTCCATCCTCTTGCTTGTTTTCAGAGGTTTTCAAACACAGAAGTAACTAACAAAACTTGTTGGTAATGCTGATTATACAACTTCCCCACTTACCATCTATGGACTCATTAAATTGCATTTGATTAAAACACATGCTTTAAAAAGGCATCTAATCCTAATTGGAAAGGATGAAGATATGGAATTCAGCATCCTCCCAGGAGTTTGTGCCAACAGTTAGCCACCCTCACTACCGAGAACAGCTTGTCCCAGATCTTACATATTTGAATCTTCTTGCTTTGAAGGCATTTTTTTAAATGAAGCAAAGAAATTGATCTAAGCCTATAACTGTAAGATATTTTCTCCATCTGTTACTGATATCAATTGTATCTCCTCTGCACTTGTTAGTATTTCAAAATACTGCAAAAAACCAGAACTGAATATTGAATTCAACTATCGGTTTCACTCAGAACCTTCCCCCCTCCCCTTCATCTTAAATTGACAAAAGTAATGGTTGGGATTTATTGCACACATACACACACATGTACCAGCTTGTCATCGCATTAAACATGAATTAGAAGTTCTTGTCAGAATTAGTTTTCTAGGAATTTAGAGGTTGTAGAGGGCTTATTTGCAGTAGTTGTCCCCGAAAAAAAAAATGCTAAAATGCATTTGAAAAACACCTGAATTATAAAGCAATACAAATCATGTTCTATGACTATTCTGTCTTCTCTACCAATGATACGCCACAAAATACAAATGTCACACACTCATGAGTAGTTTCACAATTGCTCACGGATTGTTAATAAAAAAATTGATCATCTTCAGGTTTATAACTATTTCTTCTTTCCAAAATGGAGCATCATTAATAACTGCACCTGGAAGTTTGCTTGGAGCACTTTAAAATCATGTCATACAGCATTAGTTTATAAAATTTCATTGTAGCACTAAGTAACATAACGACAAATGTGATTTTCTACAAAAAGTATTTCACTTTTCTGACCAGTTTCCTCAGGATTATTTTCTTTTTTTTAAAGAGGAACTTATTGAAGATAATTTTGATACTGGCCTGGAATATATTAAAAATTGTTTTTAAGGACAGATATAAGGCAAACCTAAAAACCTTAATTTTTCTTCAAGCCGCCCTTTCTGCTTCCCTCTGTAGCACCACCTTCCCTTCAAAAACTCCTATTTCTTCTTCCAATTTACTCTGTATTCATAGGCTATTAAAGTATAGAAAGCCTGAGAGGTAAAAAGGAATCTTGATCCAAAAGCAGCTTGGATCTTTGGAGTGAGCTACAGTGCACAATAAGGCAGTGATGCCCAGGGCAACAGTGCTAAAGACAGTCCAAATTCACTGCTACCAATGAAAAATTAATCTAACTTCTACTTGGAAATAGGACATGAAGATGTCACAAAAAAGTGGGAAACTTAAACAGCTCCATCTCATACCTGCTACACTACATATATTGCAACAGTTTAGTCAGCAGTATTCAAAAATAACATGCAGGCTGAAGAAAAGCAATTAGCATGGTGGTCTGTACCTTTGAGACATCCTATCAGCAACTGGCTCTATTTCTTGCTCAAACTACTAAAGTAAATCTTGAATTAAACACTGAATTCAGGCGTCTCACAGAGGTAAATCAGATTCAGAAATGATACTTTAGCAGAATGAAACAAATATGAAACAAAGAAAGATGAGTGTTACTTTAGTGTACATAAACAAAAAGTAGATAAGTTGCATTTATATAATCTTACCCAAATAGTGAAAGAATTACTCTAAAAGCTAAAGAATCTGTGACTCTTCATGATAGAAATCCTTTTATTCATATGGGAAAACTCAATTTTTATATATAATATCCCATTATACGTACTATTATTTTTGAATCAGCAGTTGTATATTTAAAATATTGCTATGTGTAAATAACACAGATCTTCTCCTGTAGAAATCTTTCTCTCTCTCCATTTGCAGTGACAATTGTAAAATAAAGGCTGTTTCAAACATTCGATACACATAGCACTAAAGATCAAATATTGCTGGATGACAATTAGTAAATACTGCAACAGCTTGTAATCTTTAATGGTCAGAAATTATTATGCAATCCTTCCAAGAGTATTCTCCCCCTTACCAACAGTCAAATATAATTTCACAATTCACTATATACACCACATATATATATATACAGCCCTATATACAGAACAGTCCTCAGATAAGAGTCACTCACATGAAAAATTTAAGGTTTTCAAGTATTTTCTTAACATTTAGATTGGGAAGCAAAGAATGATAAAAATATTCCTACACTGTCTTACAATTTCTAAAAATTGTACAAGTGTGTTAAAAATTACTTTGCATTTGATTCTTAAAGCAAACCCCATAGTCCAAACAGCATGCCTTCACTTAGAGTGCTGCCACAAGCAGCTGTGATGGTTAACAAAAATTTCACTTCTAGAAGGCCTCTAGTGTTTGCTACTGGCAGAAGACTATATGAAAGACATGTATTGAGGGAGTCTTGCTAAAACTATAATTCCCTGAGTCACAGAGAAAAGTGCTTCAGAAACTAAAACAGTGTGACAACTGTTCAAAATGACAGTTTCCCACATCAGTATCTTCACCTAAACCTCCACTTCCTTCTTACTGAATGGAATTCAAGAATATTAACTCTCTTAGATCTTGACAACATAAGAAGAAATAAGCAAACTCCCAGCATCCCACAGAGAGACAAAACCCCCTCCTGAGGAGGTGCTAGAGAAAGTTTCACATACCATTGACACATTCAAAGACATCACAGCACTTGCCAGGAGTCCCATCTCCACGCGAGACGATTTGGGGCACGGAGCCTGCCTCGCACATGGGGAAACCACAGAGACCAGTGAGACACTCGCATCTGAAACCAAAGAACAGCAAGGACAACCCGTAAATAAAGCAAGCCACGTACCAGGTGAAGGAATAAGCAAGAGAAAATGTCAGAGCACAAGGTAGAGCTTTGGCATGTTCATGTCTTAGAATCATCTTTTATTAACTCAACAACCAAGACATTTTATCAACCTGAAGGGTTCTTTTTAACCATCCAAACTCTACTGGCTGTCAAGGAAACAAAAAGCTGGCAGTGTGCAACACCAATGGTGCTCTTCTGCTCTGTGCAAAAATTTGAAAACTGTAATAACTGTGTTCTCCAGATTTGCAAAATAAGACTTCTCCTTCAATTCTGTCTTGAATAATTAAAATTGATGAAACACTAATAACAGAAATTGCGCCCTTCATCAGAAGGGTGTTCTCTCATTAGGAAACCATATTATATCCAGTGTAATCTTGGGAAAAATTAAAGAGAAAGGAAGACTGGAATCATTAAATCTAAGCTGAATGAAAATAATTGGAAGTTCTCTTTTGGTGTTGATGGTGGTGCAGTTTGCAGAAGGTGAAACCAATTACATGTGATGCCAAATAATGTGGGAAGTTAGGTATATTAAACACTGTGGTCAGTTTTGGATCATTCTAAAAGGACTGCTTTCTCCATATAAGTAGTATTTATTTGCTCATTTAAGAAAACAGCCTAAGGAACTGGGAGATATAAAATGTAGAGAAACAATAGTCATGTTTGCTTCCAGATTCTTCGCTTTATGATTAACATAACAGTTTAAAAGTCAAACACTTAAGACTTTTGATAAGTTTACATTTAACAGAGTTCTTGCCCTGAACAATGACCACATTTTAGGGATAAGCAGCAATGATTCCTGCTTATATAATTCTGCTTAAGATTCCTGCTTAAGAAATATAAGATCCTGTAATTATGAGTTAAAGAAATAAAAACTCTACTTGTTAATAAACATTTCAAATATTTTAAGTATCCCAAGATAATCCCCACATTAAACAAGAAGCAGCATCAGCCCTTACTGCATTTCTCATTCTTTATGCTCAAAAAGCAAGAAGTTTGGTTCTTCTGTGTCATGCATGTCTCCTTAACTGCCCAACAGCCATTTCATCTCAGATCAGCATCCAATGAATAAGGGAGAACCACCCCTCAACAGAGAGGTTTTTAATATCTCTCCCTTTAACCTCATCAGTGTTAGATAAAATTGTTATGTTCTCCAGTGTAAGGTACTACTCGAAATTTGCAAGAAATACAAGTTAAGTAAAGGAATCTCACAGAACCTTTATTAAACTATTTGAAAAGGATTCTTAAAATACTGCATTACAGAAGCACGTTACTATAAAGTCAGTTTCACAAATAATGCTAAATACATCAAGATAACTTTATGTGCACATAGATGCTACAGTATAGCAACAGTTTTAAAGCAGGCATTTCAAGGTTTGGTGTTTTGTTGTTTCTTCTTTTGGTTTGGTTGGGGGTTTTTTTTGTTTGATTGGTTTTTTGTTTGTTTGTTTTTTAATAATACTATGCTTCCCATAAGAGTAAAGGACAACGGACTAAACAAAAAAGTAAGAGTACAAAAATCAAAGTTTTATTTACCACATCTTTGCTTGTGACATTTTCTTCTCAACTTATTTGTAAATACACAGACAGAGGGAACCTAATTATTTCTGTACCATGTGTTGTTTGCCATCAGAGATGTAGAAGGAAGAAAAGGCATTCTGGCTTCTACTACACGTGATAAAAAAATACAAAGGATTTGGGTCAGCAGTTTCCCTTTAAGATGACTGTAAATAATTTTAGAGAATTACTAATATCTCTCACTTCTGCTGTTCCAACAGTACAGGCAGATGGTGGGGGGGGGAAGAAAAAATATGACCTCTAGTATTCAATGAAAAAGAAAAATTAGCACTGTCAGGTTCATGGAATTTGTACCTTAACCCAGTGTCCTGGTTTTGCATGGGTCATGGGGACCTCCCATGCAAAACCAGGACATTCCATAAAGCAGACTGTTTTGAAAGATGTTTTTGCTTTCTGAGAAGAATGAAACCCAGAAATACCTACTAGATGTTACTAATGAAAAAGTTTAAAAGTATATGACAGAAAAAAAAGTGCAGACACAATCTGTCAGTGGTATTAAAAGCCTAAATAAAAACTGAAGTTTCACTTCAATCGCCCTGTATTAAAAATCCTGATAATGATTCTCATTTTCCTCTGGGAAAATAGGTAAATCAAACTTCCTGAAAATTCAGAGAAAATAGAACACATTCTATGGAATCTTGATTTTCCAAGTTTCATGAGCTGAAATTACCACTCTTAGTTCTACTGCCTTCACAACAAGCTTTCTCAGAACTATCTTCTTTGTTTTTGTCTCATATTCCTTGTAACTTATAGAACTGCAATACTAAATTATTAGATTAATAACTTGTACTTTCCTGCTCTCATTTTTTCCCAGTCACCAGCTCAAAAAAAACCAAACAAACAAAAACCAAAATACAAAACTAAACCACAACAAACTATGAATCACCACTTTAAATAACTTAAGATAGGACAATCTTCCATAAAAAGGGATGAAAGAGATATTTACAAGATTGGTGGGAGCCAACATTTTTTTCTCCAGAAATTACTCCCTCCGATTTAGAGTAATGAAAGTTTCACATACGCACAGTGCAAGCAAACAAAACCTCAACATCCAAAATTTTATAAATTGACCTCCCATTTGGTTAAAACAAAATCCGTGCATAAGAGAATGTCAAAGTAGAAAATGATCTCAGATGGACTTTTAAATACTCTTCATTCTTTTCAGCCAGCTCTGCTAGGAAAACCTTTGACCATTGTCCAGGCTATTAGCATGGAAAACATTGTTTTGGAGACAGAAGTCTGTCAGAAAGAAACCCAAGGAACTCTGGTAGCTGAACATGGCTGTCATGCTGCCAAAACAACATCTGGAAATCTGGAATAAGTGATCCCATTCTCAGCAAGAGAACAAGACGAGCTTTATAGAACTAGATTTTTCTGAAGTGCCTTTTGGAGCAGAGGGATGGATGGAGCAGCCCAGGTCTGTGCTCTGCCACAGGCAGCTATCCACCTGTGTATATCTTACCCTTGGTAATGGAACATTAGGTTTGAGGAAGTTCAGTTTGAGTTAACTCTGTTGACAGTGGCCATGGTCCCTCTCAGGCTAACTTCTCTAAAATTCAGCTGCTCAGACTGCTCACTAAGGCACCAGGCTGGTCCTGAGCTGCTGCCCCCCTAACTGCAGCTAGCCCAAGGAAAGCAGTCCCAGCAGAAGCTGCCACAAGGAAACCTGCCCCGAGAGAAGCCTGCGCTGCGGGGCACCTTCTCCCTGCACATGGCCTGCAGCGACACCACTGCAACTTCAGATGGCATTGTGCCATCCAAGAGTCCTAGCATTAAAGGGAGGGCAGTACTTGAGGTACCAGGAAGCTGGCACCCAGTATCTGCCAGACACACCTTATTAGCAAAGGTTGCAAGGAAACAAGCCTCTTGGCATGTTATTACCATAACAGCACTCAAGTCAAGCCAAGAACTTGTCCTTTTAACAAGGAAGAACAGTCCTGTACCAGGGTACAACATGACTTTACAAGAGGGCCCAGAAAGATATCAGAAGAATCCAACAGCAATTTAAGATCCTTTATGGCAACTGAAAGGGTGGTGGCATGGCCTGGAAGGAACCAGGAATCCCGAGGAAGAGGATTGCTGCACTAAAATTTTGCAAATATAAAATCAATCTGACTGATAAATAGAATTATCTCCAGTTCTTCAGGCTAAAAAAAAACAAACAAAAAAACCCCAAAAACCCCAACCCAACACCAAAAAATCACCACCCCAAGAAAAACCCACCCAACAACAGTAATCCTATAAATTTCAAAAACTGAGCAAGGCAAACTTCAGCATATAAAGCAGCAGAAATGAAATGATGCACCATCAACCAATGATTTATAGATTGAGGAAGGTGACTCCTTTGGTAATATAAATGGCCTGATCTTTAAAATCAGCTTTTAAAGTTCTTCAGAAGATAAGTAAGCTTAGTTTAGTTTATGTTTGAGGTGTGTTGGTGGTGGGGTTGTTTTGGTTTGATTTTTGTTGTTTGGTATTTTTTAAAATATAATTGCTTAGCTTTTTTCTTTATGTCCCCAAAAGTATAAAAAGGAAAAGGTAGAAGATAAAAAAAAATTCAAATTGAATACTTGTAAATGACAACTTTTACTTGAAATCCAATTATCTTGGTTCATTTACTTCTGTTATTAAACAGATTTAAAGAGAGAAGGGCTTGCTTAGCCTCAGAAAAGCTGTTTTGATGGTAGGATCAAATGAGTTCTTCAGGCACAAGGCATAATGGCTGTGCAAATAAGAATAGGCACCCTGGAAAAAAAGATTTAGTATCAGTGAATGGGAGGGTTGAAGCAGGGGGGTATTGACAAGAGGGATATTTATTTTGAGGATCAAAACAAAATTAAAGTCTAAAGCATTGAGACTAGAGAAAAGCATTCCTGAAACATACATCACATTCCTGTGGAGATTTTATCACAGTCCTTTTTTTTCCCCCTTGCAGCAATCTAGTACAATTTGCATTAACATTATTAACACTTATATTAGTAGATAAAACTTGCACAGATGTGTTAATAATATAAGCACTTAAGGATGCCATGCAATCAGGAATTTTCAGAAGAGCATTATCAAAGCTTGACAGTGGCAAAGGAAAGTTTAACTGCAAGACCCCAAGTACCATCAAGCCATGTAAGTGATGATGATACAGCAAAATTAAATATTGACATAGCAATCTCATAAAATGATTGAAGAATTATTTCCATGTTATTCACACTTCAATCCACAAGGTGAGTTAAGCAGACAGGACAAAGCCACTGCCTCCACTGCAGGCAAAGCCAAAGCCTGGGACACCACCATACGTGAATTTCAACTAGAATTTTCCTAAGTCAGACAGACTGGAGTGTTTTTGCTCACAAATTCAGTATCACTGTGTCATGCTGTTTTGGTTTTAAAGATAGTATTCAGAAAATCAGTAATGAAAATATTATTTTTTTCATGGAAATCTTTCAGTATTTTATTTCAAAGATCAATAATAAACCTCTAAAGAGATGACAGAAAAACTGTGGAAGCTGCATATAACACTTACTATGAGACTGTTTGCTAATGCTCAGAAGTTTTACATCACTGCTATGTAAACAGACTCATATGGAAGTTCTTCCTATTTTAAATTTTCAGGGGGTTCACTTATTGAGAAATCAAAGTTAGTGTGCTCCCAAGTAAGAATTCCTTTTTAAAATCCAGATATTGTAAGAGATACCCAACATAACAGTGAATTTTTCCATGACTATAGTAAGCTCTATATGCAGGGGGCTTTTAAATATTACAAAAATCAACTATCTAGCTTTTAATTAAAGATACCATGAAAGGGAACATTTTTTGTGCATCTTTTGCATATTATTAGCATTAGGAAATGGCAAACAGATGCTAAGCAAGGGAGGTTGTCATAAAAATCGGCATTCACATCAAGTAGATTCCAAAGCTGATTAGGAGCTAAAGAGTTTATCTGACTAAAAAGCTTCCTTTCATCCTTTGACTAATATAAATCAACTCCTCTGTGTTCCTGAGGACCAGACAGAAGAAGAGGATAGATGCAAAAGACTGATGCCTGAGATGCAGCAAGCATACAACCAGTGACCAAACACTGACATTTCAAGTGTGCTGATTTTTTTCAAGTACACAAATACATGTATTGAATTCATCAGTACAGGAAATAAAACACAACATAAACTAGTTCAACCCTGTGTTTTTCTCACATTTTTCCAAGCAGGTGCTTTTTTCTGTTGATGGTCTCTGTGGTTTTTACCACTGAGTACCTCAGCTACTCTTTTTTTAGGTTTATCAGCTTCATCCTTCATAATATAACATTACAAATCAAAAAATAAGGTACTAGTTAAGATGTATACAAATTTCAGTTTTCTGATATTATGAAAAACTAATTTTTTTCTTATTCAACTACTGTTTAATGAGGAATTACAAATATCTGATCCTCTTACGAATAAAACACGATTCCTGAGGACTTCTGGTCAAAAATCAATTATAGATGATAGTTTTATAAGTAATTAATAAACTTACATATTCCTGTAACTCCAAACTTTCTTACTCCTGATTGACATATCTCTCTACAACTAAGCCATCAGAGATGGTTTTGCCATAAGCAAACAGAAAAACACCTGAAAACCAACAAAAAAAGGAAAAAACCCCAGAAACCTCACAAAAATTCATTACTGTTTAATTTATTTGACTATTTAATTTCATGACCACTTTCTCCTCTTTGCAAGAAAAAAACCCCAAACCCTAATAATGATTTAATGTTTAGTTTTTCCATGCCATTCATGCTATTAAATACCTTTCTCAAATCCCTCAAGGCAATTCTGTACAAGTTTAAGGAAGGTAAAAAAAAAAAAGGTTTGCGTTGGAAAGGAACCATTAAAGGTTGTCTAGGCCAGTCCCACCCCGGCAATGATCAGGGACATCTTCAACTACATCACGTTGCTCAGTCTCATTCAACCTGATCTTGAATAAAAATGAAGACCAAAATTTGCTCTAAAATCTAAGTGGTTTTGAGATCAAACAACTCTACTCAATTAGTAAGACCCTTTTGGTGTAGTAGAAACCATGCATGCAAGAACTGCGATGCTTCTGTAGAAACCAAACTGAAATTCACCAATGATATTTCAAAGAACAGCAATGAGAAACCACTTTTCATTTTAAAATGGTTCACAACCTTCAGTTCCACTTCTTAACTATTCAATAATTTGAGAAGGAAGAAAGAAGCAGAATTTGTGGCTGCTGAATTCTGATATGACACTTCCCACTATTTTCTAGAGGAAACACAACTTCACACTCTTCATACAACCTCTGTAATGTTGATATTATTGTCTGCTCCAAGTACAATTGGAAACTGCTGGGGAATTCTCATATCTACTTTGCTTTTAAAATGCAAGCATCTAAATTATAATTCTATTGCATTATTATGTATGTGGGTCTCTTTAGACATCTGTGCACTTGTGAGTCTGAAGACAACAGTGAAACATCTCTGTGATACAAACAGAAATTTGCCTGTTCAAGTCAGAAATTATTCTCAACTAAATCACTTAGTCAATTTCCAAACCAGCTAATGGCCAATTAAGTAGAATAAATGACAGAAAACACAGTGGGAAGTCTCAGGAGAAAGAGAAAAAACAATATTCAGTGTGATCAAGGTACACACTAATTGTACCAAAAAGTGAAAACAAAAATTGAAACAAAGACGTATCTACCAGTTTATTATAAGCCGAAAGAGTTCAAACACCAGCTTGCTTATAAAGAATGGAAACAAACCAAATTCTATAGACACTACAACCTCATTCTAATTTCAAGCATAAAACACCACCTAAAAGTAGATACAATTAAGAGTCACTTTAATTTATCTGGCTAAAAATTCCTTTCCAAGTTTCACAGTGGAGGAGTAAATATACCATTAACTCAGCACCTAGTCAGATTAGAATACTACACATATTTTTCCATAAAAAGGAAACTGCTTGCATAGCTATCACTGATACTTCCTCCCCCAGTGCAAATGTTTTGGTTTTTTTTTTTGTTTTGCTCTTGGGCAATGAGCTTTAGGTGGCATTGTCTTTCAGGTTTTCCAATTCAATATTTCCTAGAAGCTGGTGGAAGACCACAAATGTGTACTTTTAACAGATAATACAGGCACAAAATGCTGATCTTATAAAAGATGCAAGCAGGGACCTCTGTATTTACAATGTCTTACAGGTTCTTCTGCAAAAGATTTATGGGCTATTTCTTCTGCAAACGTTCTCATGTTTCCTCTCCTTGTCTGAGGTCTCTGACACTCAGGAGTCAGCCATCAGGCTCCAGAAATGCCTCGTGTTTCAAGAGCTTCTGTTCAAGTTTTATACTGAGATGGCTTTAAAGAAACAACCAATCAACCAATCATCTTTTCCTCGTTTCTGTACTTCAGGAAAATAGGGTTCCTGGCCAAAACAACCCACATGGTGAGGCTCAACGCCACGGCAGCAATAACTACCATCACACTGAGAACACATGGGAATTCCTGAGGCACCTGTAGTAGGGAAGAAGGGGAATACTTGCACTCTGAGTTCAGCAATTCATTACCTCTCCTGGAAGACATCAGGAGAAGACAGACATGAAACATGGGTCACCTAGAAAGGTTACACACCATCCCTGTTATCCTTGCATTTTGTGGATATTCAGTACAGTGCAGTCTGTAAGCAGGACTGAATATCTCAGCAGAGCTGAATGAAGCAAAATGGTGTTCCTGGGAAAAATATTCACCATTTCCTAACTTCTGAGGATTTTAAAGACTAGAATGAAAATGCCTAAACACCTCTTTCCAGATATTATGAAACTTCCAAAAGATTGCAGTGTTCTATTCATCAATCATTAAACAAAATCCTACTGCCTGAATGGAACACGGGATGGGTTCAGCTGTCATCAGTGTAGAGCTTTCCTTCAATATAACCCTGCCTCTTTGATAAGGAGCAGAATCTCCAATTCAACACCAAGTGTTACACTGCCACGATACTGACGCACTTGAGATGGCAAAGTGGTCTGCTGGAGCTAAAGTATGGGAGAAACAACCTGAGCAAGTTGGCCAGGATTAGAAACCAGAGTTTCTGAGAAGATGATGACAGAACTGAAGGCATAAAAAAGCTTCTGCAGAGTCCTTAAAACAGACCTTTGATCCAGCCACCCAGGTTACTCAGGAGCCAATCCCTGAATAGAAGTCTCAGGAAGATACAGGTCTTTCATCCATGATTGGTCTTACCAGCTCCAGCTGAACCTTCCTCTAGCAAAAAGTGGGATCCACAACCACTTTCTCTTGGATACCAGTTCTTGAGGATGAGAGGGGTGAAGGAGGAGGATTTAAAATTCTAGATCAAATACAAGGGAGACCTCTGTATCAGCAAAAGCTGTTTAACAGAGGTTACTGGTAGAGGAGAAAATGAGGAAAAAGTTACACTTGCTGGAAAAATCATGACTGTCTTCTGAAGAAAGCTGAAGGGATCCAAGTGGTGAATGCTGTATGGAACACCAAAACATTTTCATGAAATTAAGGTCTTCCAAAGACAGGAAGACCTAAGAAAATCTAGACAAATGTGAGACTCACAAGGAACGACATAGAGAATACCTGAAACAACCAAACAGCTAAGAAGAATGAACATAACAGGTGCACAATACCCTTCCCTACTAAATGGGATAGCTGCAAAGTTAATCAGGAACTCAGAGGCCACCTCTACAGATTTTGTCAGAATAAAAACATTATTCTGTTTTTACAACTACCTGTGTATGGGTGCTCTCAAATACAATGAAAACATAGTTGATAATAGCTTAAAAGGGGACTTACAACAGTAAACTTCCCAGTTACAATTCTGATGGCTGCCACAGAATGAGAAGAAAAAAACTGTGCTGATTTTTGTGTTGCTGGCACTAGGTTGCCTAGACACTGGTGTAACATGAAATACACAACACTGCCTAATGCTGTGACAGGTTGTGGACACAATATATGATACAATAACAACACGTCCAAGTGCCATAAAAGCAGACAAAGTACAGTCAAAGCAATTTCTTATGGAACAAAGTCATCTAGGAGGATTAAAGATCATGGAATCATAGAACAGCTGCCATGTGTAGGGAGAACTTCCACTAGACCAGGCTGGTCAAAGCCCCATCCAAGATGGCCTTGAACATTTCCAGGGACAGGGCATCTACTTGTTCTCAGGGAAACTTGTTCCAGTGTTTTACCATCCTGATGGTGAAAATTTCTTCCTAATATCTAACTTGAATCTACCCTCTTTCAGTTTAAAACCATTATCACTTGCCCTATCACTACACTAATTCTACATAAATTTAAATGCTCTCTAAAGAGATGTGATTTTTGCATAATCATCTGCCACAGGACCCTTGTTTCAACTCACTTACATGAAAAGACAGCATGTCTTTTAACATATCTATAGGTTTTCTGAAAAGTACAAGTGAAGCTGCTAATGGTGAATTTCTCAAGTGATATCTCTATTGTGCTCAAGACAACATAAGTTTTATTAGAAACAAAATATTAAAAGTAATAAAATAGGTAATTTCTTCCTTTGGGATCAAAACCAATTCGGCAATGGTATACACAAATTTTAAAGCTAGATTGCTAATCTAGATTGCTACTTAGCCTTAATGCCTTTAGAACTGATAAATAATGCACACTCATGTTAAAATATTTTAGTACAGGACAGATAAAAAAGAGCATTCTCTTAAGAAGATTCTTGAAGTAAAGTACATTTTTGTAGATTTACTCTCCTTCCTACTATGCCATAAATTGAAAGGCAATCAAATATGATAGAAAATTCTAGTCTAGTTCTCTTCCAAGTTATATTCCATTTCTATTCATATATAGCTTAAATTAAACCTTATCTAAATAACTATTTCCTACTAAATCAAGGTATTACTCATTTTCATGAGCTGTATAAAAATGAAAACATTTAAAAATTTGGGGTGGGGGGAATAACTGGGCTGTTTTCTAAGTAAGTTTTTAATGCACATATTCATTGCTCCTCTGACCCTACAATGGGGCTGAGTAGGTGATGAAAATGTAAAACAAGATTTGATCATCCAGAGACTTAACACTTGGGTTTGCTGACCAAGCACATTTCACTTCTTTACCATACTGCAGACCAAACAGTGGCACTGCCATTCACAGCAGCCCCAGATTGAGACATTTTAGCCACATACAAGGGGACAATGACAGGGCAAAGACTATTAAGCAAGGAAAAACGAATTCTATGACTAATTCATTTAAGAATTTTTTTCAGAGGTTTTCTTCTAAACAATGCAAATATAATCCTACTCCTTCATGCTACTTGAGCCAACTGAGAGGTTTGCATATGTAATGCCATTCAGCTATCTGTAACTAAGTGATAGTGAAATGGGCCAATTCAAAGTCTTCATTTGCTCATCCGTCAAACCCAAGCCTTTTGGGCTCCAATCTTGCAAGACTGCATCTGTAAAAAGCTTTAAATCACTTTTCTGGCATATGAGATCTACCTGCTCCTGCTATGCTTAACTTACAATTGCTTTATCTTCTCCTCATCCCACCACATCATTCTTGAAACTACTTTTTTTTTTTTTTTAATCTAGGACTCAGGCAGAAAATAAAGTACTGGAAATTTTGATAGATAAACATTTATCAATTATTCCTGAACTTTTTCAAATCTACAACATATTAAGGATTGTGGTGTGAACTTTTTAAGAAGCATGTGAAACTAACTTCTAGGATTTAGTGAACATACTAATCCTGGATGCTTCTCTCCTCTCAGAAAAATACTCCTATATCCTATATTATCAGCAAGATATTCAAACCAGCATGCATATGCTGCAAGAGTTCCTCTCAGGAGCTAAAGGACAATGACGCTGACTCACTGAGACTAAGTCACTCCCAAAATCTGAGGAAGGTGTGGGAAATGTCCTTGAATGGCAAGTAGTTTGGGGAAGGGGATACATTTCCATTTTATAAAGTAAACCCTGTGAGACAATATCAATTAAAAAGTCCTAGTTGATTTTCATTTGTTTGTTTGCGTTTAGCTAGAATCCAATTAAAAAAAAAAAAGGACTAGTGACCATGGAAGACAGAAATTGAAAAGGAAGGCACTCTGATGGTCAAGTTTTTAAGGCAAGCTTAGTATCTTCAGAAGACCAAATCAGATTGCAGCAACATTGGTTGCTTCTAGCTATAATTACATCCTTTAATCCTTAATGCAACCCTCTATCAGTTTTCCCATTATTTTTCTCAGAACTGATAACAAGACAAGCAGATTTAATTACTTAGGTTTTGTTCTTTTTAATATTGGCACAGTGCTGACATCTTGCTGTTCTCTATGGAGTTTTCTTGGTTGTCTGGTTTTATTAAAAGACTGTCCAAGAATAGCTGAGGGTAGGGGGAGGAGTGTGTGTGTGTGTGTGTGTGTGTGTGTGTGTGTGTGTGAAATATCCCTGAGAACAGAGCACTGAATAAAGCTTGAAATTACCAAATTTGTAACACATGATAGCACAGAAGCAGGGGTATAAAACAGTAGCAATAAGCACAGACCTAATAAAGACTAAATTTCCAAATTATTCTAACAACAGTCACAAAGAAAAAAAAGATAATCCAAAAATATTAGGTTCAAAGCTATCCAAACAGGCCATATACTATGTAAAAATCTTACGAAACATGCACAAAACCATGTGAGCAATAAAAATATAAGCAGTTTATAATCATTGTCCTGTTCCATTTTTCACAAATAGAAAAATAAAACAGATTTTGATAAAGATTTTTACACTTAAAAATAAATTCCCAAAGGAATCTGTAAATTTGAAGAAACTTCATTTACAACAGGAAAAACTGGGAACACTCAAAGAGAACAGATACTGTAAAGGTGATATTGACACATTCAACTTTCTAATAGAAGACCACAATGCTACATTAAAAAAAACTACAGTAATGTTTTCTGTAAGAGCTCTAATACCTTTTTTGTTCAACAACCTCCTTGGAGAAGCAAGCATCTTTACTAAGACCAGAGACAAACTGTTCTAAGCTTTCCTAACATAATAGCTGTTTTCCTGTTTTCCAAACATTTAGCTTTCCTAACATAATTGCTGGAAATTTCAGATAAGTGTCTCATAACAGCCTGATGAAAGCTGAAGCAACTGGTATTTTGATGTTGATGCCAAATCAGTATGTTTTGTTCTGTTTGAACCACTGCATTAGAAATCACTGTGACACTAAATGTAACCTCTGAGCGCAAGAACAAGAATTTATGTTTACAAGATGTTTACTATCCCCACTTTTCCCCTGGCATTGCTCAAGGAGTTTTCATTGTTATGAGTATGCATTCAAGGGTTTGCTCACAAAAGAAATGCCAGTGTATCATCAGATTTAAGGATCTCCATTTTCCCAGCATATTATGTACAAGGAACAGGCCAAGAACAAGAGGTGCAGCAGAAAGTCAATCTACTCCTACTGTATGTGAAATTATCAACTACTTGTTAACCAGCTCAGTGACATGTCACCTGTCCCTAACCATGGCATTCTCCTCTAATTACTTTCTGGTTCTCTTTGTATGATTTTGCTTTTATTTTAGTGGTAGCAAATGAAACAGACAATCATAATTACTTCAAAGAGTTCGTAGTCTTAAAAACACAATTTCATCAAGTCTAAATGACTGTCTAAAGTCCATGACCTTATGGAACAGTGTCTCTGCTTTTAATAAATTATTCTCAAATGTACATTAAAAAAATACAGTGCCACTTCTTTTGAACTTAATTCTAGCAATGAAAAAGAGATGTGATATGCAATTAGGTGATTCTATACTGAATCTCAGAAAATGTTGATATTTCATCATTCTTAATATTTTATTTGGAAATTTTGAAATTAAGGAAAGCCATCCCATTTTCCTACCATAGACTCATTCATCCATAAATTGGCACTTTTTTCTGTAATTTTAACATGCAAGTTTCACAGAGACCTTTTAAATATAAAGGGTGTCTCCTCAAATCGGTGGAAACACTGAACCTGAAGTTAACTGGCTCAATTTTCATGTTCCATTAACTGCACTTTGTTTCCCTTTCTGTTTCCTCTTTTCATACAAGCATTTCTCTTTCCTTAATCTTTTTTAAAGCTTTGTTTTGTATTATCCCCATGTCTGTGTTCCTTTATTCCCCCTTCAAATAAAATCTTTACTTACACCAAATGAATGATGACTATGGCATTGTCTTCTTTAAGAAGCACAGTAGTATATGAAAATCAAAATAACTAAATATATTTCTAGCAGGCACACAACATGTAAAGCTGCTGCCAGATTCAGTTCTTCTTCTTTCTTTCTCACCTACTCCATTAAAAAATGTATTATTGCTTTGGCTGATTTAAGGCAATCCAAATAGCAACCCACTTAATAACAATATACAGCAACATAGACTGAGCCACTAAATTAAACAATAATGGAGGAGTACAAGACATCTACAATTGTTTCTACCTGCCTGCAGACATACTAAGTTATGCTAATTGTAGAGGTATTTTGCAGTTTTATACATCAAGGAGGGCAGAAGTATTAACACAAAACCCCTTTCAGATCCTAAGGCTCCAGGAGCTAAGTACTCCTCTATCCCAGCTCTGACCTCTTGTTAAACTCTGATCCCAGGAATGTGCAACGACTGATTTCAAAGAGGTTTCAGGAATCCACAATTATCTAGCAATTCACACTCTGTAAACCTGCTTGTACAGTTGGGACCTTTGTGCACAGGAGAAGGGAACACTGCTTTAATCACTGACAAGGACACTTCAGTCATTGGTTGGCGCTCAGCAAACCGACTTTATTTTTAAACATTCTCAACAAAATAAAAAGATTCTTTCAAGAACGTCCTTGTTCTAGGTGTTCTATTTAAGATCAGTTCACACACGTGTACTAGAAATAGAAGATATTTCAAACTGGTGATTTTTCTGAAGTAAATGAAGATTTATTTTCTTGGTACTCTGTATTTCCTGATAGAAGGAACATTGAAATTATCACTGACAAAGAATGAAGTGGATATTTTTAATTTTCTTCACCCAAGCACTTGCAAACCACAAGTTATATTAGACTGCATAAAAATAGAACATAATTTTACTTTTGCGAAACAAAAATAATTCAGGTTATCTATCACTTTTTAATCCAACAAGCTGAAACAAATCTGGAAGTAAAACTGTACCATTAATCTTTCTAATGTATCAATGTTATTAAATGTTAATCTAAACTCCAAATTTATGAAATATTAATGTGCGACTGCTTCTTTGATTTTATAATCTATCTTTCTGAATACAGTCCTTAGCAGCATTTTATTCTAGTTGTCTTGAACATGCTGAGCTATATTTGCAACAATGGCAGTATGACTGTATAAAATCTGCAGATTCCTGCACAGCCCCAACTAGCCAGGTCAGCTCTGAATGAATACATCATTGCAGTTCCTAGGAATTTTACAGAAAATATGTCACAGAACAAAGGGAGGATACTGAGGAGACGCCACAGTAAATGTGCACCCAAAGGGTACCCAAAAGAGAACAACCTTGATTATGTCACCCTTGACTTTCTGAATTCTTTGCAAGTTTTTTACTACTTAACGCAAGGGGCTGAGAATATGACGATATTCTGTGGCTGCAATGACCTTCCACTAAGTAAGCCAACCAGCGACATCTACAAGAAAAAATTTCTTTTCGGTGTAAAATCTTTTCATTCATGTTAATTTTTGCTTGAATATGTATTTATTTGGCATATGCATGAATCAGGTTTTGGGAAATTTGTTGTAAAAACACTAACTCAAATAGTGTTGCATAACTGTGGAACAAAACCAATTCTAAAACTGCCTTGTTTTTTTAATCACAGTAAGTTATACCTACTTGAACAACAACAGAAGTTAAAATGCAAGCAAGTACTTGAAATTTCTATTCCCCTAGAGTTCCCCTAGAGTTCCAGTTCCAGAAGGTTCCATCTTTCACTTTTTAAAGTGGTCATGCAACAAATTAGACTTTTTTTCTTCTTTAACTAGATGAGATATTTTCTAGCATGTCTTCTGTCATCTCCATCACTTAACTCCTTACCATCAAATACCTTCAAAAGTTAACTCTTGCAAAATTAATTGAATTAACTGAAAGTCAATCTAGAGACATGAACTCCTCAAATAATTTTAGCAGAAACCAACTGCATGCATCTGTCCCGTGAAGACATTTTTTCTGCTTTGAAAATACAAGATTCTGTATTTCCACCAGACTGAGATAACCTACTTAATGTAGGTTATATTCATATTTAGTATCAGCATTTATTGTCACAGAAGTACACATTATTATCCTGTATTTACAGTGCTTGAATTGTTGAGAACAAGTTAAAAATGACTGAGCCATTGAGACACCAACCTTGTGGGCAGGGTGCAGCAGCCATCAGCCGTCAGCCTGACTTGTGTTTCATAGCTATCCAGGGGGCAAACAACTTGCTGAACAGGAGGGCATTCGACTGTGCTGCAATCCACACTGAACACTATGGAGGAAGGGAAGAAGAACATTTCTTTTACTCAGGCTTTAGAAGCTTTCTGCAAATTACTTCCTCATAAGCAATCACTTATGCATCAGCTTTTAAGTCACAAAAATTATCCAATGAATGTGTGCTTGCTAGGTAGCATAACAAAAAGCCTCCCTTTCTCTTTAAGATTCACTTTTTAAAATTTTTAGGAAGCAACTGAACTGATAATAGCTAATAAAAAAATTTACAGAAGTTAGACAGGCAACCTTACACAATCATTAAAACCGTGAATATTATTTAATAGAAGTACCCTAGTTACGGAAGAATATATATTCCCTACAGCTTTTAAAACAGTAAACAATTCATTGTTCAATTTTTAACTAATTAAAGTCTGTTTAAACAGCAAAATACTTGGGTTATAGAAAAAAAAAGAGATATGCACTACAGATATATCTGTGCATGTTTAATGCACATTTTTAAAGACTATTTTATTAGGTTGTCTTGTTTGTATATTTATATATGGCAAAAGTGAAATGCAAGTTAACAAATCTTTCTGCATTAGTGAGAAGAAGTGAATTCTACTTAACAAGGAAGCCTGACCGACAGTTTTTAGAAAGCAAAAAATGTCTAGAAATCCAAAAGAAAAGAAAACCCAAACCAGGCTAAATATATATTTAATGTTCTAAGTTATACTCAGGAAAGCTAAAACACATCTTGCTTTTATTTGGTCCTAAGTCTTCCATGTAACAAACACTATCAGCTCAGGTAATGTGTATCTGCTATGCCTTTTCATAATTATACTTAGAAAGTGCAGAATAAAACACGGTTCCCTCTCCAAGAAATGAACTACTTTCTGACTGAGCAAGAAGGATGAACAGAATATTATCAGACTGCAAATTATGCAGCACAATACCCCTGATTACTGATTAAATTTCACTGCAATATTGACACTATCACAGCAGCTTACAGAACTACTAAAGCAGCTTGACAATGCTACCCTACACTTCTTGCAAGTGCTCATAACCTTCAAAGGGCCATTTTTCCTCTTCTGGTCCTACATTTTCCAAGCTTGATCCTCAGTGGTACATAGCAATAACTGATTCTGTCATCATGAGACATCAGTCTCAGAATTACATCTGCTCTTCGTATCTCCATTGTAGTGGTCACAGTGTGATAGTACATGGCTCACTAACAATGAAAAGCAGCCCAGAATGTCTTTTTTAATCAAGTACAAACTTCAAAAACATTACAAACAAATGCCAAGTTAAGACTACTCAAATACATTTTTTCTCCTTATCACTACATTATTAGATTAATCTTAAAGCAGCCAAGGTAGGACAGGACCTCTTAGAGGCTCCCAAGCTAGGCCCTGTAGATCTGGCTGCCCAGGATTATGTCCAGGTGGCTTTTCAATATCTCCATGGATGGAGAATCTACTATCTCTCTAGGAAACCTGTGTTGGTGCCCAGCCACCCTTATTGTGAAAAAGTGCTTCCTGATGTTCAAAGTGAACCTCCTGTGTTTCTATTTGGGCCTCTTGCCTCTCTGGTCCTATGACTAGGCACCAATGAAAAGAGCCTGGCTCTGCTTTTACACCCCCCCCTTCAGGTGTATTGACAAGATCTTCCCTGAGCTTTCTCTTCTCCAGGTGGAACAGTCCCATCTCTCACAGCTGCCTCACAGGAGAGAGATGAAGACAGATAAGAAATGAAAAATATTTGGAAAAGGAAAAAAAAGTTCCTACTTTCTTTCAGATTTAAACAGGTTTATCAAACTAGAAAAAGTATTGACAGAAACTTATAGATTAGCTGAAAATATCCTGAAGTTACAGAACAGCCTGTAATTGGATTCTTCATTTCTTTAAAAGGTATCTCCCAGATTAGCTGCACTACTGTCCTGAAAAATAAGACTGCAAATATTTGCCACTGACTGTTTAGTTTTCTTTTCACATCCTATTGTGACTGCAATAATTAATATGTGTACATTTCATGAACAGTTTATTGTTATATATAATAACAGCTGTTATTATATATCTTATTCTAAACTCTTTTTTTGTCTCTCATAGAAACTTTACGCTTTAAATACAGTTTGACAAATCTGTGTCTTCAAGAACTCATAAATATGAGTTCCAATTTTCTATCAGTGAAGATCCACCCAATCAACCTTTGCTTACAAGTCTTCAAGAATTTTCACATACACTGAATTTGTATATAGAAGCATCTGAGAGTTACTAGTTTCCTAAAAGAATGTAGCAGAAACCCTGCCATGGTTGCAGATCCTGACATATCTGCAGTCATTTGCTACCTCCCTTGTAGACTACAAAACCAAAGGTTTTGAAACTGCTAATGAAACTGGGTGAATAAAACTTTCTAGTAGAGTAAGTTATCAAAGTATACTAAGTGTGTTATGTTCCACCCTGACATATTTCAACTAATAAAATGGCTGGCTCTTCAACTAATACAATGTACAGTTTAGGGCAAGATCTAAATAAATACCTACGCATCTAATGGTGAAGGAGCAAGTCAGTATTTGCATTTCTGATGAAACAGTGTGTCAGCACAGGCTAAGGCTTCAAAAGTTGCAAATTTCTGAGGGTTCAGTACAAGGATACACAGTCTGCTTTTACAGCATGGAAGCATCACACGTCATCCTCTGCTTTCAGTTCCGATGCATTTTAACTGGTTCCTCATGAACAGCGCAACACAACACCACCACACACGAAAATGGCAGTCACATTGTCTGCCGTGGGAGAAGTAGAAAGGAAGTATCTCCCCATGACAAGGCTTTATCCTTTTTACATTCCATGAAAATCAGTACATATTACATACAACCACAGCATTTCTGGATCCTCAATGCAGCGCTATATCACTGCCTGAACCACTTTCTAAAATGCCCTATCCCAAGTATTTCCCAACATGGATCTCCACATTTGCTGATTTTTTTCCTCTCCCTCAACTTCACTGCCAACTTAAAAGCCATTTCTCCAGCTTCATTAGAAAGGTATCTGTAATTCTTCCTCACTCTTTTTGTCCAATCATTTCCCACTCCTATCTCAAGTTCTGTCAACATAAGCTTTCAACAAATCATCCAATAAAACAATGTAAGTACTATCCTGTAAGTAACAGAGGCCAAAAGAAAAATATTATAGAATTCTATTTCTCTAAGCTCTGTATAAACACTTGATTTTGCTGACCCTTGTCCTTAGTGCAAGGTTGTATAAGCTCCAGATCTGATTTTCAGTGCTGAAGCTGGATCAGGGTGGAGCACAAGCTCCTTCCCTGTGCGTCATTACACACTACCTACTAAATTATGCTGCTGGTTGCGGACTTTCCATCAACCCTGACTGCACAGAATTCCCCAAAGAAGTAAAGCAAACAATAACATTTTCTTTACAATTGTGTTTAAACCAGTATTTCGTAGAGGAAAAAAAGAGTAATTTTCAGGCCATGCTGGAGATGAGTGAACGAAAGCTCTGCTAAAAAGACTTCTGAAAAAATGACAGATGAGTAGTCTTTTCAACACAGGTTATGTCTATCATGACAGACATTTCCCAATGCTTTCCCAAAGATGTCAGAAACTAAAAGATGTCACTCTCCATTGCACCATATGCAACAACAAAAGTTATCAAAAAAGGTACAACAAACATCTGTTGGACAACTGCCTAAGTAAACTATTTACCTTGTTTTATTCAGAAGTGACAGCTAGAGTTCCTATCAACACTTCAGCAAAATACTGAAGTTTTAATTTAGATCTTAACTCAATCATGTTTTTATAAACAAACATGAATTTAAAAATGTCCTTGTTCATAGTTCATGTTCATAGCACATACACTCCCACAAATCTTGTTTTGGGTTATTTTTATTTTTGCTGTAAACACGTTATGCAGTTCCATTTGAGATTGCTCATTCAAACTATCTTTAAGGAAAAAAAAAAATTGAAAACACGTTTTGAGAAATGTAATCCCCAGCTTAAAACTAAATTCAATGCACATTGACTAAATTCCCTACTTGTGAATGGACAGTTAGACACATCTTGTAGGAATAAAAGAGGTGTCTTATTAACCCAAACCAGGGTTATCTCATCTCTGAGCTTTGTAACCACAGTAAAACAATGAGCATGACACACTTGTTCTCAGGTGGTGCTACAACTGTGATGAGATACTTGGTGAAGCAACAGGTAAGAACATTTAAAGCAAATTAATCTGGAGGTTAATAGACATGTATGACTAAGCTACGAAGTTTCTTCAGTATTCATTTTAACTGAACACCAATGCCTTCAATTGTATTCCTAAAGTAAAAGGGGCAGAAGAGGAAGTGGATCTCAAAATGAATAATCTAATTTTTATTCTAATATTTACTATTGAGGAAACACTTTATTTTCCTTTCACTAACTCCATTGCCAATCACAGCACTTGCACATACGCAGTTCTCAGCAGAAGGTTCCCAACTCAAATGCCAGAGTTAACTAGAGAGCAGTGATATTTTTTTAAAGAACAGAAATAAACACAACTTATGCTTTAATTGCACAAGACCTTTATCTTGGCATACAGCAGCATTGCTGTCATAGGAAGTAGTCCTCCCAGATTTATTTCCACCAGAAAGCCCTTGCTGGTGCAAAACCCCTATTGAGGCTGGTTATACAGACATGGAGGTGCAGGAAGAGTATTCTGGAAGCATTACTCACAGAACTAAAGTTTTTAGGTCTGTGGCAAATAATGGAAACATATTTTTCTCTGTTCAACATGTGAACTCCATATAGTTGCTGACACATTCAGTAAAACTGATGACAGCAGCCCCACAAGAGTCTCTGCATGAACACCAACTTCCCAGGCCTTACTCTGTTCATTACCCATATTTTTCTAGCAATATGGCATTTCAGTAACAATTCATACAGCTCAGCTCCTCTCTAACTCTTCTTGCCTACAATTCTTCAGGATAGCAAGACAAACTCCAGAGATGCAGGGTTTACTACCAGGTCTCTCAATTTCTAAGCCCCATTTGCAAAGCTCTATACTTCCCTTAAATCCTGTTAAATTTCTTTCCTTCCCCAATCTCTTCAAAGCCTCTGCTCTTCTACCCTCCTAACACACACCTTCATTTTTCCAGTTCCATGCACCTTCACCTCTTACAACTCCCTACAGCAAAAAATGCAAACCTCTTCAGAAAACAATACAGACAGTTACATAAATTCACTAATGTGATAGAGAATAATATTCAATTTGAAGATTCTGTAAAACTAGCAAGTTAAAAACAGCTTTCAAGAAGTAATTGCCATAGGCAAGTCTGGACAGACTTATTTACCAACTACAAGATGGGAATTCAAATAGTATTTGGGAGGACATGATAAAAGCTAAAATTTCTTCTGAAAAAGATAAATAATCCAAAGTCAGCAAGACAAAATTCAGTAAAGGCATAATTGAAGTATACAGGAGGAATTAACATGTACAAATATATGAGTAGTTCAGCAGCACTCATACTACAGAAAGATCCTGGCATCACAGCAGTTCACCAACTAGAAACTGGTTTACCTCTTGTAAAACAGTTACAATATTATTTAAAGTTTTGCATGAGAAACTGAAGGCAATTATTCTAAAGTATTTAGTGCTGATGAAGAGTCTCCCAAAATCTTAGTCTGCTTTTGGATACCGCATGTTTAAATGTGGATTAACTGAAAAAAAACTTCTAGAAAAGAAACATAACCAGGGAAGAGTCAAGAAAGACCATGTCACAAGAAATTACAGCTACTTCTAGACGAAAGAAGCCCATGGTTGACAAAATGTTCCAGCGCAAAAAATTACAGCAAAAATTTGTTCACCAACTACTCAGGACAGGGTAAAAAAAAGTTTGTTTAAATTTCCACACAGATTTGCACTGAATATTAGGGAAAAAAACACAAAGAGAAGCGCTAGACAATACAAAGACTGTACAATGTTCTTCTGTGGAAGATTTAAGAAAATGTTAAACAAGCATAGGAAAGGCACTGTTTAAGCACACTTGAATTATAGGACTGTTTGCATATAATGTTTTGGATTATACCATTTTATATGCTTGCTTTCAGTCCTCTGTTTTGACTATTTATTTTACCAAAGCCTGGATCAAAGAGTGAATTACATCTTCCACTTCACTTGGAATAACAAATCACAAGAAAGGGTGATTTGTGTTCTCATGAAATGGAAGATGAATAAATGCTGAAAATGTTGTACCCTTTTTTAGTATGTCCGCATAATCCTTCTGCTCTGCAGTTTTTAAGGGCCAACACTTGATAATCTAGAAAGAGCTTGAAACAGAAATCCTAATTCCCTGTTCATACACAATGTATTCCTACTACGAAAAACCTATGTATAATCTAACCAATATATAAAGCATGTCACTTGCACTAGTGGCATTCACAAAAATGCAATGTTCTCACTAGGTTACTTTCCCCTGGCTACTCAGTTTAAATTAATGTCTAAAGAAAAAAGAAAGTAAAATTTACAATAACATTTTTATCCTTTGTTATTTTAATGGGTATTGCCCACATATATTAAGTAACATTCAAGAATAAGCAGAAGAATTTAGAAGCTCTATGGGCTTTACTGGATGCAATTATATAGATTATTTTGCTTGTCAGACAGAAAAAATTGAAAAATGGGAAAGACATTGTATCTACTTTTACCTGGCTTGCATTCATAGAGATCACAGCATTCCCCTGGCTTTCCTGATGCCTTAGAAACCAATATATTCAAATAGCCAGGTTGGCAAACCTTCCTCAAGCAGCCTGCAGGATTACACACACAACGGCTTGGGAGTGGGCAGCATTCACCAGGAGGTGCATAGCCTTCAATCAAGATGGAATCTTCTGGACATCGAGGAGAAAACTGGACCTCACAGCGAGCCTTGGAGCAATCAGGTTTCTCTTCTGAAACGGAGAGAAAAATCATCATGCCATACGTGTCAGTAAAACACTGAAGTTGTGAAGATAAACTGAGATAAAAGGTCCCTCTCTTCTCCCTGCACCCAAAGCAACAAAAAAAAAAGGAAACAGTTGTTGCTGAACTGCTTAGCAACTATTACCAAATATCCTTTAAAAACAATAGTTATTTGCAAGATGCTAGGTGTCTTATGAAATATTTTACAAAATTTCAAATTTGTGTGACGTGAGTGATGGTTGAACCCACACAGGCTCAAGTAGAGCTGTGAACTTACATTTGGCCAGGATGTTAAGAAACAACTTGTCATATTATGTCAGCCCTGATGTTCACACCTATTCCTTCCGTTTCCTAAGACCTTCCATTATGGACTGATTTAAATGCTTGATTTATTAACCTGAACTGAGCTCTCACATATTCAAAAAACAAGTTGAAAGTTCAACAGCTAACAAATTTGAACACTTTGGCAGAAGAGGATTTTTCCTGTACACACTCCCAATGTTCACATTAGAAGTGGTGTTCCTACATACCTCAGCAGCTTGAATACTAAGAGATAAGAGGCTTGACTATGGTAATGATGAGGTTTGTTGATGGTCATTATGCATCCCTTCTAACTCAGGACATTCTATGATTCCTTCATGTACAAGTACTTTATGTTTTTTCTTACCATCAAAGATTACTAACCTAAATGTGCTACTAGATAGCATTATAGCTCTTTTCTTACAGTTAGAAATCCTACTATTTTCATCTATCTTTAAAACAGCCTTGACTAGATATGTATTTTGCCTAGAACTTTAAATAACATTTTTAAGACTAATTTTTTTTTTCAAACCTACCCTTATGTTTAGGTTCTTATCTGCTTTATTAAACACATTGTTCAGACAGAACATTAGTGGTTAGAGAGGCTCACTGCAGAGAGCTGTATAAATCACACATAACACACTAGTCTCAGTATTATATTGATAGCCTTTAGTTTATATATGTAATAAAAGGCTTGACACTCAAGCTTTTAAAATTATTTTCATTTTCCACTACATGTTTGCTCAACATGGACAGAGAAGTGATAGAACTGTTGCAGTAGCAGCCCTTAAAGTACATACTCATGATAGGCTCTTGATAGACCACTTGTACTCTTGATGATCCTTAAATTCCCAATGTTCATTACTTTATGTGCCCTAGCATTATGCATCCAGTGACCATCCAATTTCCATGACTAATAGATAATCCCATCCTCATGCAATCTCTCCCATGAAAACTTTGGATTATAAGTATTTTAAAAAGTTGACCTGCTCTTTTTCACTTGACTGCATTTACACACATACACGTGTCTATATAAATCCTTAAGGACTGCTCATATAATTCAATAGAAATAAAATTTGAGCAATGCAATTGGTCAAATACATTAAAAACTATTTTTGACCAATTTGGCTAACTTTCCAAAAGGCAAGGTTTTTCAGAAATGCACATGAAACTGTTTGAATTCAGACTATTCAGAACTCTAGATGTATCATTTTTGAAGACCAATGCAAAGCCTGCTGCTGGAGTTAGTAAGATCACCTAGCAATGATATGAAAACAAGGATGTGTCACTATCAACACGTAAGAAGCATCACAAGCAATAGAAGAGAGAAATTTAAAATAGAGAACCATGACAAGTATTTTTGTATTAAATATTCACTCAGTGTTTTGCAGTTATTTTTGATAGTCTGTTCCATGTTAGAGTATTGTGCTTAACGGAGTTAAATGTTACAGATGTGACAGGACTCTTATATAAAGCCAGCACCATTTTCAGAGAAAATGATTTAAACATAACCACCACCTCACAAAAGACATATTTATGTTTTAATACCAGGTAATATAACACCAGTAGGTATTTATAAACCAAAGGTTTTCTTCTTAATCCAGCATCCCTATTACTTTTGTACTTCAGAGTCCCAAAAAATAAACAGACAAAACCCTACTAATAACTTCTATTAATACTCATGTAAATATTGTGCTTCCAAATTACATCTCAAACTATGTACATGTTGAAACATTCCTCTCCCAATACACAAATGCAACTGAGCAACAGGAAAGTCAAACATATTCACCCAAGCTGGATCAACCAACAGACAATTATCTTTCAGCTTCCCAAACTCTAGCCCCCTAGCAGAGTCAAAAGCAGGTCAAGAAAATTTTTGCAGACTATGTCACAATTTGTTTCTTGATTTAGATGTTGTTTTTCTTTATGGAAAGCAGCTACTGACTAAAATGATGTGTGATCAGCAGTATATAAAGTGTTTCTTTGAACATCATCTTTATCTAAAACATGAAAAAGCAGCAGCTCCAGGTGTAGCATTACTACTTGTTAGTTAAAAAAGTTTTAATCAGCTAGCATCATGCTAGTGTAACTGCTCTCCAAGTCCAGAATTCACTGCAATGGAAGAAGATGGGAGTTCAGTTTTACTGCATTTCAGTAAAAGCTGATGTGGGCTCCTCATTTTGACATCAAATTTGGATAAAACACATTATTTCTAAGCAACCATTAAGAAAAGTTTCAAGGTTTTTCTTCTTGTTATCTCAGCAAATGACAAAATCTTCTCTATCCACAGAGATCCATTACACTAAA
Organism: Geospiza fortis; assembly: GCF_000277835.1. Lineage (NCBI taxonomy): Eukaryota > Metazoa > Chordata > Aves > Passeriformes > Thraupidae > Geospiza > Geospiza fortis. The sequence goes on along the minus strand of NW_005054299.1, from coordinate 16,929,090 downwards.
CTAGTTCTACCTTTTCATTACTTCATCGAGGAAGCCATCGAAAGGCATCTGTTCTCAAAAGGCATCTGTTCTCAAAATAAATTATAAACATTAATACAGCCATAAATGTCACTGCTTTAGCAGAAATCCTGATTTAATTCCAATATATACAGCTATTTAAGATTTCATCAAACAAGAACTGTTTAATAGCTCTTTTTTCCTTTATTAACCAACACTTCTACCCCTTACAAAAGGAACATTAAAAAAACCCGTCTAAGAACAAAATAATTAAAAATACACCAACAGTCTAAAAAGACAGCTAGCAGGGTAATGCCAAGCTGTATTCCACAAGAAAACCCTGTGAAATCACTCAGCAGTGCTATTTCTGCTACTTTGCCCCTTTTACATGCCAGACAGACCGTTGCAAAGCAGCTTCTCAGCAGACCAAAGTAGATTCCCAAGAGCCTATCGCCTCTCTGTCAAATAGACACAGACCCTACAAAGCACCAACCTGTCCCCTGGATGTTTTAAGCTACTGCCTACTACACAGATCAGGTTCATCCTGACCAACATCTTCACAGTCAAACAATGCATCAGGACTTAAACTCCATTTTGATAATAAATAGAATACAAAGAAATAAATATAATGTGTGTCCAGAAAGAGGAGAACTTAATTTTTCAAAGCACTGTGGTGAACCTAAAATATTAGGCTTTTGAGGAAAGGGAGAACTATACATGGGATTATATATATGACTTACTATGAAACAAATTAGTACAGCAAATATATACATATTCCTGAATAATAGGGCATCTTAAACAGATTGCACAAGATACATGTGTCACATTGTTCTCACCCATAGTGCAAATTCCTCTGCAAGAAGAATTTCACACAACCCTAACTGCCGGTGGAGACAGTAAAATTGCTATAGCTAAAGAGTCAATCTCATTTCAATACGTCCTTTGAAAAAATACTCCAACCATTAATAAAGAGAACAATCACTTTTCAGGAATGCATTCTGATAAAAGTTTGAACTCATAACCTACAACTCACTAAGAAAAACATAGTTGGCTGCAAGTGCTGCCTTTATGTTCGAAAAAGCAGCATTTGAAATAGCAACATAAAGAACAGAAAATATTGGTTGGTTTTCTGATGAGGTTTCTGATGTGAGACACATTCTCTTTATAGCCTTTCATCAAACACCACCAGTGTTCTGGTATCCCTGACATCTCAGCAGCCTGAGCCAACAAAGAATCTCTACAGAGATAAAGGAAGAGTCTGGATCAATCAAGCTTTTGCAAACTATCTATTCTGAGACAGACAATTTTCTTAAGAAATTCAGAAATGTAGCTAGAAATACAACATTCTTAATAAACTGAACACAATTCAGACGGGAAAACTAACATTTTGATGAATTCCAGATAAGGCTTCTAGCCTTGGAAACAAACTTAGTAACTACTCTAAAAGGCAGTTCTAGAGATCATTTCAAATAAAGTTCTTCAGTTTACCAACAACAGGGTTATTTCTAGATACAAATTACTACTGGCAGAAGTTTTTCATTTCAACTTTACTTTCTGTAGGTCTGAAGGTTCAGGCTTACTTTTTGTTAAGAGCCTGCAAGAAGAACTTGCCGTTATTGAGCACATGAGAGAGTACCCTCTAAAATAATTAAGTATAACCTAAGTTACAATGTATAACTGAAAATAATAGTTAAATAAGATCAATGCACAGTGTGCTTTATTATTAAAACAGGGATCATTCACTTAAAAAGTTAGGATGTCTCGAAAAAATTTCTCACTTTCATCTCAGAAGTGCACAGGGAAGTTGAGCATCTCAGAAGCTGAGGCTTAACATTCAAACTGAGTTTTCATTGCAACCACAGCATACTTGTTATAAAGTGCATGAGGAGGAGAACAACTTTCAAAGAATACAATAATAACAAGAAACCAAGATATGGTTTGGGTTTTTTTCTTTCCATTAGCTCTAGAAAGTGTCTATCATAAAGCCACAACCATAAACCCAGAACTTTGTCACAAAGTTTTTCCATATTAAAAACTATAATGTATTTTTAAAATTATACTTCCCATGACTGTAAAAAGTTATTAGGAGAAAGTGGAGGTAAAATAGCAAGTTACTGAAGCCTTATGTTGCAACCAATGCTTTTTTTGAGAGAAGGCAGCTTCTTTACCTTCCTGAAAGCTTTATGCAATACTCAAACTGGGTACTAGTCAGATATGTTTTCCTTAAGACAGTCACTGAATATAAGAAGTCTAGATCTCAGGCATTTTCCATTTCTTTTGTTAAAGTAGATCAGCTGTAACAAGAAACAACCAAGCCAAACCACTCCCCAGCCCTCCTCATCTTTGTTAATACCAAAGCAGCATGGAAATAAAAATAGTTCCTTAAGAAAAATTAAACACTTTGCTTTCACCTCTGTATCAAATTCTTTTCCTTCATTATGTTTGCATGCTCTGCTTTGACACGCAGAGAAAGTACATGCCAAGTTTATTTAATGAGAAAAGCAGAGCAGTTAAAACATTGCTTACAACAGTGAAAGGATGTTAGGGTATAATCTGGTGTGGGAGAAACAGAGAAGAAAAGCCCTGACAGGGATGGGTGGGTCTTCTCATTCTTCAGGTGAAACGGAACAGATCCATGCTTCTCAGGAAACCATTTCAGGGAGGAATTTTTATCATTTTGTCAGAACTTCATGTGATGCTGTTACTCAGTCACCATAGAAACAAGGGCAGAATGTTTTATTGAAGGAGATGGCTGAAGAGAAATTGGTATTTCTCAGGTCCAAATGTTTCCATTGAGATATTTAAATGGTTCTACAGTTGATTCTTTAAAGTCAAATTTTTAATACATATGCTTATAGATATACACAGAGATGGAGGGAATCATTCTTTTTCTGTTAGGTCCCTACAAAGAACACAGAATAAGAAGCACTTTGAAATGGCAAGCTTAATATTTCATTTTTCTGAGCAGTTCAGAATAGGATATGGTTTATGAAGATGAACATCTTGTATGACTAATCAAAGCAATGCACTACAGTTGGCACACGTACTTTGAAGGCATGTGTTCAGCCTTGCATTTTTGTTTCACTGTAAACTATTTTTGTGAAATCCAGGCTAAAACACAGTCACTTTTATTGTACAGTCTTACAGTCATCATTGAGATGACTATACCAAACAATAGGCATACTGTACTGTTATACAGTGGCAGGAAGGAAATATTAAAAGGATTAAGGATAAACAAGAAAAATGATTACCCAGCCGAAGCAGTCAGACAGACAGGGATCGATACTGGAATGCAAAATACCCCAAGGGATTTTCAAGAATCAAAAGGGCAGTTATAGTAGATTAAAAAATGAGATTAACTTACACATACATTATGCACAGTACTGTACACGGATGAACAGCTACAAATAAAAAAGCGAACAAGAGCCTGACCTTTTACCTAAAACTGAACTTTATTTAAAATCTGTTCTATTTTCTAAATGAGTCTTGCTACACTTCCCAGTATTCTGGTGCTCCCCATTTTATGTACTACACAGTGGGGCAACCTGTCTCACCCACATTATAGCCTAATCTTCTCATAATATAACAGCGTGGAACAAACCTGGGTTAAAAAAGTCACACACAAAAAGACATTCACAGATAGCAGTTTTAAGAAACATCCATTCATTGATACACATCTTTGTAACACAGTATTCACTACAGATTTGCCAAAGATTTCCCATTTTGAGGACCAAATAACCAGAAAAAGGGTTATATCACTCGAGACAGCTACAGTCAAGGAAGACAATAATCCCCTTTGGGTAGACAGCAAAGCTATTTCAATTTTGTAATTCCATTTCTTGAACTAGTTTCTTTTCCTGTACTGGAAATATTAAAAAAAATGGTGGTAATTCAAAACTAACAGACCCCAAAAAATACCACGCCAGAATCACAAACAATCCTGACCCCAAACTGATGTCTTCCAAAGAAAGAGTTAACAGACTCATTGAGGATCTGTCAAACACCTGCATCTAAATGGAAGTGCCAGTTCTATAAAACCAATAGTGTTGGTGGTAGTAGTTGCATTTGGGTTCAACCTCCCAGATCACAGCATTCCTCTGTTATGCTTAGAAAAAAACATGTCTTGAAAACTCCAAAGTGATTTTACTTTTCCTCCATTTCACTCAAAACCTGCTTTAAACAAATACGTATTAGCTTGACACCAACAAGTCAATCCAAATTAATAATGGATAACATTACCTGACAGAACTGTACATGAAGGACTGAGCCCAGCCCACTGCACAGAACACAGGAAGCTGTGCCATGCCTGGGACAGGATCCATTTCTACTGCTAACTGCACTGCCTTCAATAGAAATAATGCACATTTAAACTTCAGCAGTGAAAATCCTTCAGAAATTAGTTGGAGAAATGAGCAGATAGCTGTAGTCAGATTTACAGTTGTGTTGCCTCTATTGAAAAATAACATTTAAAAATGTATTCAATATTGTCACAGCTGGAATAACATCGTACATTGTAATTTCTTTACATAAGAAAGCCTATTATGCTGGATGAATGGTACCACTCCCACTAGTGCTCAATCTTTATATTGGCAAATCAACTGGAATTTTCAAAGAAAGAGTATGTAAACATTAAAGAGATGGTCTCACCTAGGGAGTTAGGACTTTGAAGAATGGCAAATCATTCTGGGAATAAACCAAAAATGGGAATACTAGATTTATAATGAGTATAAACTGCATAAAATTCGATGACTTACAAAAATGTACACCAGTAGTAGATATAAGTAAAACAGAAAGTATTACTTATTGCAAGAATATATTTAGCTGCAAAACCAAAGGTAATGTTGAATGAGTACCAAAGTAATGATAAAGCACAACTATCTGGAACAATTCTGCTTGATGCATGTTAAGAAAACAATATGAGCCTAGCTGATATCTGGAGAAATAATCACAAATATTCACTGAAGGAGAAGCACTGTAAGGCACAGTTTGATGTGACAAGGGATTTGAATTTGAGGACACACTATATACCTTCCAATGGACAAACCCTCTAGAGGCAGTTCAGGATGTCAAGAGCACCAAACAACTTATTCTACCCCACAATCACATCCAGACTGAGTAAGAAGCAAATAATAATTTGATACTTTAAAGCCTAAAAACATAAGCAGAACAAGGACTTAGAAAGCACTTGCATTTGCAATAAATGCAAATTATAATGAAAATACATACATGAGTTTACAAATAATAAGAATTCACATATGTATGAAGCTAGCAACTGAGACTGAACAGCAGGAAGGGCAATCAGTTTTCTAGAGCTGATTAACAAAAGCAACAGACTTGTAAACATTAACTTAGAAATGAGGGGTTTGATATTCAAAGAAATGCGATTTTTGTTGTTAGCAAAATTGAATCAACTCCTGTCTGCCCTTAGTGCTTTGCTTTGTTAATACAAATAAATTTAAGGTATCTGATTTCTTTTAGCTCTTGCTGATAATTGCTAATGTTAAAAAGCCCCACCAAAACCCACAACCCCAAACCCACGCACAGTAAAAGAATGACCTAAATGCTTTAAGACACTTCTGGCAAGTAAACTCTAGTATGCAAACTAGTTTTCCCAGTTATTATGTTCAAAGAACCTCTGTCTCTTACCAGCTTAACCTCTGTACGTTTATTAGAGGCTTAACCACGTGTTTCTAAAATTCTTTCACAAGAACAGTCAAGATGCATGATGTTAGGGAAATCAACTGCGTTCAACATTTCAGTCCTCTCTTTACTAACCTAAGATACCACAGTAGTCAGAAACTACAAAGAGAAACTACAAAACTACACAGTTTCCCTCCTTCAGGCAAACAGAAAGTGAACACTTTCAATGGAGAAGGCCAACACTTCAATGTTTCAAGACATTTTCACACTCCAACCGCTATGGTCCATCTCTCTTGACTTCTCTGGGTTAGCTTCTTTCTAAGCCCTTCAAAATAATCTCTCTAATTTAAAATTTCAACACATTTCAGTTGTACAAGATTTTCCATAAAACAAGAGCTCTTCTAAAAATTCTTGCTTTTCCCCTTTATTTCTTTTACCTTAACATTTCTGTTAAGTTTGTCTCCCCAGAATGAGTTTTAATGCCAACTTTTCTTTTGTTCTTTTGTTACACATCACTTACAAAACCTGCATCATTATTGAATAACATTTCCATGCATTACTTAGGAGAACAGAAAACAACTCTATCTATAATAAGAAATATGACAGCAAAGCAAAAAGGGGCCATTATAATTTTAGGGGAAATCTATACTGACAGAGCAAATTCTGATGTAGAAATTATTGGTGCCTTGCAGTGAAGAGATTCTACAAACTTTTTACAACATTTCCAAAGAGAAGAGAAATTGTCAACCTGAAGGAATTTAAACAGCTCAGTCCTCCAGAAAAAGTAGATGTTGGTTCTTACCTGATCTATTTTTTCTGAGAAATGACACTTAACTCTAGTAAGGAGCATTTCAATTAACACAGAAATGGTGGATATTCCACATAAAATATTATATTTTCTCTAAAGGCAAAGTCTTCTAATAAACTGCCATATTTGACACTTAAAATACAAAATGCAGAAAAAAGCAGCTTATCAGAAGACTCCAATGTAAAAGAAGTTAAGCACTCTGTTCTTGGGTTTTTACACTGAAGGCAACTTCTCATATTCCATGTAAAATATGGAATAAATAATTATAATAGAAACTGTGCTTTCTTGACTGCAGAGAACATTTGCACTAGATAAAATAAAATTTAAAAAGCATCTAAAATCACGCAAGTAATTCTGCTGAATTCCAAGCTCCTGCTTGCAATACATGTTTTCAGTGCTAGTTTCTGCATTTTTACAACTGTCATTCACACAAATAAAAAAGGAAAAACAAAGTATGTATTGGGAAAAAAAGAAACAAGACAAAAGAACCACAAGAAATTTTAATTTTATTCTAAGATCCAGACAGCTTAAGCTTGAGAAGACAGCTACCCAACTGCTTGACCAAAGGTTTTTGAGAGTTGATTGGAAAAATAAACAGACACCTGGAAATTCGAGAATCATCTGAGTCGTCCTGCTTTCAAACTATGCAGTGTCCTAACCAGAAATACCTACACAACTCAGGGGTGAAGGGGGTGGCACATGTACAATACACATGCACATGGATTCATAACCAGCCCTCACACGCAGTAAGACCACAAGGAATCACAGTGTGAGAAGTTTGTTCTGCTCTGCAGTACTGCTGCACCAAATGGAAGAAGCCAGATTACTTTTAAGAAAAACTGAGAGTCATGCAATATCCACAGTCTTTATTCCTCAGATTGTCACTGCACAGGACTACGCAGATACATAAAATATTTAACAATACCAATTAAATACAGCTTCAAGTCCACTATTAAATACTACTAGGTATCACCACCCTCTTGCAGCATCCCTTATTCCACCTTAAAGCAGCAATATCCCGCAGAGGGAATTAAATGTCAAAACTACAAAAAAGCAGAAAGTCAGCGTTTACACAGTACTAAGCTTCTGTTAACACTAGTACAAGTATTTTGCTGACTTCAGTAGCCATTAAACTTGGACCCCTCTGTTTCAAACTGGATGAAAGCCAACACCTTGTCCTACAAACAAAAGACAGCAAGTCTGGAAAAAGCCCAACAATCCTATGCCAAATATATAAAAATAATCTCTCAGTTTCAGAATGCTGTTGGCTGCAATGTTCTTTAATTAGATTCAGTTTCTGATCTCATTTGAAGCATACAGTTGTGTATTAACCACCTGGAAAGTTCGTTTCCAAGAGCAGCTTAAAGGAGAATGATCTCAAGGTTTGTAAGCATGATAATCTGCTTTTTCCCAAGTGTATTGTTTAATTTTTTTTTAATTATAGCTACCAAAAAGTATCACAAATCATCCTGGCTCAGACATTTTTTCTGATTCTTCACCCTCCACTTTTCTTACTCTTTCTTCTTCATTGACCTTTCCTCTTAAGTTATCGACGTATTTGTTTATGTCCTCTTCAAAGCAAACCTCAAATGCTACTTATTTCACATCTTTTCCAGCCTGTCTTTCCTACTGTACATCTCCATCAGTACAATACACAGCAACACACTTGTTTTGTGTAAAAATCTATCTTAACACAAAATCTTACTTTCTCTTAAACACTAAGGAAAAGCATATTTGTGGCATTTTACACATCAACTTCCATGACACAACTGATAAAAAACAAACTAGGAAATTCAGATGTAGGAGCTTTAGATTAGCATAATCTCTTGGGGCAGCTTGGCTAAACCTTGAATGCAGATTAAAATTACAAGCACTAAAATGCAGGTTACATACCATTATGGAACATTATGCAACATGAAAGAAGCTACTGCCAGGAAATGCAGACACAGTTGCACTTCCCAAGTGAAGCAAATCAGTATTATTTCCAGCAAGATTCCCATGATGGCACCCCTTGCACAAGTTTGGGATTCAGTCACCTCCAAAGCCATTCCATTTTTAGATCAAACTCAGTACAGTGCGCAGCACAGGAGACATCAGTGTAAATTAATTCTATATATAAAGGTTTGCAGCACACATTACAGAGTATGTGGTTCCGTGACCAGAAACAAGGCATTAATAAACTGGCTTATTAATAAATTGGTCAAGTATGAAGATGGCACATTATCCAGAAAAGTTATTAGCATCTTTAAAACAGTCAAGAGACACCAATGTTGAATTTGGTGAGGACAGACTCCTTGTCAAGCCTGGAAAAACTCTAGGAGTGGGAAGACAGCAAATGGAATTTTAAACAATATCTACTGAGTGCCCCAAGGAAGAGACTGGCTCTGTACACTCTCATGCTACAATGACAGTGGATTCTACCTCACAAACACACTCTGGTAAGCAATGTGAGCAGCAAGACCAGAATTTTAGTTGAGAGCTATTGCAAACAAAATGAAAGTTTGGTTTGCTTGAAACAGACTAATGAAACTAGAAGAAAGAAGTTGAGGTTACTAGCAAACACTAAGAAATTTTTTTCCTCAAAAGATGCAATGATCCTTACAACCATGATACTGCACTGATCCTATAAACTCACACAATACATTCAAGAAATCCCAAGGCTGACAATTTATTCCTTCCTATAGGCCAAGCATTGCAGAAGTGACCAAAACCTGAGCAGTGCTAACCAGGAAAGCCTGCTGACATTCAACAAGATAACAGCAGAAAGCAAAAGCCACCAAAAAGCCTTATCAAATACCACAACCACTGATGCTTACACATCTCAAAGCAGAGATTTCACTGTTTTCCCCTATTTGGCTGGAAGAAGAAAGCAGAGAGAATAAAATCTAGTATTATGAGATGAAGTATCTCACATGTCACTTAAGATATCTCCTCCACAGTACACTTCAGAGAACAGCACAAGTCCTCACAAGTAAAGCAGCAGCAACAGAAGTAAATGAAAAAAAAATTAAACAATCAGGACTTTAGTTAAAGCACTTGTAGGAGCTAATGGCTAACAAAAACAATATTAATGAGGTGAGTTTTAAAGGATACTTTTCATTAGCACAACTCAAAATTAACTTTTTTTCAACAAAAAGAACAAGGTGCAAAGCATGCCACTGAGTATTACCGCTGCCAATCAAACAATTCTGCTCTAATCTTTCATTCAATCTATGCAATGAATGCACTTTCTCAACACAGAGTAAGAACTTGGTTTCATGGAAACCTGGATCAAGACTTACTAACATTTATCCAAAGTCTCTGTGATATAACCAAGCAGGAGAGGCAAGATTAAGTAATACTGATACATCAGTAATAGCAAAACAGGATGCAAAAATTCAATTCTGTCACCTGCATGCCTTGTGAAACATGCCTTCAGAATCTCACCAGCATAAAAATAAAGAATAATTGAAATACAATAGAAGAAAGTTAGAAATTTCATTGCAAATTTCTTACTACATGCACACCCTCCCCATGCACTATGATCTATGAATGCTTAAAAGGAAAAAAAGTTAAGTTGAATAAATCTCTTGCACTTAACCTCACACTACTAATGTCCTATGAAGCAGGATTTTAATTATCACCTTTCATACACTGGTCTTCTCCCATTTCACAAAATTTTCTTGAATTATGCTGTAGATTTTAGGATATTTTAAAGTATATTTAAGCACCAACTATTTCAGAAAAAAAATTTAAAAATAAAAATTAAGCTGAGTAAATGTCAAGTTCAGCTACAACTTCTACTATGCCACAAAAAGAAGCAACAGCTAGATCACATAAGAGTGGACAATACAAACTTAAATAACCTGTAAATGCACCATTTAAGAAACATAAAAAGACTGTCTTATGAAATGAATTATTTATGCGGCAAGATTTGAGAACAAATATTCAGTTAGCATAAATTGCCTTAGCTGCTTGACTTAGAAAGGACTTAAAGTTTAAAAAATGCATCATAAAAAGAGAAGAAAATCAACAAAAACATGACCAAAGGAATAGAGACGCTTATATAACAACAAAGTATTAAATGCAAGGAAACATAACATATACAGAAAGGATACTCAGAAAATCCAGAAGATTTAGGACCAAGTTTCAGGACCACATTTAACTGGATTGAGTTTCTACTTGTGGTTTCAGTAAATTCAGACAAGCTATTTTGATTGTTTCACTCCCCAATTTACCATCATTTTTAGCAACACAGTTTCTTCACAAGCACAAGGGAACTTGTTCTGCATATGATATCCTGCTTTGTGTAACACACGATCCTTTCTTCAGTCAAGATTCTTAGGTGGTACAAAAAAACCCACTGCACTCAAACTAAACAAAATCCCAGCTTTTTAGTATGTACCTGAAAATGCTTTACAGTGGCTAAAAATTCTGAGTATTGGAGAAAAAAATGGACAAGTTTTTCTTCCATAGAAAAATTGCATTGAAGTAGTCATCCTTGACTAGATGCAGTTGAAAAGAAGGTCATACAGACACATATTCACTACTCAGTCACTGGCAAGTAGTTGTGAATTGATGTTTTGCAAAGAAACTTCAGTTCACTCAGTTCTCAGTAGGCAAAATTCAGTCTAAACCAAAGCATGATGCATCCATTCCTCTTCTTTAAATTAACCATTACGCCCCAAGCTATAGACTCATATGCAGTTAGAGAGTTTGCTAGAATCATGCTATTCTGAACAAAACAAGAATGGAAGAAAACACATTTTGGTTAATCACTCCAAAACATATTTTTTGAGAATGGAGCTGTTTCTTAGAAAAGGTAAAAGAGCCAACCACTGTCACAGCAGGGTGAGTTCTATGAAATAAATTTGCAACCTATCTCAAACGCATCCTAGGAATAAAGATATAGGAGATATAGACAGCAGCTAAACCAATCAGGTTATGTGATATGTTAATGCCTCATAGGTATGACCTTGTGATATATTTACATCTCACAGAAATGATCTGTTCCAACTGACATCATACACAGAAAAACAAACCTTTTCAGGTACTCAGTAGTCCAGAACTGCTCCCAAGAATGGTGCCACTAAGTCAAATTTCTTAGCATTTTCCCCATGGCAAGTACTTTCAGAACTTTCAAGGCAAGTCTGAGACCTTCTACCACTTTTGGTGAGGATCTGTCATTTTCAAGTCTGGCAACTGCAGAGTAATTCTAGTCCAGCTGGACATCATAAGGTCATCTGGTCCCCCCCACTACTCTGAGCAAAGCCTATGCTAGCCAACTGCTCAGATCCAGGTGAGTTCAGACAACCCTGAGGATGGCAATTCCACTTCCTCTTGGGGTGGATCACAGTATGAGAAGTTCCCACCACATATTCGGCATCTTTTTGTTGCAGCTGACACCTGATGCTTCTCATCCTTCCACTGTGCACCTTGGTGAGCACCTATCTAAATCTTCTCTGTGACCAAATACGAGGCAGCTGAAGACAGCATCCAAGTCCCTTCTTCCTTTTCCTTTTCTTTAGACACAACAAAAATTCTCCTGGCTGTGGACGGTGTTTTCCTGCTCCTGCCGAGGCACGGCTGTGGCAGGGGGGATGCCGAGGCTGTGCAACAGCGCGGCGGGGAAGGTGCGCGGGCTGGAAGCGCTGCTCCCGCAGCCCGGGATGCAGTTGGCGGCCGCCGCCGCCAGGGCACACTGCGGGCTCGCCATTCATCCCGCCAGGGCACACTGCGGGCTCGCCATCCACCCCGCACCGCCACAGCACACTGCGGGCTCGCCATCCATCCCGC
>NW_005054299.1:16862786-16916856 GCF_000277835.1 Geospiza fortis | reverse complement strand
ACGCGGCGGGCTCGCCATCCGTCCCGCACGGCCAGGGCACGCCGCGGGCTCGCCATCCATCCCGCACGGCCAGGGCACGCTGCGGGCTCGCCATCCATCCCGCACGGCCAGGGCACACTGCGGGCTCGCCATCCATCCCGCCAGGGCACACTGCGGGCTCACCATGCACCCTGCACCCGCACAGCCAGCTCCTGGCGCCTCACACTGCCGCTCCTGCCCGCCACAGGCACGCTCCTGTCCCGATCAGCTTCTCACGAGGACAAAACAACCTCTACAACTAGTAACACATTGCCCCAGTGGGGCATTTTAGTATAGTAAAATAGTATACTATTTAGCATAGAAAAGCGCTTTAGGTTTTCCATCCCATCATTGGCAACAATCACACAGAAACTTCAAAATCTTTAATTATTTTACTTTGGAGCCAGAAGCTTACGGCCAACAAATGTGATAAAAGAAAGTTCAAAGACATGTATTTTTAACCTTGCATTCAGTTTCTATCCTCCATCTATCTCAGTTATGTCTCCTGAAGCTGTTCAAGCATTCAGAAGTAGCACAGGCTTATGCACTGCAAAAAATAGAAATTAATATTGTCCACAAATTGCTGCTGCTGTGGGGATTTTAGGCACTCCTCATCTCTGAAACTGTGACCTGAATTCAACTTTACTTGTAGTAGACAAATCCTGAACAAAGAAGAGGAAATTTTCAGAGTACATCACTACATTTCCTGCTCAGTTTGTAGAGAAGTATTTATTATTTTTATTAGGAACTTCAGCTTGTTTGGGCTATGAAGGAAACAATCCTGCCTAGAATTTTGTCATCCACCCTTCACAGTTTTGGTATGCAATATAATCTCCACAGAGTCAGATCAGATACTCTTTTCTGCCCTTGATCTAAATATTAACTCTGAACTTAGCTTAGCTCATTAGTTGAGAGAGCCATATAGACACTAATGTACCAATAAGCTTCCTCCTAGAGTTAACATATGTTCTTCAATAATTTACTGACTAGATTTGGCATAAGGGGATAGTGCCAGAAGCATTAGAGTGAGATATGACAACCTTCCCTCTCATCTCAGCATTGCTATTTCTAGTACTTGAGGATGGTGTGCAGGGTGTGTGCTGGACTGAGTAACAGCTGAGGAGAAACAATAGTACTCTGCCCCTCAACTCCAAGACTAATTTGTCCCTAAATATGTAATATAAACATAGGCTATCCTAGAAGCTCATTTGTTTCCAAGCAAAAAACCCAACACCCTGGAGGGTGGCACAGCCTAGGAGTTACCGTGTCCTGCATCTTCACTCACCCGTCCACACGGGTCTGAAAAGACGACCACCATGTTTACACAGGTCAAGGAGGAGGCCAGTCCCAACATACCAAACTTCCACACAACAGGCTACATTCTTCCATTTAAACACACCCACCTTCACTAACAATCACAGTTCAGCTATCACAAACTTTTGATTGCTTTTGAGGTTTACCACACATGTTGTGGTAAATCAAAATGATCAGACAGAATAAGTAGACAGATATGTATTATTTACACCTACACTCTGTTTAACAACACAAATGACTAGCCTGCAGTAACATTTTCTCTTCTTCCAAGAACTCAACATTAAGAGTGTGAGATTTTCGAAAATAAATAATTTTCCTTTCCAATGCAAAGCCTTTGCCTCCAAAAAGACTTGGTTGTGACAAACACTGGAATAAAACAAATACACTTGCATTTGTGCCCATAGCCACAGCTCTGTGTTTGCCCCGTAACACCAGTCAAACAGATGCTCCAATTGTGGATGCAGCTACTATTACAAAACATAGCACTGTAGTAATCATCTGAAAATAAAGTTGCACAGTGGCCAACAGTAAGTGAGTGACATTTGTTATGCTAACAAGGCTCAGATGCTATAGCTACATAACTTCTGTGCTTCAATAACACTATTGTGTTACAGTTGGGTAAAAATAATGATCTATTTTACAGTGGTGCAAAATACAAATTATTTTGGTAAGTTTTTAATACCTTTGTATCTTTCAGAGATTTCAAGTACTGATTTTCTTTATATATAATATATTTAAACATTATTAGAATATTTAATACAACATAACTAGTGTATTAACTAATATATTTGTATTTTTATACATAGATTAAACAAGACTAAATGGTGAATGCACCACTGAGGCACAAGAATACTGGAACCTTTTTTCTCTCCTTTAAAGTTAAACTCTTCTTATTTTATTTTTAAACAGAAAATAAATTCTGCTTGGACTTTAAAAAAAAAACAACATACTGAGGACATAGTGACAAGACACTAGAATCTTGTATATTAAAAACCAAACAATATGCATATTAAACAACACCCAAATATCATCTTTCAATATGTATGTGTGGAGTAGAAAAATTTCAACTGTAGCAGGCTCACCACAGTCTCAACTTCACTACGGTGATTCAACTTCATGAGCAATAGTATCAAACAAATAGATTCTGTAATACTTTAGATTCCAGAATAAGAAGTCAAAGTGAAATAGAGAAGCAAAATGTCAAACATAACGTAAATACAGTGAAGTCTCCAAATATGCAAGCAAACCCTTAAAGCAGGTATAGAGGAATCTATGCAATAGGCACTGTCAGATCTTGAAAGCATGTGAGCATCTAGATTACTACTTCATATTAACTTAAAACATTCAGCAGACAATCAGCCAAACTTTTCAAGACTTCACTTTGATAACTTTGGTTCATTTGTGAAGGTTTATGTCATGGTTTAATCCCAGTAGGCAGCTCAAGTACCACAAAGCTGCTGGCTCACTGCCCACCCACCACTGGGATGGGGAGAGAATTAGAAGGGCAAAAGTGCAAAAATTCATGGGTTGAGATAAAGATAGCTTAATAAGGAAAAAAGGAGTAGTATAAAAAGAAAAACAAAACTCCTCAAAGAAAAACAAAACCAAACCACCACAAATGATGCAGAAATCTCACAACTGCTCATCAGCAGCCAACCTATTGAACTCCAGTCAATACCAGAGAAGAGGCAGTGCTGGCAAACCTCTCCCCTTTCTCCCATGCTTTGTTGCTGAGCATGATGTGGTATGGTGTGGAATATTTCTTTGGGAAGTTGGGGTCAGCTGTCCCAGCTGTGTCCCCTCCCATCTCCTTAGACAACTGGCTGCTGGGGCATCATGAGAAACAGAAAAGGCCTCAGGTCTAAATTGCTGTTTAGCAATTCCTAAAACACCAGTATGCTATCAAAACTATTCCATCACAAATCCAAAACATAGTCCCATACAAACTCCTATGGAGAAAATTCTTTCCCATTCTTAACTAGCACAAGGTAACATCAGAAGTCAACTTGGAATATCCTATCTTGCACACAAGAATGCACACAGCTTTACCCACCCTTAAGTACAGCTCTTTAAGAGATTAACCCTTTCTGATTATTCTGACATATTCAAAGAGAATTAGAATTTAGTTTAATATCATATTTTCTTTCAGCAGAATGTTTTCCCTAACAACTCAGTTTCCAGACTAACTCCATCCACATTAGTTTATGCATTTCCAAGCCTCACTACTGTTGCCTAGTAAATAATTAAATGCAGAAACATTTTACTCCATGACAGCAACTGGAAGACTATGAAAAACATAAAATACAAGATGCATTTACAGATCCTTTTGAATGTAACTCTACATGTACCACATGAATTCAAGGATTTGTGAGACAACACCTCTTCTAGGAAGTTGCATTTATTTTTAGAATAGAATAAGAATGTGCATCATTTGAAGTTGTATTAATTCATTAATAAGAAGGATATTTATTAGATTTACCATAGATTTACAATGTTTGCAAATATTTTCTAATGATAATACTTTGTAAGGCAGGGGAAGTCATGAATTTCTATCTGGACCAACATTATAGTGACTCAAGACCTAACTAACTTGGTAAGCAAATGGTAAATACATTAAATCTGTCAATTATTCCAAGCTTGAATTGCAGAGAATGAAAGTACAAAACGACAAACCTTTGCATGTCTTCCTTCCCCACCTCCTCTTCAAACATCAGCCCTTATCACTCCCCCAACTGTTCTAGTTCTTCCTTTCTAAATTCTACCCTGTCTCCCTCATCATTCATTCAGCTCATGTTAAATTGCCTAGCTCTCTCCCTTTTCCATACTCCTCCCTCCCCTTCTTCAGATCCCATCCCTATTCCATTTAATTCAATCTCCTTCCAATGCACTGTCCAAGTTTTAGGGGAGAAGAAAGAGCCCAAAAGTCTGTCCTTGCTTTCAATCCTTACACCTGACAACAGAGAGTTACAAGAGTGTATGAAATCTTTCCTTGCCTTCTCATGTCCAAAAGCCCACTGATGGAAAAGCTTTTTCTTAAATCTCTACTGAACTTTTGCAAACATTTTCTGAATGGTTTACATCCTGGTCAATTATAAACAATGTCTATTTTGACAGAGAATATCATATCAGAAACTGAGCGACAGCTGGTAAAAGAAAACATATCATGAATACAGATTCCCTACTGGTTATCTCCAAGTACAAAAATCATCAATGTCAAAGTTAAATCTGAGGTACAGAATTCTTTAGAGTTTTTTTTTTTAATCATGAACATTAAAATGTACTCAAATATAAAACCTTGAAAGAAAAAAACCAAACCAACCTAAATTGATTATTTGTTCTGGGATTGCACTTTGTTGTTTTTACTTTGGTTTTAAATTGTCCAGAAGCAGATGTAGCAGAAAGCACTTCAATTTACATGTTTAAAGTTCAGCAACAAAAGTATTTGAATCACTGAATTATCTCAAAACTGGTTGTAATTTGCTCCCTCTCTACCTCTCTCACATAGGAAATGCCACCAAGAATGCAGGAGAAGAGTACAGCAATGATCAAGGCAGGTGTGATGGCCTTTTTGACCCTCAGCATACCATGCACACAAAGAAACAAAACAGTAGAAGGAAACACACCTCATCCATCCTCTTAAGACTTTTAAGTGGTACATTTACCTATGTTTAAAGGTATACATGCTGAAGCACAAAAAATAGAACTGATCCTTAGCTTGAAAGAAGATTTGATTTAGAACAAATAGACAGAACCCAATAATTGTTGAAATATCTTTTGGAGACAGTAATGTAACTGAGAGGCTAGTAATGCTAAATTTGCACCTGAAACATGCAGGTGCACGTTTCACAGAGTCCTGATCTATTCACTAATATACAGAGAACTAAACACCTAGCGTGCCTGGGTGTTTGTCACACACAGCACAGCTGTACCAAAAATAACCACAACAGTGCCCTAATGGCCTAACCCGCCACAATTCAGGCAACTTCAGTTGCTGCTGGTTCTGTTGACTGCATTGGTATCATGACAGTAAAGTTATCCATTGTGCTTACACATACGGACAAAGCTTTCTAAGACAAGCGTGTTAAAATGCTACACTCTTAATAAGTACTTTATAATTGCCACAGTGGTTCAGCAACAAACTCCAAGAAAATCCAGGCAAGCCCACAACCGTACATTTACTCTCAGAACATCAGCAATATAACAGTGAAAGTCTACTCAGTTTTCATACAAAGACATTTTCACAGAACAGCACAAAATGTTGTGAAATTAAATCCTGATGAAATTTTTATTGACAGAAAAAAAGCCATAACTATTACAAACAAAACTAGGTTGTTAAGGTTACGTACTGCACCTGAGGTATTCCATTAGCCATGGAATAAACACTGTGCTCCTAAAAAGTAGAAGTAAGTTAATTGTAAGGACATTACATCACAAGCTAGTCCCTAGAGATCATATGGCAGAGGAGTAAACACATGCAGTCACACCCTAACAAGTAAAACATTGTAAGTTTACACTCCTAGCTGGCAACAAACACTAAGAATTGTGTCATTTGCTGTCTGCTGGGACTCCTTTTTACCTTTTTTTTGAAGTAGTTTCTTGTTGGTTCCAGCCCAAATCTGCCCGAGTAAAAGACTCATTATTGCAAATACAAGAAAAAATGTAGTAAGAAGAGAATACATAGAGAAGCACTGCTCATAAATGAGATCCTTAGAAGCATAAATTAAAAAGGAAGCTTTTGACATAATTGCATCAGATTTCAAGAAAGTTAATTTGTAGTTCTGAAAAGTAAAGAGACTATTTAACACTAAATACACCCTCCCCATTACATTATGGGTTTAGTTACTGTACCAGGCATGATACAATGGAAGCAACTACGTACATGTGTGAATGCAGAAGCAAAATCCCTAATCCAATGAAGTATAAAGTACAGCAATTTCTTTGAAAAAGTAGAAATGCCATAGACAAGAATGATAACTAAGAAGGGCTGTTCCCTAATATCAGATGGTAAAAACACAGTTTTTATTAGAGAAGAAAAAAGTATGGAAATACCTTCTAGAGTACTAAACAAGCAAATAGCAGAAAGAATATACAGACCTAAATTAATTGTCTGGATGTTACACCATGTGTATGCTATTTCTTTGTTGCATCCAGCAACAGAGGCTATAAACATCCCATGGACACAGTGCTAGAGTTTCTATGGATATGGGAATAATCAAATCAACCTACTTGAACTAAGTTTCCAAGCTCATACCAGAAGTCACATTCATATCAAGAGAAATTGAAATTTTTCTAACAAAAATTGCAAACAAGATAGTCTTTGTTTATTTACACTGTTTAAGAATAGCAAATCAAAACAGTAAAAAAAAAAAAGCTACATTTGGAGCTTATTCAGATTAATTTTTTTTAAGTTTACTTTAGAGTTTCATTTTGTCCTACAATTATTTTTCCTGTGTTGTAAAGTTATCTTACTCTTTAAATGTTTTTGCCAATAATTTTCTGATTAATGATAAGAAATCAAAGCTTCATAATTATTCATATGCATGGCCAGTAACATCTCTTCATACATAAACAGCAAAAGAAAATATATGTATAAATGTAAATGCAATATACAAACAGTCACCTGGAAAAAATTTTTACTAATTCAAATTGTAAACAAGTGTTTAAACCTTGTACAGAGACGAATGTTAATCAATAAAACTGTCACTCTGTTTACACAAACAGAGGTTCAGAGAACTGGAAACGCCCATGGCTTATAACATAAATGTATTTAATCCTGGATATATAATCCCTTCAGCATCACCATATAGCAGCTTCATTACATACAAAGAAGCCTGCCTTAATATTATTGTACAATAAATGAAGCTAACTATCATTGATTACAATAACAACAACAAAAAAGCAATTGCTATATTACTAATTTAAGACTGCTAAACTTTGGGGTATATCTGTAAAACAGACACCACCTCTATTCCATTACCATTACCAGTGTATTTTTCTCACCAGCACACTGGCTTACCCCAGGTATTTCTGACCATGCTGAACTATGCACAACATTGGTAGTACATACAGTTGTTCTTTGAAATGATACAGAAGCAATAGGCTACTTTAGAAAGGTTATGTAACAGTGCTGCATCACATTATGAAATTTTAGTCGGATGGGTCTGTAGGTTTAGTTTATGTTTATATATATGAACACACAAACACGTGTGCACATAAACAAAAAATAACCCAGAGCATCATGACATTATGGAAAACCCTCTCATTAAAATAATTGAATTTGCTACATTATTCATATATCTTCTGCTACTGAAAAAAGCTAGGAAATGTACTAGTGGATTTTTGTCCTATTATTGTTAACAGTAAATTAGAAGCATAAAGATCACTGGGAAAAAGAAAGAGCTACCAGACCTGTACGTTCAGAAAAAACATGCTACTGTCTCTTTGAAAAATATATTTCTCAAGTATTCAAATCTCTTCAGTCATATTCTAATTTCTCTGCATCATCACAGATGCAGATGAGAAAGAAACACATATCAAGATCAATTAAAAAACCTCTACTGTATTCAAAAGAAAAGGTGTTTGCTATTGCACTGGACCTACAGAGAACACCAAGAACGCCTCCCTCGGGCAGCATCACTGAAGCAGTTAAAGCTAAACAAACAAGAAACACTGGTTTTGTCTGGAGACAGAATGGTTACTTGGGAATATCACAAATTTGGGAAGAGTTAATTATGTTTGATAGATCATGAAGAATGGCACAAATGCAAAACACAGAGAAGACTGAGAATAATCCTGTTCTTCAACCAGGCAAAGCTGCATAGAGAGAATCATTGGCATTACTGCAGGCATTCCTTGTGCAAACTTCCCTGGCTTGGCCTCCTGACGGGAGCAACAGCACCACAGAAGCCACAGGAAGCTAAGAAATAAAAGATGCAGCTAATGGAGAAAAAGCCAATGTTTTGATCAGCCTGGCACAGAGTGTGGTGCTCAGAAGCATGCTGGAAGCCGTGAATGGAGAACACATCAAAACAAACCTGCAAGCAGGTCACAGCCTCCTTCACCCCACAAGGAACCCTCAGCTGTATTTCACATAACTGCTCCAAGAATATGCTTTTTGCATTAAATGCTACTGCCAGAACCAAACAAGCAATGAACTCATCCAGCTTGTCCATAAAAGCACACATACGAAAAGAAACACTCAAATTAACTTCTACTGTGATTTTTAATGATGATAGTGATACAAAATACACAGAGCTGACTTGAATATCAGACAGTTTAACTGGGCAGCTGAAGAGACTAACATAATTCTGCCTCAAGGTCAAATCAATATCAAAAATGCCTTGTACTACCAAGAACATTCACCATCAGATGTGCAAAAGGCTAGTTTGGGAGAAGTTTAAAAGAGTGGACGAGGTGATAAAGTTGAGGAGGAGTATCATACAGTGTAAAAGGCTTTTATCCAGTGACGCAGTAAACGCGAAAATTCTCCCTCGGTGCGAGGCAGAGTAAACAGAAGAGGATTAATGCCACGGCTCAGATCTCTACCTGACGGCAGTGCCAGGGAAGGCAGCTGACCGCCCACACCACTGCTGCAGGCAGCTGGCACCAGGGCTTCACACAGAGCAGAGGGAAAGCGGGCACAGCTGCTGGCTCACTTCTAACCCAAAAACAATCCCGAGCTGGATTCACCCAGCATCCTGCTCCTCAGTGGTGTCTCAGCAAGCCAAAGCAGCTTTGGCCACCTGCCCACTATCGGTTTCTCTGCAGCAGAAATCACTCCTGTTGCTCGCTAAGAAGTCAAACACTGCAGATAAACACAAGCACACACCTACCATTTCTCCCTCTGATCAGTTTTTTATGGTGGGGTTGAAAATATATGCATCAAAGGCAATTTTCGTACCACTTTCAGCCTTCATTCTAATAGTGAAAAATGTTTTCAAGATACATTTCTGACAAATGTGTAATATGCAGCTTCATACTGCAAAGATCTTTCCTCACAGAGCAAAGGGACATAATTGCGTAATGGATTTCTAAAAACCTTCACATCAGACACTTAACACAGAGATGATTCCTTTCACAGACACCAAACAGCAACATTCATTATGTGGATGTGGTATTTGTGCATTCACCATGTCAGCTTTAATACATAAGAGTATCCCACACCTCCCCAAGTCTTACATCTATCTAAAATATAATTCAATTAGCCAGAATCAGTAGTAATATCAAGCAAAAAGACTGATAAAAATGATGATTTAATAGCAATTTGCGTACTGATAATGCTTAGTCTCTAATCAGTATTAAGTGACTTTTTTGATCAAGACATGTAAAAAACAAGTACAAAAATGCAAGTCACTACCTAGCCACTCTTACTATAACACCACCACCACTCATCATTTAACACATAAAACAGTACTACAGCAGTCTGCAGAACTCATTAAAAGAACGAGACACAAGCATCACCAAATAGTATCTGTTATGACTTACCACCCTAGATGCTATCAGTAATTGATTGTTTTTAACCTCCTGCATTTTCTAACATTAATACAACAGCAGCAATGCACTACTTAACACTGGACTGGACACCAGTTCAAACAGTACATGTTAACTGATATTTTCCCAGAAGGAATTTTCCTAACAAAATCAAGTACAGAGAAAAAGTAAAGGATAACAAGAAGTAATGTATAATCAAGATCAAGACAGCATTGAAGAAACATCAGCTATAAAAAGTTTCAAGAAACTGAAGACAAAATTTCTTCAAAGATTCCATATCGACTACAACTTGAAATGAGAAAAGCTCCAAATGAACATGAGTAAAGTTAATCACATTTGCTGAACAATACATTAGTTTTTAATCTGAATTTAACATTTCTTACTTAATAAGAATTCACCGAGTCTACTTTAATTGACCACACACTTGTATATAACATGGTATTCTATAAAAGAGTAGTCAACTCAAATGTTGAGTGCCTAAATTTGAGTACTATTTAATTAGACAAATGAACAGAGATTTTAATAAATTATCTTGTCTTGAAAAAGATGAAATAATCTTTGTATAAAGTACAAAAGTACTTATGCAGATGCCATGAAAGCCTTCTCCACCTGAAAGTATATTTACTTCAGAAGTCTCCTCTTATTCTACTTCGCTTGCTTACACATTTTTTGTAGATGTGAGATGCTTATTTTAAGTAATGGAAAATGCTAAGGAATGGCAATTGTCCTTTTACCACTGCCTTCTTTAGACTCTCATTTAGGTAGCTTTGCAGTCATCACAAATTATTATCTAGTGCTGGTCTACAAATTTAAGCACCCATTTACTAAATGCTTTAACAGATTATTGTCAGTAAATCTTGAATATATGAACCTTTCAGATGCTCATTTAGTACTAACAGCTACTATATAGCTTTTGAACTACATTGGTTTATTTTAAAGACAGCATTATGCAAATCCTAAATGGAGCTACAAGCTAACAGAGTAATGCTCAGCATGAAGGTGACTTAATCCCACCACTTAAGGAAAGCAAAACCTTGATAGTTTGAAAAAGCTTGTCTAACTTGTTGAATCAAGCACCATTTCAAAGCATCACTTCCAAACAACACGAAAAACTTCATGATCAGTGATCAAGTATGTTGTTGAACTACTTCAGACACAAGATAAGAAATTGGTCTTTAAGAAGAAGCAGAACTGAATATATTATTTTCAACCTATGATTTTATTTTAGCTAGGCACCTCCAAAAACATACAGGTTACAGCAGCCCCCCTGTAAAAAAAAAAAACAAACTAAAAAAATAGGAAGTTTTGTTGGTTCTTCCCACAGCCATTGGTACCTAGCAGTCCTGCACATCTCCACCAATTCCTACTAACAAAGCAGGACTCCAGATTTCATCAGTGACAGATCGATGAAGAAGAAGAAGAAACAGAGGAAGCACCAGAATACATTCAACCCATGACCTGTAACACTTGGCGGTCTTTTAGCTTTTTGACCAAGATTTCTGATGGCAGGAACCACAGACACTGAGAGGCCCATGGGAATGGAGGCTTCTTTCTGACTGCAGTTAACAGACTAACCAGGAGCTGCCACATCTCTGGGAGGCTATTAAGAGTTTTTCTCCAGATAAAAAGTTTTGTCAAAAGACCTCCTCCACCATGCCTGTAAAGTGGAGGGAAATGCTAATGCTGCATGCCAAAGAGATATAGTTTGAGAGGAATTCACAGGCTGCCTGGCAAGAAGAGAACAGGGACAAGTAGGAGAAGAGGCACTACTGTCCAAGCCTCCATCCCAATGGCCTCTACTCACCCACAGAACGGCGGAGGCTGCTCCTCCCGCAAGGAGACCATCTGGGCACCAGCAGCAGTGGGAAAAGTCCCACTGTGCAACCAGGAAAGTGGGGAGAGCACCTACAAACAAAATGGAACAGAATGTGAAACTGAATTTAAGGAAGATGAGATAGGTAAAGCTCACTGGATTCTAAATTCTATAGAAACATATTTGAAACTTGAAAGGAAATCAAATCATATATCTCAAGTTTAGCAACTGTTGTCTAAGGTGTTCTTAATAAAATGGAAGATTTTATCCCAAAGAAGTTCCTGGAAACATCCTAACTATAAACAGCTATATAAGAAATTCAGTTTACATACAAACTAACTTATGGAACAACAGACACAAGCCAAATAGAACAAACTATGAAAAACCTGCATCCACTAAATTAAATCAGTATTCCGTGTACTACCATTTCCACACATGTCAATCTGCAGAAAAACAATGATGTCTTTGTAATTACTTACTGTCATCTAGGGCAAAAACAAAATAAAAGCACACATGCTCTATCTGAAAAAAACTGGGACTTAGGGGAAATGCAAGGGGTATTTCTTTATATAAATATTTCCCCTCCCCAGTTTCAAAATTCATATTACAACAGAAGAAAATTATAGAGGATTACACAGTACCACAAAGTGACACCCATTACAGCATAGTATCCCAGTCTGGGCCTTGAGATCTATCAATATTAATAAAAAACTGATGAAATTGCCCACATAAGGTCTATGACAAGGAACTTATGAGTTTGTTTATAGCATTTGGTTTAAACACAAAAAATTGTGAACTCAACTACTAATCATTTTTGTCTGTGCTACAATGTAAGCCTTCAATGGATCTAATACCTATAGCTACTGTTAATTAAACAAGTGTACAAAGAGAATATTTTCTTCCATGTAAAAGACAGCTGGTTAGCAACATCTTAATTAAATTGCAAATCATGTATTGAAAAAATATTAGATAAAAAAATCTTAATCACCTTTGACAATCAATCTCACCCTAAATGTTTAAAATAATTAATCATGTTCAAGACAGATGAGTTATTTGTTTAAAGGCTACAGTCATAAAACCAATGAAGTCTCACATTTATAGAGCTATTTAGAACTAACACAAAGGTATTTTTTGCATGAATAGCTTCCTGCAATTCCAGAATCCCTGGAATGCAAATTCAGTCATGAAACCAATTAATCTTTTAAATTACTTAATTATTTCTCATATCCAACAAACAGGCAATTGTAAAATACAAGAGAAACAGGAGGCCGAATGGAGGCATTTATAGCTGTACAATGCCTCACCTATTCCAGAAAAACAACTGCCCTCTGGAAGTGGTAATTTCCCTTGCCAGGCAGGAGCCCTGGTACATCTGCAAGCAGCTGGGCTCACAGCACTCTGGCTGGAGTGTTTCTCAAGTGCCTGAGTATATTCCGTTTGAGATCTGCTCATATTGTCACCTGGAAAGGTGAATATGAAACAGATTGTCAAGTGCAACAAGCACCTTGGATTCAGCCTTTACTTCAAAAGGCTCATGTCAACCTTTCCAGAGCCAAAACTTCATCTGTCTCTCCTACCCTGAAGCAGCCTGAGCAATAATCTGAGTAATTTTCCTTTATCTATATTACTTCTGAGCAAAAGTTCGATTTTCTTCACCGCAATTTATCAAGTTTATTTTGATTTAACACTGACCCCTGTGAAGAAATATTTTTTCCCCAATTTACTTGATTTTTGCTGATTTCCTCTTATTTTGCCTACTTGCTGCATTAATCCTACACTTTCATCTGCAGAGGTTTGCCCCAGTATAACACTGGGAACAGTGATAAATATGTGCTTCATGTTCTCAAGAGACCAATGCAGTACTTTACACACTTGCCTGTAACAGACTCTCAACCTTTTCTTCAGGTCTGGGTAGTCCAGTGCAATTACTTTCTTTTACAAATGGAAACTGTTCACTTTTTGGAAATGTCAAGATAAAAGATTTTTAATATAATTTGTTTTTTTTAAAGCAGCATTGGCCTATTCCATTAAAAAAAAGCCTTAAAATAGCTTGTTTATATTGCTTGCCACCCAGCCATTAGGTCTGCAGCCCATTCAACACACTGCCCTTCAACTCTTGATTTCAAACACATTTCAGACCCACATGTCTGGTTTACTTTGAAACCAAACCACAAGTGCCACAGATATTGCTCAAATTTTTAAAATAAAAAGCACATTATGTTGAAAGACTATATGGAGGGGGGGGAAAAACCCACAAAACAACAAAATAAGGTAGCATTATAAGTCTCTGGTTCAGATTACATTTCATCATTAGAAATTGTAACTAACACTTTTTTATCATTTCCCATTGAAATTATATTTCAGTTGCCTCTAACTGGCAAACTTAGCCCTTTAACCCAGAACTCATTGTATTTCAGCACCAGTATTTTCTATTAAGGAGAAAAACCATCACATTTCAGCAATGTCAACTTGGGTTTCTTCAAGGAAATGTGAGAAGAGAAGCAATACTGGCATTTCTTGCCAGTGCTAAAAGCAAGTTAATCCTTTTTTATTTGAATTTCTCAAGTTCATGCAATCTGCTAGCACCTCTACCTGAGAGGTTTTAAACTGGTTGCCAATTCCAGTCAAATAAGGATGGAGTTTGAAATACAGGAAAATACACTCTTAAAAGTTAAGGATAAGGAAGAATAAAGTATCTGATTATTGCCATTATCCAGTAACCCCAGAAACAGAAAAGTAGAAAAGGTGGTTTCTTTTCTTTGTTGTTGGGTTTGGGTTGGTTTTTTGCAGGGGTGGGGTGAGTGGGGGGTTTGAAGGATTTTTTTGTTTGTTTGTTTGCTGTCAGTTTTGGTGTTTTTGTTTAGTTCAATACTCTTTTGCCTTTAAGAATAGTTGGCAGTCACCATATGTTTAGTTGTTAATTACATATCATGCATCTTTCTTTTTCTAGTGCAGGTGCCATGGAAGATGCAAAAAGAGGCAGAAAAATGTAAAACACAGCACGAGCTTTTCTAACAATGACAAGGAGGTTGTGTCACCTACACATGCTCAACTTGAGGCATCCAGCTGAAGTATCTGACCTATGAACCCAATTTCCCCATCCTGACATAACGCTATGGACAAATCTGGATATCTGCAAAGGCATTTCAGACCTTTGGTGACCTGGATCATCTTCCCCATTTTCCCTGTTAACCACAATGCAACATATCCACACTTGTGATGCACTAAAAAATGTGCAGAATGTATCACAATTGCACCTACCAGAAACGATCCTAATCCAAACAGCCCAGTAAAATCTTCAACTCTTTCAAAGAACAGATGTACCACTATGTATGTATGTGTAGGTTTTCTGGGCTTTTCTTCAAACAGAGACATGGTAAAATAGATTATGATGCAAGGACAAAGCACTCTAGAAAGGAACAGTTTAATCAGTTGCTCATATTTTTAGTATTAGGAGTAATTTTTTATACAAAACTTATGTTTATATGCTGATAACCATACCAAGACTATGCTGCAGTGCTGCTAGACAGCATAGTCTGCTATGAAAGAGACTGTTTTAAGTAATCTAGAAGTAGTGAGAAAAGATATAATTGTATTTTTTATTTATGAACTTTGCTTGTGCCACGTACAGAAGTGTATGGGAGAAGGCAAGAGCTGCAGTGTAGAAGCGACATTGCAGGAGGGGTCAGAAAGGGCTGATCTGGACAGACAACTGGAAGAGGGCTGAGAGGAGCTGTTCAGCCAGCAGAGGAGAGAAACTCCATGCTGGAAGGCTCACCATTAGTCATCTGGCAATTTAAACTGCTGCAATTACTAGTCGAAGGGACAGCTTTAACCTCTTTATGGTCCTTCTACAGGGCTGCTTTTTGAAGGCCTTTTACTTCAGGCATAGAAGCAAGTTCAAGTGTTCTCACTAAGTGAAGTTTTGTCAACCTCCAAATACTGTAATACAGACAAGTGGCAGATGATAATTTCACAACATCCTTTAAGGTTATACTGCAAGCAGCAAATGAAAAAAGTGAGTGAGTACAACTTGATTTTCACACCTTCCTCAATGAAGCTTTAATGAAGAAAGTTCAGAAACAAGGTGTCTAAGGCACTTCTCACACAATAAACCATTATTTTTGTCCTGCTGAAGTTCTCTTACTGGAACAAGTCAGCATGACATGAAAAGCATTTTGAAAAAAAGATCTACTGTAGTTTTACAATATTTTCTTAACTTTAAATTAGCTCCATGAATTAAATGATTAAGCACTTAATGGGGAAGTAGAGTACAGTCTAAAAAACTACAGTATCTTTCATCTTTTTGAATTTAAAGCAGCTATCATATAATAACAGAAAATTAAGGTTTAGTCTACTGTACAAGACAGAATTTTGACCCTGTTAAAATGCGAAACTCCGCAGCACTTTCGGTGAACCAGAAAAAACACCAAAAGATTGCTGAGGCAAAGTAGGACACTTATGAAAAACAGCAGGGAGAGAGGTACAAAACCCCAAAACCAGAACAACAAAAAAGCTCTTGCTGTTACTCCATATTTACTTGCAACCAATTTTCTTGGAAAAATTAATTTTGGATATTAACATTTGTTGGACTTTTTCCATCCCCAAAAGACACATGCAGATAAAATGTTGATCTATATTTTCAAACATTTTGCTTTAAAGGCTGGATTTCTCATGACTTCATGGTTACTTCTTCTACAGTTCTGAAACATGAAAAGAATATCTCAATTGAACTATGAAATTAAAATCTGGATGTTGTATATGAGGTGAGACACACTACCAAGAGTCAATTTTCTTCCAAATCTGAATGGTAATAGTATGAAAATCAAGTCACACTCTAAAGAATAATAATTAAATGTTTCTCATCCAAGGTTTTAGGGCAAAAGATTGTAATAACCTTTCAAAAATACATGAAAGCTGTTTGGGAAATGGTCATTTTCTTGCAATATTTTGGCATTGTAATACAACTATTAAAGCAAAAATTTACTGCAGAATGCAGCTTCAATATTTTTACATAATAGAACATTTGCAGTTTGACGATAGTAAGATGAAAGCATGCTAAGAATACAGAAGAATATATTAAAATATTTAGCTCATGATTATAACAATTTCTGAATTGGATGTTATTTCTACTGCTCTACAATTGTTTCACAGGATAAAAATCCTTAAAAATCCTTTATTTTAAAAGTCGGACTGACAACAATGATTAGTCTCCTTGTTCAATGAAAGAACAGTATGATACAGCCAGTGCCTTCCTGTCTTACATGCCTACCCTAGAAAATTTTCCCTGCAGTAAACACTGCATTTTTTTTTCAGCCAAGCAATATATATCTTCTGTTCCTGAAGACCTATGCTGAAGTTCACAATTGAGTGGACAAGAACATAAGAGCCCTTGCAAGCAGTATTTTTATTTTTAATAAATCCTTTTTTTTTCTTCCATAGAACAAAGTCAGTTGTATTATTTTATTTAAATCAGGAAGACAGAAATACACAAGGTCCAAATCTACTCAAGCAGGGCCATCCTGAGCAAGCTGCCCAGGATCACATCTAGATGGCTTCTGTGTATCTCTAAGGATAAAGGCTTTGGTTTAACCTTTGCCAGCACTTGATCACTCTCAAAACGAAAAAGTGTTTCCTGATGTTCAGAGGGAATCTCCTGTGTTTCAGTGTGTGACCATTGCCCCTGCGGCTGTCACTGGGCATCACTGGAAAGAGCCTGGCCCTGTCTACGGTATGCCATCCCTTCAGGTAATAACTGCGGAGACCACTCCCGAGCCTCCTCTTCTACAAGCAGAACAGTTCCAGCCTTCTCGAGCCTTTCATCATGAGAGACACACTCTAGTCACTAATCATCTTTGTCCTCTTTGATGGACACTCTGCTATGGCCACAGCTCTCTTGGGAAGCCCAGAGCTGGATACAATACTCCAGGTATAGCCTCATCAGGCTTGAGTAATGGGAAAGGATCTCCTCCCTTCACCTGATGGCAACACTCTAATGCAGCCCCAAGATACCATCGGTCTTTGCTGCAAGGGCTCAGAGCTGGCCCATGATCACCCAGACAGCCAGAGCCTTTTCTGCCAAGCTGCTTTCCAGCTGGGCAGCCCTGAGCATATGCTGGTGCTGTCTGGGGTTTTTGCTCTTCAGATGCAGGGCTTAGCACTCCACCTTGTTGATCCTGCCAGCCCATTTCTCCAGGCTGTTAGGGTCCTTATGGATGGCAGCATGACCCTCTGGTGTCATGTCACTAGCCAGTCCACCCATCTGTATCATCAACAAATCTGCCCCATCATCCAAATCATTAATGAAGATGTTCAACAGGACTGGTTCCAGTACTCACTCCTGGGTACACCACTAGCTGCCAGACTCAGCTAGGCTTTGAACTAATGACCACCATTCTGTGGACCTGGCCATTTAACCAGTTTTTACCTCACTGTCTGCTCAGCCAGCCCACATTTCATCAGCTTCTCTATGAGGATCTTACTGGAAGCAGTGCCAAAAGCCTTATTGAAGCCAACCTAGGCAACTGTCTACTGTTTTCCTCTCATCTACCAAGCCAGTCATATCATTAAGGAAGGCTATTGAGTTGGTCAAGCATGACTTCACCATGGTGAATCCATGCTGAGTAGTCCAGATGACTTTGTCTTCACTAGTGTAGACCATTACTCCCTTGCTTTACACTCCATTCAAATAAATTTTGTAACCATTCATACATATAGATCCTCAAACTATTTCAATACCAAGTGGAAGAATTGGTATTACATAAATTGACTTCTGTAACACTCACATACCACCCCACCAAAACAAACAAGCAGCTATTTTCTCCAATTAAGCCTATGAATCTTTCTAGAAAGTTACCCAGAGCTTGACTTTAAAACTGTGAGTAATAGGAAAAATACTAATTTAAAGCTTAACCAGCCTTAACATTAATGCATTTTTTTTCTTAAGTTTTAGTTTGCAGGCTCTAGATCTTTTGCACCTTCATCTTTAAAATCCATGTATGTACCCCATTCAATGGGATCTTTTCTCCCGTTACAGAATTGTAATAAAAATAACCGTAATACTTCTCTTTATACACTGAACAAGTTCAAATGAACTTTTCCAATTCAAAAAAAGTTACAAACACACCTAGGAACCTTCTCCTAAGAGCACAAGCTAGTTACCATTAGTAAGGTTCTTGAAAAGATTAAAAAACAAGAGCTATGCACTAAGAGCAAGTCAAAACAAAAATAAGCAGAATGCACATCTAACACCAATACCTACTGCCATGCAAAAGCAATGTATAATTCAAAATGACCTGTATGTAAAATGACCTGCTTAATATTCAATAATGAATATTCAATTAGAATAATTATTCAGATCTATTACTTCTGTCTCACTGTAACCACAACCCGAGAAAAAAAGGAAAGATAATTAAATAGAAAGGCTGAAGGACAAATGGTCACTCTCACAAAAAGTTCAGCTGCCACCCTCAGATTGCTAGACTGTCCCACAGTGTCGTTATCTCTAAATCCTTATTAAGCTCTTGCTAAGATACAAATACAAATCATGTCACTGCTACATTTCCAATGCTAGCCTTAATACTAACCAGATTTCCACTGACTCTTTGCAGTTTCACATTTGTTGGCATCCTGCACTTACTGTCTATATAAGTTGAACAGAAAAAGATTTTTGTTTTTAATCTGTATAACCCTTAATGCAATTTGAGATGCTCATTCAGGCTTGCATTATGGCACTGCCCTTTTAAAAATCAAAAAAGCACACCACCTCAAAACACACCATCAAATGCAAGCTGTCTTTCTTGCTAGCTACATTGATCAAGCTGTTTAACTACTATATTTGATCACAACAACTCAAAACAACAAATAAATATTGGTTTTTAATACATACTGTAGGTAAAATAAAGTGAAAGAACTATTCATAAGCATATGACTACAGCACAAGACTATGCTGATGGTGTAATATTAAAATTGTTATCTTCTGTAATCTTCTGTAATTCAAGACTCCTGTCCAGTCACATCAGCCAAATTTCAATAAAATTAAGCTTTCAATGCAAACTAGCTGGTAAGTATGCACTTTGAAACAGTATGACAGATGACAGGGCAGGAGAACAGAACAGTTGACTATGCCTCAGAAAAAGAACTGAAGTCCTCAGCACGGGAGAGACTGGTAGGGAATTCATCTCATATTTAATAACCACAGGGAAAGTTCAAGCTTTGGCTGAAGATGCTAATTCCTTGTGGAAGTAAAGTGTCCTTCAGAAATAGAACACTTGGGAATGGGTTATTATAACAAAGCCTTGGTGAAAAATTGCAATGGAAAAAGATGTGGTTTATTTTAGATAACTGATTTTTAGATTTATGTCATTTCCTTGGCCTTACTATTTGTAGAACCCTGCCTTTCTCCTGCCTCTGGAGCTGTACCAGCATTGGAAACAGCAGCTGGCAACAGTCTCAAGCCAGGCTTCCTATGGTTCACAACAAAGCAACTACCCTGTAGTGAACCAGAAGCTGCAGTGCTGCAGGGCCACTGCAGCAACCCAAGGCAGACCACGGTCACTGGGGAATTCTGCCAGGTTCCCATACAGTCACATCAGAAAGGAGAGACAACAGATTAACCTGTCAAGTGCTCATTAAGATAGCTATGCTCTTCCTATATGGAAGTAAGGCATCCCAGAATGTGCAGGGGTATCCCCAGGGCAGTGCTCCGCTCATTCTGAGCTCACTACACTTGTAGTACTTAGTGCTTAGTGTGTTATTTGTCAATTAAACAAACACTCAGCATTTGTTAAAGAACCATGAAGAAGATTGCATTTTTGCTGTGTTCAGTGTGTTGAACTCTCTTAGGTGAGATCTTATGAAAAACAGAAAGTATTCCTTTCCCTTGAGGCAGCTAACCATACCCAGCCACGGGAAGCTGCCACAGTCTCAGGATGAGACAGTGGACAGGCAGAGACACAGGATCTCAGTGCACAGGAGATCCCTGAGAAGGCACACAACAGGTGAACAAACCACCCACAGATGTGGAAAAGACAGCAGGATCTTCTCAAGGTCTCGGCAGGGATTTGGAAAGGCTTACCACGAATCAGAAAGCCTGCAAAAACTGTCTGTTTGGAAAGCAAAGCTCTGCAAGACAGAACAGATCTAATTCTAAACCACTGATGTTAATATTTCATCATGCAGACATGAGTTCTTGCAGTGTGAAGTTTGACTTCATATTTTGAACTCTTACATATTCTAATTTTAAAGTGAAAACTTAGCATTTTGGGAGACTTACTGTAAGCATGGTACAGGACAGTTCTACCTCAAAGCATCCAAACCAAAAAATCTATTACAGCAAGTAGAAAAAGGATCTTTGCTTCTCTTTCCAAAATGTTAAAATTATTAAGAGTTTGTTTTGATGTTACAAACATGCAATTTTTTATCCAGCACCCTTGCTTTTACTACATAATCTGAAAACAACTAGCCTGAATGCCCATTTTCAACTTAGAGTAAGGAAGGCCTGAATTTCAATTTAAAGGTTTTCTGGGAAAGAATGAGTTATACAGTTTGTGGTGTGTACTGCATCTGAGTATTTTCACTGGTTATTACATATGAGTAATCTGGCTATTAGTCTCTTGAATTAAGTTTCACTGGCTAAAATTATAGTTGTCATTCTAAGCTGGAGGTCAGTTTGGATGGTATCTTTTGGCTTAAGAATCTGGTGTTGGAAAATGCAGTAACCTGAAAGTATGCTGAATTCTACCAACTAAAACTATGTAGGAGATGAGGCATAATTAATAACCCTACTGGAACTACTACTCCAAATATAAGATCTCCCCTTCTTTTAGAGTAATATGCAAGAAATAGGTGCCTGGGTTTCATTAATTTCTACTATTTGAGAGTTAAACCTGTTATAGGCAGCACTATGTTCTCTACATTTGTACTGCAGCACAAGGTGAAGCCTGACATGATTAGCAACTTAACAGGAGAATCCTTAAAATGAGTACTAAGCATTTTCTACATTGTGTCTTGGCTTGTCCTCTCAAAAATGTTCTACTTGGTGCTGAAAATATTTCTCCTTCCATTAATAAACGTTCTTCCAAAAATTTAGAAACTAAGAATTGGAGTATGATTTTAAGATGATGAACTATCAATTAAAATCTTAAGACCTCTGCTTAAGAAACACAGAAGAAGGAATTTATAATTATTGAGCAATGCAACTGAATGAAAAACGAAATGTTAAGGACGTAGTAAAATTAAAGTGCCAAGTTTCCTTGAATGATGCAGTTTCCAGAACAGTATTTTCCTGTAAGCTACTGCTAGATCTATGTTACAATCCAAGTCAGAAAGTTTTAAATGGCATAAACTGTTCTTTCACATCCTAAAAATATGACTGATACACACATTGAAACATACTTGCTTTAAAAACAGGGAGCTCTGAAACTGCAAAAAACTGCATTTACTTCTCTGTGCAGAGATTGCCACAAGAGACTGATTATAAAAAGTAGGAGATACATGAAGTAACAATTATGATTTACCAGAGCTAAAATGCCTATTTCTGAATTCTCAATATGAACAGATGCCATGTATATATATTTGGAAAGAGGAAAAACTAGCGAAGGAAGGAAGATGAAAACCTTGACTCTCAGCAGAGCTTCAGGGAAGATCCTTTATTCCAGGTCATCAAACGATCTAATTACAGTATGCCCTTTCAACTGTATCCCAATGGACTTTCAGTCATTACATTGTTCACTAAATAATCAGTTTTTAGTCTCCCCTTCCCCTCCCTTAACGATTTCTTTCTCTTTTGCCTCCCTCCAAAATATAAGCAGCAGGGTCAGAAACTCCTGGTTTATCTGGACATATATAATATACTTTACTTCCTGCACAACTCATAATCATGTGCAAGCATTAATATGTATCCTGCCACTTCCAGAACTGATTGCAATACAAAAATCTACTCTTTTAATGGCACAGTATCCCAATGTACTGGTACTGCAGCATCCAACATTCTAGCATTTAGCATTGCCCTTCATTATACTTATGCTGCTGTCCAATACCTCTATTTCAGCTTCTAATGCACTTGAAGTCCTGCTTCATTATATTAATGTCTGAATTAAGCAAGTGTTAATTACTCAGTATTCCTGAAGAGCAAAGTGAATAATTGTCAACATTATAAAAATAAACTCACTTTTTGCCACCCTTCTTTCCTATCTTGCTTAACAGTATATGACTCATGAACCACCTATACAGCTCCTATAGGTACCTCACCTACTTAATAAAGGAAGTATGAAGAATTGTTGCAGTAAATCATAGCCAATGAAAACAGTGAGGAGAATACAGATTACCAAGCTGATGCAAACAATCAAAGGGAAGAAGAGTTACAAAGCACAGAGTTCTTCCCTCAAGTGTACACACAAGGTGATAAATCTCCATCAGAGAAGCCTCAAAAAAATGTTTTAATCTGAACCTTTTGCTGAGCAATTGACTGTGGGAAGTACTGCTCTGCCCTGCAGTGTTTATTAGTCACACACCCGGGCACAACATCACTCTCTTGCTTGCCTTCATCATGTACAGCATATCCTCTGCTCAAAACAGTTAATAAAACTTTCTGAATGCTTGAATTTACTAGGAAAGCATGAAAAGGCACTCAAAATTCTAGACAATAGTTGTCATTTTCTTTGATAGATTTCCACATATGCTGGAATAAGACCAATTTCTTGTCAATGCCAAAACCAATTCAATTAGGACTGGTACTAAGCAAGTAAGTCCCAAATGCTCATCATCTGGCCTTTTGTTTGTTTTACTGATAAAATTTATCAAATTATGCTTTTCTAAAGCTCTTAAATGTACTTCAACCATGAATATTTTTCTCCATACAATGTCATCAAGGAAGACAACGTATGATAATATCTTGGGAACAAAGACAGACTACAATAATGCTTTTCACTGAAATTTCAATGCTGAGTTTTAGAAAAGCCTCTTCCCCTCTTCTTGTGTACCTGAAAGATCACTAACCCCACTGTTGCAAATATTTATTAAAATTTGCTGTCCCTGTAAAAAAGGCTAAAGTTTTTCTCAGCCTCTAGTGTAGACCTGTTCACATATTCAGTATACAATAACCAACAGTCTAAGCAAACCCAACCTTTCCCAGGCACTTCCTGAGTAATTTATATAAGCTCAAAATAAAGTGTATGTGGACTTGGGCTACTCAGAGACAATTGCTCAGACACACTTGGATGGCATCAAGAAAACCAAAGCTGTATTTGAAACTGGTAGTGGGGGTAAAAACCACAGGGACTTCTGAAGGCTACAATGACAGCAAAAAAGAAGATGAAGGAAAGAAGAGCAGCAACCCAGTGAATAACACAATAGACTACCAGCCTCAAAGCAGGGTGGCTACAGCCCTGAGGGCAGCAGGTGACCCCTTACTGGCAATGCTGCTCTAACAGCTGGCTCCAAGTGCCTGACTGGAGCTACAAAGAAAGCAGCACACAACTCTTCAGAGAGATGCCCAGTGGGAGAGTGGGCGCAACAGAGTCACAAATTGCAGCAAGTGGCACTCCAGTTCAACATATGGAAAACATGCTTCACAGAAGTGTGGTCAAACCAAATCTGTCTGCCTGGAAAGCAGCCTGCAAACATAACACTTTCAAAATGTTACTTCAGCTACATTTATTTCTTAGCACTAAACAATCTTCTGTTATGTGTGAGATTTTTCTTGAACAAACATAATTTCAGCCTAATGTAGTAGGTTACAGTGGGCATTTCTTGTTTATTAGGAAGTTGGCTGCATGTGTCATCACCTAAGACTTCAGGGTTGGTTTTTGTTGTGGTGGTTTTTCTTTGTGTTTTTTTTTTTAATCACTTCGCAGTACTTCTCATTCCATATTTGTCTTCAACTATTTCCTACTGCTTTCTGCAAAACTTCAAATTTTTCCTAACTAATCAGTTGTCTTTTCTCCCCTACTCTAAGTAGGATATACATATGAAACAATTTCTGGCCTTAGAGGATTTTTTTTAAGGTCCATGCAAAATTTATAACAACCGCCATTAGCTATAATAATCTAAAGGCCATCAATAATTAGTCAGATTGCTAATGGTTCCCTGTGCACGCAAGGGAGTACCAATAACTATGGCACTTCCACATCACATCATACACTATTTTGTAGTTAATATCTTTTGATCATCTCCATATGGGAAATCTCACACATAAGTAGAAGTTATTCACTATATCCATATAATTCATTTGAGGAGGAAAATCAGCTGTTGCCAGAGTGGGGAAATGCCACTTTTCCAAATTGTTAGGGAAAAGGTGGAATGGGAAATAAAAACTGCACAGAAACCTGCAAGAATATTACCACTACAATTTTCTGAAACACTCAGAGTAGGAAGAGGGAAGAAAGTGATTAAGTGGACTTCTCATGTTTTCTAAGAAAAGTGAGAAAATAAAAAAAGACCTGCCTTGCATTGAATCTGTTTGCTTCTTCTTGCAGCTGACTATGAAGCCCTTTGCTCCCAATCAGAAGCAGTAAGATGGCATGGGTACCAACTAGATATACCAAAGCAGAAATCAATGCTGCTTACAGCTAGAACCACTAATGGGTATTCTCCCGTAGCATCAGTGAAAGAGACAATCTGCTCGTGAAAGGGTCACTGTGTAACTTTCAGCAAACTAAGGGCCAAAGACATATGTGCCAGCCTTTAACACAGCCTTTATTTGGCATGTGTAGCCAAAGTAGTTCTTTCTCCTTCAAGACATCTGAAAGTGGATACCAGTTAAATACGTATGACTTTTAATAGCTCCAAGAAAATGCCAGTAAGTTCTCAATACTAATTCACTATTTTCTTTTCAGCTCCAATAACCCCACTAGAATGTAACTGTCTACTAAAATCAACTGTGGGATAATTCCACTTATCTTCAGAGCCCAGTAAGCCTGGCCCTTTAGCCTCAACTGCCTTGGTTATTACAGACACTTAAATACATGAGAAAACTCTATTTTTCATTCAGCTCACGAAGATACATAGCAGTGTCTCAGCTTCCCTCTTGAAGCAGAAAGAATAGCTCTATTTCAAAGGGCTTAGGAGGAACCCTGCCACACTTACAGAAAACCTCATGTATTCTGTTTTCCTATACTTGCTGAGCTACC
Source organism: Geospiza fortis (assembly GCF_000277835.1). Classification (NCBI taxonomy): domain Eukaryota; kingdom Metazoa; phylum Chordata; class Aves; order Passeriformes; family Thraupidae; genus Geospiza; species Geospiza fortis. The sequence goes on along the minus strand of NW_005054299.1, from coordinate 16,891,092 downwards.
AGACTACATACATATAGAGCTTAAGTTAAGAAAGTCAGATCAAACATTAATATGGTTTTAAGGCACTAATATGCTTTCAAGGCATGAAGGGTGGAAATCTATGACAGCATGGTAATGTTGCCAAAAATAACTCTTGCAAAGTTGATGACAATAAAACCTAGGGAAGTATTAAACTATGAATCATCAACTGATTTTTAAGTAAAACTCTTTGAAGGCAATGCTGCCACGTAATTGAAGGTCAAGTAAAAGTTTGACATTTGCAAAGACTACAAGATTAGTTTATATTTACATATTTAACAAAAAGCCCAGTAACAAACCAAGTATATCTCATCCTCCAATGTTTCTCATTCTTGTAAAGTACTGCTGAAAGATGCAAGGAACAGCAATTTTAATTCATAACAATGCTTTATTCTATCCTGTAGAAAGGAACCATTTATCCTTGCATACTCAAGACCCTAAGGCAAACTTATATGATACTCATTTGTAACCCATCTGTCCTCCTGCTTTGCCCATAGCTTGTTTTTTATCACCATGTAGATTCCAGCAAATAATGTAAAAAAAACTACTTGGCTGAGCAAATGTCTTTGTCAGCATAACTACCCTACCAACTCTTCTCAAGGCCTTCTGGAGACTTATGTTCTGGAAACACAAATTTACCCCAAACTCATTGCCCACTCAGAAGGATGGCAACTATTACTCAATGAATGAGCATTCCACAACTTGTTTTTGTGATTACACCTGCAAAAACACTGCAAAATTTACCTGTAAAGCACTGTAACCTTCCCATTTTAATGTGACCAGTTTTTTACCATGTGCTATCAATGCCTTATGAAACTTATCAGGTAGCCAAGGGCAATCAAGACAATTCTTGAAACCTCTCCAGTAATTTTTAGTGCCAGCTCTGGCACAGTAATCATGCTCATGCACTTTTCACTGAAAATCAACACCAAAAAAACTGCAATGTTGATGCTGTACATAAAACTAGTAATTTTCATCCCACAGCATCAAGAAGTTGAGAACAATTTTCAACACAATCCTCTTCAATGCACTGGGATGTCATCTGCTTTTCAAGGCTACACTAATGGCAACACATACTGATTTTAACTGGCACCACCCATTTTGCTCAGTACAGATGGACAAGACAGGTAGCTGTCATTTTTTCACCCTTCTCTTCTTCTGGTTACAAATACATGTGCTATTTTATTGGGATTTACTGATACCAATATCTAAACACCAAGTAGTCCATCCTCAAGCCTATTTTACCATCACCAAGAAATATTAAAGATTTTAAGAGTAGTAGAATGAAACACATCATTCCAAACACATCATTTCCAAACACATATCAGAGGCAATTCAATTAACGAACATACATTTGCCTACAACATTAAAATGCTGTACAGATAAACAGCAGACATAGCTTTAAAATGCCTATATTCCTTTTGCATGGAAACCATGCTCTTCACCTGCAGCAAAAATTAATACACTTCCTAACTTCATATTTGAGCACTTTTAATCCAGAAATACAGTGGAAATAACTGGTACTCTGAAGCCTTTCATATTGAGACTGTGCACCCTCAAAGCTTGAAACAACTATTCTTAGCTACTCTGACATTCTGAGCATTTACGATCTGTCACTAGGTAATATAGAACATTTTCTGGGAAGCCTCAGGAATGGGCCTTTTTCATCCAGCATCAAACTTTGTTTTCCAGAACAATTGCCATAAACTGAGAGGACTTTTATGGGAGGGGGATAATTGTTACTTACCAGTTATCCTCTTTATTGCAGTCTTCCTCTTCCTCCAGCCTACAACAGAGTCCTTATACTAAGAGTTACGGCTCCCACCTACCAGGAAGCAAAAGAATTGTCAATCAAGGTCATCAGGGAAGTACCAGCCTGTGCACTGCTATCTCAGACACACCTCCATATCATGGATACCTAAACTGCATGTGAAAATCCAGAAAAACCTCCTCACCAACCCATAATGAAGAAGAGAAATGGAAAGTAACTGCTTGATGCAATAGGAGGCTAGAGAGAAGCATTGGCTTGTTGATATCTCTTCCTCCCCTGCCACATATTTCTTACATAGGAAACTCTGCTGAAGAAACCAGAGAGAAAAGAAAGACTGCTATAATGCACACTTGAGGCATGCATCCAAACCTGTGCAATCGAAACACTAGGGGAACAGTTAATGGAGTGTAGCAAGTTACACAGGAATAGAACTTATTGCTATTACAGACACTGGTTTTGCTATGGCAAGAACATGTGCTATTAGGCAACAAAACTTCAACTGTCTGCATTATTCAGCTGCATTGGCAGCAGTAGCCCTTTGAAGACAAAGGATATGAAAGGACTTATGCTTCTCTACTTATGCAATCTCCAGAGGATGATCACACAAAGATTATCTTCTATATATTCCCTATACATCACTCCTATATTAAACTATTCTGTCTGTACATGCGTATCAGTAAGTTCTTTGATTGCGTTGTATGCACACAGCTTTCTAAAAAGGGCCTGGACAAGCATGTTATACTTACCCATTCCTTTTGTTGGAATTTAGGAAGGTATCTACAAAATTGATCCAATCTTTGTACAGAGGGGGAAAAATTATCAATTCTCTTTGAAGAGGAGGAATATAAAATGTATTGACTAGTGCAAAACACTGTTTTTAGGAACTGTGTGAGCTAATTTAAGACAATTTACCTGTCTAAAATGAGGACACATGACAAAGCTGTCATAAAATTTCATGCCTCTAACATGCTTTTTACAACTATTACAACTGTTTTATCAAAAAAGGTGGCTTTTATTTTAAAGTAAAAATGACAGGCATCTCATACTGGCATTATCACATTTGAAACTCAATCTTTGTGGAACTTAGAGGTATAAAAAGCTTCACTACAGACAAGAGGTTGATGTGATGATACATAAGATGATGAGAGAAAACAAGAATGAGATCATCTTTCTATTTGAGGTTCATCTTCCCTAGATGTTAACTTTCTTTACAAGAAAGTTTCTCTACATAAAGTTTTTGAAATTCCATCTTTTAGGAGCTGAGAATCAAAAATAACTCACTGATTATTCCACAAATGATATAAAGTTTTCAAGGACAGTCACATTTTATTATCTTTTACAGAAAACACTAACTCAAAAGCCTCAAAAAATAGCTTTTTATTTTTTAACTCTGTTCATCATATTACATGCAGTTGCAAGCATCCAGGAACTACAGCTACCTAGGAAGGAGGAGTGAAATGAGAAACAATAGTAAATGAGAAAAACTGTCATTATCTGATAAAATAAATTAAATCACAGAACACATCCTGTGTAGGAAATAAAGACAATACATCAATGAAGTTACAACTGTTAGAATTATTGACCTGAGATACCTGTCAAGCTCACTTCACTCAAGGTAAGCATGGCTCAAACAACACCCTAACACCATGGAGTTGAAGGAAAGAGTTGAAGGAATCTCTTCTTTACAGACTGTCAAGGAGTATTCCTGGAGAGATACTCACAGGGATAGCTCAAAATGTTAGCTGGAAAAGCAGGCCCATAGCAACTTCATGTGGTTCAACAAGAGCAAGTGCAAGGTGCTGCACCTGGGTTGGGGCACCCCTGGTGTCAGCGCAGGCTGGGGATGAACAGATGGAGAGCAGCCCTGCCCAGAAATGGGGTGCTGGTGGGTGAGAGGCTGGACATGACTGAGCCATGGCCACTCCCAGCCCAGAGAGCCAAACGTGTCCTGGGCTGCATCCAAAGCAGCGTGGGCAGCAGGGAGGGAGGGGATTCTGCCCCTCTGCTCTGGTGAGACCCTGCCTGGAACCCTGCATCCAGCTCTGGGGTGCCAGCACAGGAAGGACTTGGACCTATTGGATTGAGTCCAGAGGAGGGACACAAAAGGGAAGGAACACCTCTACTATAAGGAAAGACTGTGAGAATTTGGTTTGTTCAGTCTGGAAAAGAGAGGGCTTTAGGGTGACCTAAGTGCAGCCTACTTGAAGGGTGGCTACAGGAAACATGGAGAGGGACAAATTAGAAAGGAATGTAGTGAAAGGACAAGAGGGAATTGCTTTAAATTGAGAGTAGGTTTAGATTGGATATAAGAAACTCTTTACAGTGAGAGTGGTGAGGCTTTTTAACAGGTTGCCCAGGGAAGCAGTGGATGTACCATCCCTGGAAGTGTTCAGTGCCAGGTTGGATGGTGGAAGGTGTTCCTGCTCAGAGAAGGGGGTTGGAATTGGATGATCTTTAAGGTCCTTTCCAACCCAAACCATTTGGTGAATCTCCAATTCTATGAAAAGATCATAGTTTCATTTCTCCAGAAAAAGAGAGATGGATGTTTACATTTGGGCCTCTGTATTTTTCGGATAGTGCTTAAAAAAACCACTCAATCAGAATAATGGTAAAACATAGGAAAGTTAGGAGTTATATTAAATGGGGAACAAAATAAGCATTAAGCTTGTGTAAGATCAGAAGGAACATAGAAATGTACCCAACCTTCCTGCCATGCCAACACACACATGCACACAACTCCTATGAAAATGAAGAACCTTTGCACATGGAATTAGCTAGGATAACTGAAGAGCAGCTAAAGATTCCCAGTTTGAAGTCAAAAGCTGAGTACCTCCAAAACTTTAAAGCTTAATAAAATGTCTCTTTAAGCATGAAGACCAGCTGGTTTAAAAACAAACAAACAAAAAAACCCCATACTCCAGGGCACTGAAGATTTAACCCACACTATGCGATCAAAAATCTTGACCCAGTACGTACTCTACAAAGAAGTGCTCAAAACACCTTCAAACACCTAACCAATGCTTCTAACATTGCTTTAAGCACTACTCACACACTGCCCATCAATATAAAAATTAATTACAATAACAGAAGGAGCATTTCTTCACACAGATCCACTGACCTAGAAAAAACAGCTTTTAAGTGGGCAATAGTGCAGTTCTTTACCCTGACAGACTGTACCTTGCCACTATTCAGTATCTATCTCATCAAATGCTCTCTGAACACATTTGTAAACCACCAGGCCGCTAAAAGCCCTCCAACAGGTATTTAACACTACAATGACTTTCTAGGATGGCAGTATCACTTCTGTTAGATGTCATGTTTCTGTCAAAATCAAAAGCAAAGAGTCCTTAAATCCCAAATCCACAGCTGACCTTTCTGCCCCAGAGAATACTCTTCCCTTTGCTCAGTTGTATCTTCTGTACTTTTCCCTGTCAGTGATTCATCATCCAGTGAGACAATTTTGCTTACGAGTGACACTCTTCCACTAGCAGTGACAGGCGCTCTTCTCAACTGCTCTCAAGCAGCTCAAGCATCTTGCAGCCTTCTCAAGATTGTCTTATCCTCACCTAGCTACAGAGCTAGGTTTTTATTTAGTTACTGCCTTCTTCACCTGCTCCCTTTTCCTCTTCTCAAAACTGCACATGACTTACACACACTCAGTTATCTTCTTCAGTTACATTATTAACTCTTTTATTACTTCCATTCCTAGACCTTCCTGTGCACCACACCAGCTACCACCACACCTCAGCCTTTCTTCTTTGATACTCACACAGACCTTAAGTAGTCAACTTTATAATCTATTTAGTTTCTCCCTACTGTTTTTATATCTGAATCATCCCATTTTTGGTTGCACCGCCGTCTGTCTTTAGTCAAAGTTCCCATCAACAGGCATCATTGCACTTCTTACTCTATTCCATTTGAGCTTTCAGTCCCTTTGCAGGTTAAAACCCACATACGCAAAGGGACACTTGCCTGGTATCACTTGACATCTTGAAGATGGGAATTTCAAGACAAAAGCAGTTCATAAGTGAACTTTTGTGAAGCAGCATCTGTCTCTCAGTATTCAAATAGATGGCCTTAAGTTTTCTGTCCCTTGAATTTTTCTGTCTTATAGCTAAAATTAACTTGGAGTGATGGAAGCTCCTTAGAGCCTTAAGCTCCAAAATACTACCTTGAGACAGCATGGCATTTACTTCAGTCCTTACTGGGGTTAACAGATGTTTCTATGAATATTTAATAAAAAGATTGCCACAGAAAGCCTGTTTGCTTCTCAAGGTTCACTATTAATACATCAGTAATTCTAACATGGACAAGCTTTACCAGGAATGACAGCACCAGAAAAGCAAAATGCTATTTAGTGTTTTCAACAGCTGTGCAGCAGAGGGGGCAACTAGTATTTCAGAAAGTATTTTTGCTTTTGTTAATGCAAGCAAAATTTGTAAGATAAGCAAGCAGAGATTTGCTTAAAATTCAGTCTCTCAAGCCATTAAGGACCATGTTTGAAAACAAAGGGAAACAAGGATTCCAGCCTATACTGATGGAAAGCCTGCTACATGCAGCTCCCCCCAAAAAAGGAAAGAAAAAAATAAAAGTGCACAAAAGTTCTAGGTCTCACTGGGATAAAATCAATAGTGGTCTAAGCATAACTTCCACAAAATTTTTCAGTCAATGACATAAACATCTAACAGCTGAAGCTACTCCAAACTATGCATCTGAAGGTGTCTGGAGTTGACAGAATTAACTCATTTAAAAGTGTATTTGGAACTTTGGCAGGGTAGGGGTAAGAAGGGTAGGGAGGATCAATTCAGAGCAAACAAAATCCAAAGCATCTGAAAATGCCTGTGTTAATTTTCCCAGAAAATTGCCACAATGAAAATTTCTCTAAAATAAGTAACAAAAATCTATTTTGTTATTGAAGGGGTCTCTTGGGCTTACAAACCAAAGGTTTAATGTAGAGCAGCAGTAGTGCATAAAGCATACACAATGAGAATAGAAATTGAGGATGGATAATAATGGTCAAACTTTAAATTTCCACTTCCAGTGATATCAAGAACACAAATTATGCTATATAAACCATGTCAATATTACCTTATCTTATAATGATAGCACTTATCAGCTAATTGGTTACAAGAAATGACAGGGTGCTCACTCTGTCCCAACTGCAAATTCCAACTAAGTCTATAAATTTGAGTTTGCATTTGCAGAAAGCTAAGCATGTGGACAAGAGCAGTTACAATTTAATCCGATAACATTCACCTACCTATTATCAGATCATGTATCCCCCCACATCTTAGAGAGACAAAATAAATCTGATTACAGAAGGATTCAAAATGGTTTGAGTGTAACTAACACTCAACATAGTTAGCAAATAACCAGCAAGACAAGTGCAGATCTGAGGCATTTTCATACATGCTTCCATGGATTCTCTTCCTGTGAAACGAACAGGAGAACACAGCCTAAGGAAGAAAGCCAGTCAAGACAGGCTAGGGAAGGTAACTTGTATTGTCTGAAAGAAATGGACAACTCTAGATCCAAGATAAGAGAATATGTATTAAAGACAGAATTATTAACTTAGCATCATTCAACTTGAAAAGCAAACATACATTTTCATCTAAACAGTAGTCGTATTACAGGACTGCTAAAATTAAAAGACTATAGACAATGTTTTTCCAGCTCATTTAGTACACTTACCAGCATTTGCTGTATAGACAATTTCATTGATGAGTCAGTTGTACTTCCTCTCTAAAGTGCTTTGAGGGGAGCTCAAGTGCATCCTCTTCCTCAATCTTTGAAGTGTTTACCTGTACCACCAGCTTTGAAAGTAAAAGGCAACAGGCAGGCAATGCAGAGACAGGAATGAGGCTGAGTACAATAGTATACCACTTCAAAAATATTTTGGTGTTGCTTTTCACATCTTACAGGGACAGACAGTCCTTCTATTTTTTTAACTGAGATTTTAGATACTATTTAAAAGATACCTTTTAATATTTGAGAATTCAGACAGCAATATATCAGTTGACAAGAATATAAGAACAGATAATATGAAATCATACACATTATATATGCAAATACATAAAGCAAACAGGATTCTTTTCAGCAAATAAAATAATTGGTGTGTTATAACAGAAAACAATTAGAAAACTCCCAATATTAAATAAAACAGCATCAATAGTGGGAACTAAGAACTAATGGGAGTACATTGTAATAGGAATGTTATGAATGTGGAATTACAAAAAATTATTGTATTTGTATAAACTTATCAGAGTAAAAAGAATTCCAACAGTGATGGAAATACTAAAGGTGAAGACTACAGCTGGTAAAGGTTTGTTCACAAAGTGGGGAAGAAAGGAAGAGGGGAACTACCAAAGAGACAAAAATTGAGATTTATTTAATATTCACATCAAATATTTTACATTTCAAAAGTAACTAGAAAAGCTAAAGGACTCTGCAGTCTGTCACAATTATGAATAAAGTTATTTCCAACATCCAAAAATAAATCTTATTGAAGAAATGCTTCACACAAGAATTAAAAACAACAAGCAAGGGGTCAATATTGAGTACTGCCATTTATGTTACTCATCTTCATGCTAAAAGGACAAGCATGCTGTGAAAGCATGACAATGAGGTTTTGTCTGAGCTAAAGACTGCAACTAAAGAAATTTCCACCACACTTAAATGTTAGGAAGCTCTCCAAGCACTTGGCTTTCATGGTATTTGTTATATGTCTGCTGACCTAGGAAAAGTAACCTGCTTCTTATATAACCAGGAACTTTGGGAAAATAAAGAAGTTGACTTTTTTTTTTTTTCAAGTCTAACTGGCACACAGGCAGGCTGCACAATACTAGAGAATCTAAACATGACCATGCAAGAGCAAAAGACTGAAAATAAAGGCAGTTTAGATTCTTATCTCCTCTTTATAGGGAAGACAGTGAAAGAAAAAGACAGTGGTTGTCACTCGTCCTACCTTGTCTAAATATTGGGATTTTTTTTGTTTTGGGATGTTTCAGGATTTTTTGTTTTGGGGTTTTTCTTTTAGTTATATATAATTTTAAAAACTTTCATTACTAAAACAAACTTCAGATTTTTTTTCCCTTGACCACGAAAATATAGAAATGAAAGTATTATAAACAGTGATAAAACCTTATCCTGTACTTTCACATGCAATTAGCAAGGAGCAATTTTAGCATAATATTGAAGGGGGAACATTTCATAGTTTCTGAGGAATACAGAACAGAACAAAGCAGATGTCTTGACTAGAAGAGAAAGGATTTTATTATCAGAAACAATTAACTTCTCCCTAAAATGTTAATCCTAGAGGTAAATTAAGTGAAATGCAGGAATATAAAGCTCCCTCAACTAGGTGAGAAAAAGCCAACACAAATGTTAGCATCTAAAAAGGAAAGTGACTACAGTTAGAAAACTGTAAGAGCAAAATGAGTGAGAAAAGTAGGAGAGAGTCAATTATCATCATGTTTGTTTATTTAACAAGAGGAAGTTTCCAGGTCAAGCTACTTACAATGTAACATGGATTACAACAACTCCTATTTGCTACATCAGAAGCTTCAGTAGTGAAAACTACAGTGCACCAGTACTATATTTCAGTGAATGCTTGCTCATGATTCAGCACCTGTTTTCCAAGCAAAAAGGATGGAAATATGGCAAGACAATTTCAGTATCCTCTACACAGATGCTTCAAATGGATCAGAAACTGATAATTTCTCATTATTGTCTAAAAAGCAAGTCAGGAAAGTTTTTAACATTTATCCTGCTTTCCCAGTTTTTAAATTCTTGTTCTACTACTGTTTTCTTACTGCTTTTCCCTCTGTTTAACTGCTATTTATAATTCTCTAGATTAAGAATCAAAAACTGAAATGCATTTGAATTCCTATGCGGTCAAGACATGTGGTGGGGGCAGGTGAGTTGACTCAGACAATGGTCATTGCTCCTTCCACTGCTGCACAATGTTCACTGTGGAACAGTAAGAATTGTAAATATCTAGGTATCCTCTTATCCCACAGACAGTGGAAGTCTCAATCACATCATTATTTTTGGACATTAAAAACCACAATCCATTGATGAACTTCTAAACAAGAGAGAGAAAGCTGTATGACCTGACTGTACCTGAGAGATACTTAATGTTTTCCACAGATCAAACATCTGCACACTTAGCATTCCTTTTGCTAAGTCTTAACAGAACAGTGAAGGCAATAACCACTCATTGCACTTGAAAGATGGTAATTCTACCATAATCTTCTGGAAAAGAGGTCAGCGCCTTCACACACACAAGAAGAGTGCCTCGAAACATTTGGAAGGCATGGCTCCTGCTCAGCACATTTGTTCTTGCATAGTTCTTTGGATCAGCAGCAGCCCCACTACTGCAGAGTGAGATGAGTGAGCGCATTCTTCAAGTAGCTTCTGCAGATGCTCAGTGCCAGCAATTGCAGTCTATCATTTGTGTCCCACCCTGTCCAAACAGGACCACACAAGGAAGAGCCACAGAACAGCTCTTGAGTGCTCTGTGATCCCCTTGGATCCAGCAGAACTTTGTCAGACTCAAAAAGTTACACTGAGAAACACGAGAGCTATGCTCCAAGTTATGGTAATTTGGCATGTGTAGCATTAGTAATAAAGGGCTAAATACACAGCACTAACTCTTACAATTGCCTCTTCAAAAACTACCTGAAAGTGATGCTGGGTTTGATGGGGTGGTTTTATTCCAAAGAAAATTCCCTTTTAAGGGACTTACCTTTTCCAGTGCCAATGAATCCACAGGCTCAACACTGATGGAAGCCAGGGACTGCAGAGCTGATAGACTTAATCCACCTGCTAAAAAGGATCATGCTGGAGCTGGTAAGAACCACTGGCTGCACAGTCCAAATCTAATTCACTTAACACAGTGTAACATCTCTAGAGAACCTTACTGCCTAGCTTCTTGGCCAGGCAGAGTCACAGAAGCCCTCTGAAACCAACAGCCCAAGGTCGCTGAGGTCCCTAAGGGGCACAGGACACACCAGAGTAATGCATCACTCCCCAAACACACTCTCGTAAATCAGCAGAAAAACAATATCCCACATCAAGCTACACTGGAGAATTAAAACATTTGCAATCCCAGCTAGCAATTATATCTACCATAAAACAAAAAATGAACTGCAAGGATAAAATTAAATTTCTTCACACAGAAGTCAGTAGAAAATTCATTCAAACCACAGTCACAATCTGGACATTCAAACAAGCATTGTCAGTCTTCTCTGCATCTTGTTTCAGGAAGTCTAAAAGGATCATCATTATCATTTCAGGAATTTCTAAACAAAGTTCACTGCACTCATACAGCCTCAGTATAACCCTATGCAGGAGGAAAAAATAGTGTTTTAAAGCCAAGCCTCTTTACAAGAGTGCCACCCAATCTCATAGGCAGATATCACACAGTGTTTCACATATTTCAAAACAAGGTCTACCATAACCCAAGGCTGATGAGTTACACAAGATATTTTCCCTCATGGTCGATTTCCAGTTCTTCTCTCTCTAAACAAAATCCCATCAAGACCCCATGCAAGACCTGTACCACAAAGGGAAGCATCTCTTCAGTATCTTCAGACAATCATGTCCATTGTCTCATCAACAGGGCAGATACACACCATTATCTCTAATAATGCTGTTCTTAATGCATCCTCCACAGCTGTCTTCGGAATAGTATTTTCAGCATCTCCACATGCCCGCTACCTTTCCTTTCAGTCACCCCCTTCACCAACACTGAACTCTTGAGCATCTTGGGTCTGCCAAAACTGCTTAAGGAGCTTATTTTCCTTCTACCTCGCTGCAATAGCTTCATCAGGAATCACCACCACTTCCAAACAGTGACAAAATTGGGATGTTACATCCAGACATCACTGCTCCTCTGCTCAGTACAGACTTGCTGTCATCATCAGTTCAGTATGCTACATTTACACTGTCTCAAATGACAGTAGCAAGACCCACCAGACATTACAGAGATCTTGCGTGTTGGAACTCTCAAGTTGCAACGATCAGCCATTCTCAACATGCCACAGGAAAACAGAGTCAACAAATTTCCTTTCTGAAAGGAAGATTGCTTTCTATGCACAAGTTTTAATGTTCTTCGTAAAAGTAGGAAAACCAAAACTTAATGTAATTTATAACAACCAACCTCAAACTTTGAAGAAACACCATCTTTCCTACAATATGATGTAGGAAAACAATAACTTGAGCATAACTTGGAACTGAAGGCATACTATGCATAAATACCCCTGGCTGTTACACCACAAATAAAGCCCGTTGAATGATCTCCATAGTATTGGTTTGTAGGTAGAAATTATACAGAGCCGATGACATGAACAGAATACAAAAGAAACTATACACATAATTCTCAAACATCAAGATGCTTCAGGCATTTCTATCAGCATAGTGTATTTTTAGAATATATTTAAATTAAAAACAGATGACTTTTTGGTATTTGGGGTTGTTATTTCAATTTACCTTTCTATGATAAAGAGACCGAAAGCCAAAGTAGCACCTTTCTGAACACTTCTCTTTTTTTTGGCTGAATTTCTTTCCCTCACAGTACATCCTTCAACACTTCCATACACTTTTCAAGAAGAAACAAACACTAGTAATTTTAAAAGGAACTGTAAAGACAAATGAGCTTCAGAAATGTGTGCAAATAAAGAGCTTTTCAAAAAAGGCCATGCTGCCTGCAATCTGACAGCCCAAAATCTCCTCCTTAAACAAAAATACCCCACCCAAACCCACCTTATCCAGATTAGAAGTGAGAGTTACATCTAACACCATCAAGAGCACAAGTTCACAAACATCCCTACCACATTCCCAAAGTGGTCCTGCAGAGCTGGACAGCGGCTGCAAGAGCACTTACACTTATTCAGCTGCTCAGAGCAGATCCACAGGGAATGAAGGAAGGAATGAGGTATTCATGAGGTGTGGGCATGCCCAGGAAGGTCACCAGAAGTAAGGAATGATTTGATGCAGGGTGGCTGGAGAAGAGTAGTCAGAAGCAGGATGTACTAAAAAGGTGAAGAAGACTGTCACAGCTGACTGGACCACTGAAAGAAAACTAAGGTGGCAAAAAGCCATTTGCATGCTAACTTCTATTTGAACTCACTGAGAAATAAGAGACTTGTACAATTCCTCCAAGACACTATATTCAAAAGGTGATTCTCATTCATGTGATTATTCCAGAAGAGTAAAATAAAGTTATAAACTAGCCAATATTTACCCAACAAATGGAGTAAGCTGTTGTCCCTTCATATTTCTTTTTAGGTGGTCAGAAACATCTGAATAAAACTTCCCTCATGTAACATAGGATCAACCATATACAAAATGTCGAGCAGATATCACATAGTGTTAATTCTAATTAACAGAATGATTAGAGATTAAAGTTGGATTCTAATACCTTTTGAAAACCCTAATCAAGTTGCTTTGAAATCTGACACTTCAGTTTTAATACTCCAAATTGAAATATCTACATGATGTTCCTAAAATCCAGCACCAAAAGAAACAGACCCATACTGTTTTTAGATTCATCAATCAGTATTTATCAGATTCATTACTAAGCATGCACTCATAGATATCTTCATTAAAAGAGATGGTTTACTTATGAGTAGATGATGAGGACATGGACGTCTCCTGCCTTAGTAGCACTGCATCCCTTAATGCAAGATGAGGGCTGCATCCCAGTCAATACAACATGTAAACATACGTAATTGCAGAATTTATCCTGTCCCCTACACCCACAACTACATAGCCCTCTACTAATAGAGGCAGGCAATAGCCCTATTCTTGGGCTGTTTTCAGCCACAATCCCAGCTGCTCTCTAAGTCAAAACAGCAATAAAACAAAGCTAAAATTATCTCCCACAATGAATGGATGACAAACACATTGCAATCAAAGACTAGCACTAAGAGAAGAAGAACCTATTTGAAAAGAATCATTAATGAGTATTCTTCAAGATACATTTGTTTTCCAACTGATAACTACTCAGCTACACAAGTCTCACCCACAGAAATGATTCACTCCGAAACACTGAGCTTCCAACACTCAAAAATCACACCTTCTACCACAGGTTAAACCATTCAGCATCTCCATGCTCCTGCCACTATATTCTTTACAAAGCATTCCTCTTAAATGTCACTGTCATCTCCTTGTATCTCATCTATTAAGAACAGAATCAAGAAAAATTGAAAGAGTTGTGTTGACATCTAAGTGCAACTGCTTTTTGAGTAGCAGGCTTTTCAGAAGGGGTAGGCAGTCTGAACAAGTAAGGATAAGAGCATGTTGCAAGCCCTCCATGTTTCCCACAACAGCAGCCAATATAAGCTCAATTAGGATAGCATATAAACATCCCTACTGATGCCTATTCTCATTACACGATAGCTGAAAAATATTTTCAATATACTCAGATGAAGAATCAAGGCACAGAAAGAAATCCACATAATAGATGCAGGGGTTCTGCCACCTAGTGGTATCTAGGGCCTCAAATTACTGTATCTACCATATTATTATTACTTTTGGTTTTTTTTACTGGAAGCATTTGACAGCAGAGAACATAATAGAGAGCACATAGCTTCACTAGCACTGAAACTACTAAGCCTGGCTCCCTGCGGCTTCGTTTCAGAACTGCATTCTGTAGCACACAAGGTGATGAGAGTTTCAATTGAAGCTTTTCTAGTTGTTCAAATAGTAATAGTATACTTCTCTTCATCAGTCCTCCAGCTGCCACAGATTCTCTGCTGCCTCATACTGAAGTGGATTTCCTGCTGTATAGTCTCACAGTCACCTGCCCATATTCAGTACTTGCAGAATAGTAATATCTTTGAAGTCCTTACCCATTCATTGAAATTGTTCAAATCTAATAAATCTCAAAAGAAATCATGAGCAGGAAACAGGGAAAAGCAGAAACTGAGAGACAAAAGCAGCAGAATAATAAAAACCTCATTTCTTCACAACACCATCTGAATCACAATTTGTCAATAAAGAATCTTTGTTGGCCCCAATAGCTTCAGGGATTCCTCTCCACAGGTCACAGCATAGACACACAGCATGTCATGTCAAGGCAACAGGGAGAAGGGACACAAAGGAGCATAGAGACATGCACTCCTTAAGGCAAGAGGCAGCAGAAATCCCCCTTTTCACCAGGCCATAAACTCAAAAGCCCCCTTTTCCACTTGGGATTCAAAGCCAGAAGCATTTTAATGCCTAAACTAGGTCAGTCTTTGTTTACACAAAACATGGATGAGAAAGGAAGTATCAATTCATTCAACTTAGTCAGGATGGGTCAAAACCACCAGACTACAAGGCACAGAGTAGCTTGTCAGTTTTTTATTTATTTTTAAGAAAAGAAACCTTATCGATGGCACATTCAGAGAACATACTTCACACAGATGTAGCCAGGTAACAAATTCTTTTAATTTAAGACAGTTATGCTTTTTCTGTGGGAAAACAGACAAAGAAATTTAAAGTGATGTCATATTCTTATTAGGCTATACCTTACAGTTACTTTAGATTTCAGCTCCCATTTGCCAACTTTTGTAATCCTGGAACACCATGAGGTCTTCTGGTCTGTATCCACAACACATACCTTAGTAAATAACAGATAGCTTGAGGTATTTTAGCTTCAGTCCAGACAAACAAACTAACAAACCCCAAAGAACAAAGACCCTCACTAAGCAAAAGAAAACAAACCACCATGCTACAAAGCAAAAAGGACAAAAACCCCAAACCCTAAAACATAAGCAAAATCACAAAAATTATACAGTTATCTTATCCTTTTGACAAGTTTCCTTTGCCTTCTCTAGTTTTTCCTCCAACTCCACAGCAATCCTTGTACTCCCCAATAAGCTCCTTCACTGTATGCAGCCCATGAAAATTTTGCCCTTAAGAGGTGGGGAAGAAAAGAGACAAGAAAAAAAACAAAAAAGGGAAGTTCTTCCACAAGGGGTTCACAGGTGAGCTAATCCTGAAGACCTAGCAATGATTCACAGATTTCCACTGGGCTTTTATGAGAAAATAAGATATCAGTAAGTTTTATTTCTTGCTCCATATTCCACAGATTTGAATTTCAGTTATATAAACTATCATGCAAGTAAGAACTACCACAGTGATGGAAAGAGGGGCATGAGTGACTTGATGTGAAACCATGTTTGATCACACAGTGATGAGTTTTTTGGACTGCATTTGTAAAGACAGACTAGACTTCTGCTAGAAAGGAAAGCACTCTTTCACTTCTCAATGAGCTAGTAGTTTTTACAGCAATAGTCCCCACAATTGAGAAGAAAGATTATTGGAATGAGAACACTGGCAATCAATGCTTCACAAATGCAGGACTCAGTAAACTCAATGTCAGACACAAACACTTCTGTCTGCAGCCTCCTGAACCAAACTAGTGGGGGCTTACAGAAAGTGTGGGACTTTCTTACAATGAGCACTCATGCTCTGGTCTGCAGGTAGGACAGCTACTCACATTAATGGAATGTCAGAGTGTCATTAAAAAGAAGTTAAGGATGTGTTATTGTGAAGTTACACCTTTAGCTCAGTTTTCAAATTCACTTAATCTCACTTCACATCAATACTGAACAGACCTGTTGAAACTCTTCTGCAGTGTAAGGAACCTGCAGAACACAGTAGAAAAGCACAGATCCCTATACAGGACAATCCACATAAGGGATTGTTAACTAGGTTAGCCAGAGTCTTTGTAATAGAATGAAGCATGTCTGAGCATGAATGTCTGAGCATTGTCCTGCTCAGACAATGGCAAAGGAGAGAGTTAACCATTTTTAGGCAGTACCAATGGATAACATTC
The DNA here is from genome assembly GCF_000277835.1 of Geospiza fortis. NCBI lineage: Eukaryota > Metazoa > Chordata > Aves > Passeriformes > Thraupidae > Geospiza > Geospiza fortis. The sequence continues at coordinate 16,874,476 of NW_005054299.1, read as the reverse complement.
CTTTATATGATGCTAGCTCCTACAGACCTGGTTTAGGAATCTCAGTAATACCCCACAGAGTTTTGGAAAAGACTAAGCAAACACATGCCTAGAAAACAAAAATCTTGCTGAAGTTAGAATAACTTTATGCAGTAATGAAAAGTTCTAAAACAGTAGACTTGACATGTTGAAAATTACAACCTTTTCCTCTTCTCCTCATTTTCTACCATGCCTCAGACTCATTCATTAGGTGTAATGTATATCATGTTTTGTAAGAGATTCAGACCTACCAGTGAACCAGTCGGATCACGTGTTTCTTTGTAATGGCCCTGTTACCCAGGTACAGCCCTTGAGCTAGGATCTGAGTCCCATCCACCCTTGGTTACCTGTATGCTCTCCCGAATATCCACTGTCCTCAATACTCAGTGTCTTCCTTAACACACTTAAGGTCACACAACAAACAGCATTAGCATGCTGATCCATTAAGCATTTTAACTCTCCAATACTAGGAGAAGATGTCAGGAAAAAAAGATGGGTATTTCTTTCTCTTTTCATTTTCCCCTCCTCCCCACCTCCAAACACACACACTGCACTTTGATCTTGCTTGGCTCGCTTGGAGTTTCCAGTTTCTAGTAAAGTTGGGATGAGGAGTCCTGCCTTAATCTGTTCTTAATCATGACTTGGCAGCTGCCAGCATCTTGTTCAGGGAGAGATCCAGTTCAAGGAGACTGACAGCATTTAACTCCCAACAGTTCTTCAGCTCTAGCAGATGAGTTCCAGGCTCAAGGTGTTTGTTTTTCTACCCAGTATCCCTACGTTGCAGGACATCCAAAGCCCCAGAAGAAGGTATCCAGTTACTGCAAGCTGGCAGCTGAGAGTAGTGGCATGCACCATGGTAAGGACCAGATGCTCAGCATGATGTAACAGACTGAGGTATACTCCTTAACTCTTCAACTGAGATGGCAGTATGAAGTGCAAGACTACTGAAAAGCAACAGCATCAAGACTACTATTTTAGTTTTCTGTCACATGTGATCTACCCAGGTAAGGAATACCCACACTGCCCACAAACTATAGCAGCACAGTAATTAGAACATTTTGTTTAACACACTTTACATCTTGTTTTCTATCCATCATTGTAGTATGGTATAACAGTCACAAGTTTGTTAAACCATTTTGGATGTTTGAAGAGGTTTTCTTCAGAAGCATCCAGATAAGCTTTTTAAAAATATATATTTTTCTCAAGTTGTAAAACCTTGATACTAGTATTCTATCCTGACTTTTAAACATGAACAAGAGTTTAGCAACTTGTGTTCAAAACTCCCATAAAGCAATAAATACAAACTATAGAAAGATCCAAAGCAGAAAGATGAAACATATTGCTTTTGGCATTAGTCTGTTCCCTATTTATGCCTACAAGAAGCCTGACATGACAACTGCAAAGAAAGACCTCAGACATACTCATATAAGTGTGCCAAAAGGATTGGAAGCCCCAGCTCACATGATGAGAATGTCAAGCATTTCCCCTGCTGCTGTGTATGACTGCACCTCCTAACCAGGGGTCAAAAGCAGATTTGAGTCTTCAGTTTGGGGCTTGGGGTCTTTTTATATTTGTTTTAAATCAAAAGAATGTTTTCTTTGTCCTTCTAAAGTTACATGCTAGTGCCAAAAATGTTCAACATTTAACATTATTAGTGCAGTCATTTATAGAAGCTGCAATTTTGGCATATATATCTGACAAGTCATTTAAATTCTAGCACCTTAAATTATGTAGATTGGTTTGTCACTATGACAACAATTTTTACATGTCTAAAACATACAAAAGTACCATTTTTTCTGTTCCTTACTGAAGCCAAGAGTTATTGAAATATTTACCTCTTCTGGACAGAAAGGCAGAACTTACACAACATCCGATTCTAGACAAACTATGTAAGTTACTTGTTGAATGAAGGACAGTTTCATAAACTTGAACAGCTACAATTTAAAAATACTTTGAATATAGAACACTTGATGGAATCTAAAACAACAGGGAAGAGAACATATGCAGGAATTCAGGAATGGGTAGAGCTCTCTTTTATCATCATTAAGGTTAAGAAAGTCTTTGAATGGCTTTCTCAAAAGAAAATCCAAACAATCTCAAGGTCAGGCTTCACATGTAAAACCAAAGTTTCCCTAAAAGCCAACTGGTTCAAAGGATCTTGCTTCGATTCAAGTCCCCATACATACATACATCTTGGACACAAACACTTTGCTGGTGATGCTTCATTCTATTAAAAAGAAAAATCAGTCTGATTATATGGAAGTGGCATAATGTTTGTTTTATTAAGAAAACACCACCACAACAACTTCAAGGCCTAAATTTGGAGACAAAGTGCTAAAATAGTTTGTCCCATACCATACAACTGTTCAGAATCACAAAATATTGGTATATCATTCATTTAAAGAGACAACTGCGAAGTTACTGAAAGTGATCCAACAAAAAAGGTTCATTTTACAATAAACTGTTTCTTATTATTTATAGAGACATAGCCACTGTACTAAAATTGTCATATTGACCAGTATGTCACTGATACCACTATCACTGCATGCATTCATTCAACACTCAGTTATCTCTGTCAGCATCAATGCCACATATATCCAAACAAGACTTGCCCTGTCAAAACAAGACCTGTGACCCAGCCACAGGAATATAGCTTCCTGCTACTACACAACATTAACCTAATGTTTACACACCATTCAATTCGAGATCTTTGCTCAGGTCTCTTCTGTCACGTGTAGCTAACTTTTGATCCTTAAAATCAACACTGCATCTGGAAGCATTCTGCTGAAAGTCACCAGCTCTATTTTCACTCTCTTCCTCAACTTGAACAGAAGTAAGGTCAAGCATTCATTTAAACCTGTAGCTTGCAACTACAGTTAAAGTGGACATACTTCAAGCACAGCCTAGTTGCCAACATGGAAAAGAGCTTTTGGGAGGCACAATTTATCCAGCACGAGATCCGACCAGCTGCAAGATCCCTGCCCTGTTTTTTCCTAGTCGCATAGAAGATCCAGCTAAGATCAGTTATCTTGTATTCAGTTTCAGGTGAATGCAGGTAAGCATTTGAAGCAAAAAAAAAAGCAAGAAGAATGCTCCTTTGTCTCTAGGAACAAGCCTGCTTTGACCATTACATCTGACTGCTGGCTTTGTCGGAGGCATTTGTCACTCAGTCCTATCCCAGGGCCAGTACAGTACAAGGTTACATTTCTGTCCACAGCAATCTCAAAATCTGCCAAGTTTGAAGGAAACTGAAGTGTCACAAATGGAAGATCCAGTACGCCGTCCATATGCACTACATGCCTGAGGACACAGATGCAGAAAAGCAGGCACGGCATCTGTACAGCAGCTCACATGAGCAACTGCAGCACAGTAAGGCAATAAACTCAGTTACTACACTGCAAAAATACCACACAGTTACATAAAATGCCAAGGAAAAAGAGAAAATATTTGAATTGCAACAAAAGAATTGTAAACAATTTTTGCAATAGTAACACTTCAGGGTTTTTTAACCAGCTGCTCAGTTTTGTGTTCTATATTCAATCTTCTCTCCTAACAGTTCCTGCAATGCAGCTTTTTCCCTGTTAATACAAACTGCATTATTCATAATCTAATTAAGCCTAAAATTAGGTATCCAGCCACATCATACAGAAATATGAAAGTCAGGTTTCCCTTTTGATATCTCTCTGAAACTCGTACAAGATTTTCCTCTGGTTAGCTTGAAATCTAATGGCATAGATTTTGTCTGTGTGGTATCTTGCCTTAAATACAGGACATGCCAAAATAGTCAATATATTGGCTAAAAAGATCATACTTCCTTGATCAGGGAACAGTTCTCTGAGGAACTACAGTCAGGAAAATGTGACAAGTCCTGCAAATGTGAGGCTGCACTGTCATGCTGTGAAAGCAACTGCACCGCCAGATGTGCCACTGTCACAGAACCCTCTTATTGAGTTAATAATCAACAGCTCTTCCTTTTTTGTTCTGGAAAATTGCTTTGTATATTGAAGTTCGTCTTAGTATTTGCATTAGTATTATTTCCATATCAAATGTGTTTTTCCCTTCTATCTCTATGCATTCAGTAAAAAAGCCCAAAAGCTACACTGCTGGTTTTCTCTGTGTTCATGTGAAATTTTGCCTTCAAATGCACCTACTTAGCTCTCACAAGCATGTTCAAGGATAAAATCTGGATCTCTGCCACAACTGCATTCCTTACTGCAAATACATGCCAACCTTCAAAGTTCAGTTATTTGAGCAAAAACATACGTTAATTGTTGTGCAAGGGGAGTGGAAAATATATCAGATTAAGCACATCTGAAAGTATTTCACTCCACTCTTTGCTTGATAATAAAGCATAAAGCTGGATCTATTCTCTTCTATTTTTTCAATAAAGCCATTAAGACCACACAGGTGAAGTTTTACACAAAATCAAACTTAACAACAACCAAACAAGCATTCAGAATAAAATTACCTTCTCATATTTGTTATTCCAGGACTGGTCTAACAGGTATTGCAACATTTGTCAGGATAAAGTTATTCAGTTACATGTAAAAAATAATGGAATGCAAGGAGTGTGTTGCAATAAGCCAGCTTAATAGATACCAGCAACTTAAAAGGCATTTTCCTTTCACCTATGAAGGACAGCAGTGAATAGCTTGGAAAGGTGCAAGCCAGGTAACCAAGAAGCAATTCTTAAAACAAAGTTTCAATAATTTAGTATCAGCAGGACATTTTACATGGGACAGAGATACAAGTGAAAGAAGTTCATTAACGTAAAGCATTAATCACATCTTTTATTAAGAAAGGCACAAATTTTATCCTTCACATTTGTTCTGAATAAAGCTGGCATGTAACATTGACATGGAAACTGCTTATGGTTTGGATAGAGTAGAACTGATGAAGTTGACTGGTTTCTCCTCTTACAGCTCAAGTGTACACTGAAGCTATGAGGCAAAGCTACTATCATTGCTATGACTGATAGCACTTATGCCCTCTCTGGAAAACATGTTTGTCTGTGTCACATCACAACCTGGCATTATCAAAGCAAATTCTTTGAAAGAATCTGCAGATCAAAGTTTTTATTAATCAGTTGAAGAAAACCCAGCCTAATGTACAGCCCACCTAGCGAAAGACTGGATGCACTGACCCCCAGCTTTCTCTTTACTCCCCTGAGGGAAGAGGAGATAGCTATCCTAGCAGGGAACTTTCATTAAGAAGTGAGCCTGACAATGCCTCTGAAGCAGCAGCTCATAAGAGCACAGATCCAGGCCCACTCTAGTAGAGGAGGAGCAGCTTCAAGAACATCCTTAGGTTCCTGTTCTTTAAAGCCCTGTAGGGCTATCTGAACTGGTGTCAGTCAGGCAGAGAGAGAGAGAAAGCAGAACTGGAATACAGCCATTGAACCTAGATTTTCAGCTAACTGACCAGGCACTACATTACAAGTTTTCCATGCTACTTCCTCTCACCGCCCTACAAATTTACCTTGATGAAAAAAAATTACTTCCTCTCTTAATTCCTCATTCCCCATCCTCAGCATCTCACACCAAGTCTGAAGAACTGACTCTTGTGCTGGCCGCAGCTAATTGTTTGCAAATTTTGACTGCAAGAATGCATAGATGCAGTTTATTAAGTCTCCTGTCCATTAACTGTGACTCAGACAGAAGGCATCTTGCTACTTTCCACCCTGGCCATATTTTTCACAGTCCACTCCAGCAGTCCAAGTTCAACCAAGCTGTCATCATTAGCAGGCTCCTGAATAGAAACAAGCTTTCCAAGCTCAAGAACACAGGATTTCCTGAACCATATCAGAACAGGCACTCATCAGGACAATAACCAAAAGCATTTTAAACAACAATAACAAAAATGAAACCAAACCCAAACATCTCAACCCAGGAATCCATTATTGTTAGTATTATTATTGCCAGGTATGCAATAGCTTTTCCAGACAGTTTCTTTCTAGGCCCAAATGTGTGCATTTCCTCATAGTAGGATGGTTCATGACCTCTATACAAACCTTCTCTACAAAAAGTCACTGATGGTCCATGTGGAGAAACAGCACTTCAAGCCTGGTCAAGGAATTGGGAGGCCTCTAAGCATAAATGTGCTTTATGCTATATACTCTATGGAAGTAACAACTATTTTAACATTTCTAGCATGTCTAGCATGAAAATTAGACAGAATGTGGCTACCAAGTTCTATGACCAAACCAATCCTTTCAAATGTATCTAATCCTACTGTTTTCCAGGAAAACAAGGGCAAGGGATGGAGACAACTGCCTCGAGTACTTCCATTACTTGAGATTGCACTTTAGCCTTGCCATACTTTCTTCCCAATAGACATTGGGAAGAACAATTGATTAGAGATTAATTTCTCCTCATTAGAGGCTTTCCCAGTACTTTCTACCCTGGTAGAGCAAGTCTCAGGGAGACAAAATAAAGAACATGGCTTCAGGGCCTGTCAATGACATCTGAACAACATGACATTAGAGCCCAGGGGACCTGATTTTGGGAAGGAGGAATAGAAGTTGTTTTAAGTGAACTGGGATACAAACAGAATTATATAGGAGGCAAAGAAAGGGATAGAGAGAGGTAAAGCTGGAATGAAATATGAGGAGCCCAGGAAGGCAGGCAGAACCCAAGCCAATAGGAAAAGAAAGATCCTACATGAAGCTAGCATGAGAAAACTTTGGGTTAGCAGAGTAAGAAAGCTAGAATTGACATCAAGCCCAGAGGGAAAGACCACACACAAGCTGAAAAACTTAAGTATAAGACAAACTAGATAAAGAAGGAAGATGACTGGAAAGGCTCTTGAAAGGGAAGGGGCTAGCAGAAAAAGGCACAAGAAAATGAAGTACATGCAAAAGCCTCAATCCCTTAGCACATTCCCATATGGAAACGGGATTCCAGACTTCAGCTCACTGTTTGTTACTTGTCAGGTTGTGTCTATGCAACAGATTCCTTATCTGCAGGCTTTCAGCAAGCTGGGCAGTTTTCTTCAGAAACTCTTATTATGGTGTATCCATCATTCAGGTATTCAACTTGTCTTTTTAATCACACTGTGTATTTAATTATCCATGTAAAATGTAGTGAGGAGATAGAAGTTAGACTACCCTCCCTTGGTCCCACTTTCCATGGCAACAGATTCTATTAGAGTATTTAAAGGTTTAAATTACTAGTTTAAAATCTTCCCGCTATTATCTTTAACAGACCAGCCAAAGGAGTGAAGTATACATCAGTACTTTGGGTTTCAGGAAAATCCTAATTTGACATATTTAACAGATTTTATGAATCATCCCTTTTTACATGACACTACACTCGAAGATTTAGCTTGCCTTATATAAACTGAAAGATTTCTCTATTTTAACATGTTCATAGAGCCCTCTGGTTTGTGTGCTACCTAAGCCATGTTTCAGGTGGACTTTCCAAGTGGCTGAATTCTATTTTCAGACTATCAAAATCTGAAAATCTGAAATAGTCAAGCAGCAAATACTGGCTCAAACACACCAAAGTGTCTATTCCATTTTACCTAAGAGACTTGGCTTGCTTAGCAAACAGGGACGTGGCAAGCACCAGTGGAAAAAAGTTATTCTTCTTTTCCGTTAGCTTAGGTACAGGATGAAGCATTACTTTGGTTTTAATTACCAAAACAAGAACTAATGCATTTAAAGAAACAACCTCCATTAGCAGTTAACATTCAATTACCAATCCTAGCCAGAGAAAGATGGAATAAACATTTACAGGGCAAAATCCAGTAGGCAAATTTCACAGACAATATCTGTAAAATGCAGAAATCAAAATTACATTATGACTTCTGCCTGTCTATTAGGAAATACAAAGGGATTTACCTTCCAACATCCCTCAGTGGTACAGTTTGATAGTCTGAGGATGCAAATGCAAATTCACATTCTTAGGAGTAAAAGCTGGACTGTTTTAACACTCAAGTTGTAACTGCCAGACTTCTGTTATTTAAAGGTACCGCTGTTGCTTCAATGCTTGCATCAGCCATCCTTTCCAACTGTGAAAAATTAAAAAGTCAACAGGCCCTAAACACTTCTACTGGTGCCCCAGAGTCTGAGGCTTTGGAAGAACACCTTCCCCACTCCACAAAGAAATAAAAGAGAGGGGGGAAAAAAAATTACACCTCTGAAAAAATAACTGCACCACAGCTTTTATACCAGCCAGTTTACACGTAGAATATTGTTACCGCATGGATAATTATGAAATGCTGTTTTTTTTTAAATTAAAATTTAGCTGAAAAAAAGACTGCTGAAAGCAAGTGACTCAGAATCAACCTACTTCAGCTATGCCATTCCACAAGCTTAGTCCATTTCTTCCAAGGCTGCAAAGTACAAAAAGACAACCAACAACAGATTTTCACAGCAAGCACACGATGAGCTGCCATGCCAGTAGAGTCCTGCTGAAACACAAAAGAAGTACAACAGATAACATGACATCACACTTCCTTAAGTATAAGATCCCCCTAACTTAAAATATGGTCAGTAGCCTTATAAATACATTAACTTTTTCCAAAGCAGTCTAATTAAGCAGGTCCACACCACTAATCAATTCTGCATGTTCTTGAACACTTTGGAGAATAAACAGTAATCACAGCATCATAAAAAATGGTCCAAGATCCCTCCTTTAATTACTGTTCAGAACAATCCATAAATACACCATGTAAATTTAATTCCAGCTGGATATATTTGAGCCAACTCATTTCCAGTTTGACCATAAACAGCAAAAAGAAAAAAAAGCAAAACAAATATGAATGTATGCATAAGCATAAACATATGGGGCCTAATACAAATCTCAAAGGAACATAGGAACTGTAAAATACGAACAGTAAGGTAATGTAACATTATGTAAACTTAAAGAAAATAGCAATTCACACATTCATATAATAAAAGATATAAGTATAATCAGTACCTACTCCTTTACTATGCCTTTACTCTTACAATCCATGTTTGTGTTTAATGTGTTTATTCATGATTCAGTCACATCAACACATCTAAAGGGTATTCCACACGGATTTGCAGCTGAAGATAAGCAAATGTAGCTACCACAAACTACAAACAATACTGTTTAGCCTTAAAATCTGCAAACATCACAGCACACAAAACATGTTTTTTTCCCATCTTAAACTTAAGCTTTTAGAATAATAAGCTTATGAAGTACTACCTTCCTCTAAAACACAGACCTGTTTTTTGACATGTAGAAGACCAGAGGTATCTGAAACTACACAAGTCATCCTTAAACATACACTACACTCTAGTTTTTCACCCACTGCACAGAAAAAATTACTGACTCTGAAATACTGAAAACAGGGGCTTACCTTCAATCCTTTTCAAGGCCGACAGACAAGTATCCCGGCTTGGAAACTCAAACGGATTATTACAGGTCCGAATGGTGTCACATTCACACTTCCCATTGATTATGTTACAACCTGTTATAAGGTTTTCATTGCACGGTTCAAATCCAAGAAGCTGATCATCATCCCAGTTTTCATCTAAAAGAAACAAACAAACTGGCTCACTATTGGATTTCAGCTGCAGTAGGTAATTTTCAGCTGCTTTGGAGTTGGGTGGGATTCACTTCAAGTTCAACACAGTGCTAAACAGAAGATAACAGAAAAAAAAAATAACAGACTAATCCAAACAGTGGGATTTGCCAAATACCATATCTCACAGCTGTTCTACTGCCCATGTTGCTAAAGTAACTGGCCTTGTTTACTTCCATCTGTATGAAAAACTATGTCATCTCAGGAAAACACATAGCTGTAGTACAAATTAGTGCTATTCTAACAGAAATAACTTTTGCAGATAGCTGAAGTTATATTTATAATGGAAGTGAGAGCATTGTACAGAATCTGCAGCTGTTACAGAAGTCAAAATTGAGTCAGAAAGCGACCATTTTAAAAGATGATTAAAAAATGCATCACATAGAATTTACTCCACAGAGATAACTTTTTATTACAGAAAAGTTGCAAGATGCCAGACCTCTGATTCCATTATATGACCAAAAATGAGTTTTCCAGCAGTCCTCAATTATCATACATATTCCTGGAGAATTGATCAAGCACATTGCACTCTTTGCTGTCAAGGGTCTATAGGTAGAGGGAGCAGGATGAGTCTCTCTGCTTAAATAATTCTGTACCTTTTGAATCAGTCCTGTCAAATGTGTGTAACTGGTGTTCCAGTTGTAACTGCCCATCTTCCTTTCAGGAGGCCACATGCAACAAGATTTTTTTTTTCCTCCAGAAAGAAATACAAATCCAGTCAATCCAGAATTCCAAAAGATTACCAGTCCTACAATATCTCAGTTTTCTTAGGTCAAGTACACATACAGCAACATCCCAACAAGTCAGAAGATTAATCAAGATAGAAAAATAGAATGTCCTATTTGAAGAGATGGATTTGAAGAGATCTTCAAAACCATCCAGTTCCAACTACCCTGCATGGATAGGGACACCTTCCACTAGACCTCGGTGCTCAAACCTCCATTCAGTCTGGACTTGAACACTTCCAGGGCATCCACAACTTCTCTGGGCAACATGTTCCAGTGCCTCACCACCCTCACAGTACAGAATTTCTTGCTAAAATCAAATCTAAGCCTATTCTCTTTCAGTTTTAAACCATTCCCCTTTGTCCTATCACATACTTGTTTAAGCAAGACTGAAAAAACTAAACTAGACATTAGGTATTCTTTGCTACAGAATGCCAGATATTTTATAGACAGACTAGCTTGGAAAATTAAGTGCTACAAAATAGTTGCACAGAGTCCACTGATTTCTACTAATGACAAAAGGAAAAAAGTAGATATTTTTAATCTTTATATCCTTACATTCAACAGCAGCACTCACATTGTGCATTCTAAATAGTTCACTCCAATTTTATTTACTATCAACAAGCAAGTTTCCAATATAGATCCTGCCAAAAAGCACTTCAAAAAAGTTAAAATATCTTCCAGTTATGCATGGTGGGTTTCCTCTTGTTGTTGGGGTTATCAGAGGCTGTTCTCCAGTATGAGAGGCCACAGCCAATACAAAACTGTCATTCAGTAGTCTGATGCTCAACAGAAGCCTAAAAACTAACAGCAAATAACAGTATATGCACACACATGCTGAGGTTGGCAAGTAAATTCTTTCCACTCACAGAAATATGCAGAATATCTGCTAACCTGAAGTTTTTCCTGTTTTAGGGCAAAAAAAGTATTTAGAAAGAGCTGTTTACTCGTTCAGTGCTGTACATGATCTACAGGAAGTGCCACAGCAAATTCTCACCAGCATATTTCTCTCTGTACAACAAAATCCTTGCCTTCTATTATGAGCTGGCAAAGTACCCTGCTGACAAAAAGCACTGATAAACAACAAAGTCCATTTTAGATGTGAAGATGGGAATTTCCATGGGAACCTCATGACTCTTCTCCATAAAAATAGCAAGGGAAGAGTAGTCAGTAACCCCAGGAAGTAATTTTTTTTTCTTAGGTTAACCTATCATCCAATACAGCAGCTGTATCAATGAAAGTCAAAGGAAGCACAGAAGTTCCTGAAGAGAAACTATTAAAATTCTTTCAAAGGAAGATGCCTCTCCTGTAATGCTTGGGACACTCTCATTGTGATGAGGCCATGCATACAGAAGGCAAACCCCTCCATCCCCCCCCAAAAAAAAAAAACAAAAA
>NW_005054299.1:16850672-16862592 GCF_000277835.1 Geospiza fortis | reverse complement strand
ACTTAGGGTCCAAGACTTGCTGTTTGAAACTCTGTAACAGCAAGGACCACTGCTTCATCCACACCAGCCCAACAGCCTTAAAGGGTTTGTGTTGCTCCCTGTTTGTGACATGAGCATTCCTTCTGCGCCCCTGGGTGCAGGAGAGGAGCCCAGAGGCAGCGTGTGGTCTCTCAGCCCTGCGCTCCCAGGCCACTGCAGTACAGACTGGAAGGACACACAGGTAGTGATGCTCTGCTGCTTTTTTGGCAAACCACTACACAGCATTTGTGCTGCTTTGCCTTGTGGTATTTCACCACTAGATCTTCTCCAGGCAGACAGATCATCAGAATCCTGTTACATGAGAGCTGCCCACCCCACTTAGTGGGGTTCAGCTGGCACAGAGAGCAGACTCATCCCTTTCCTGCGGCAGAACACCTCGATGCACATGCACTGCACAGTGTGGCACTGCGCACACTGATTTCCAGGACAGGTCAGTGGTTGCTACCACATCTGCCAGCCCTCATAAGTTTCCAGAAAAGGAGGTACACAGGAAGCACGTAGCCCAGTAGTAGATGCACCTGAAGTCTTCACTGCCACACACCTCAAAAATTACCTCAGTAGACATTAAAGTCTTAATGAGAAGAGAAATCCCTCAGTAATACTTGTTCAGGCTATACTTCTAATGTGTTGAATCTTCAAACAAGGTATTTATTTTTCATTACTGGGTGATAATAGAAAAAAGTAACATTCAGACAGGAAGAATGCAAATTCAGTCTTAGCCTGTACATCTTCTACCAGCCTGCTTTTCACACAAGTTTATTTAGAAACAAGATTTCCATCAATGAAGTATCAAACATGTAGCAAGAGCTTGTTTTAGTTCAGTAAATCAGTGCCAAGTCTACCATAATTTTTCATGCAGACTAAAGACTAACTCCTTTTCCTAGCTGATTTAGTCCTTTTATGAACAGAATTTCAAAGTCCTGTTAGATGAATAATTGTTTACCACTTAGAATAAACTCTCAGAAGTCACAAATATAGGCAGAACAAAATTATTTGGAATGGAAGGTACAACCACATGAAAGTATTCACATGAGCTAAAGGGATGAACCTAACCTATCACTTCAATTCCAAGCTTTGGATACTTGCTGCAGAGACATCTAGTGCTCTCCTTGATGCAGATAAACAGCAGTCCAGTACAGCATGCTCACACCTTTAGAGGTCAGCAATATTTTAACTGATAAGGGAATGATATGTTGTGTAAAACATATAACCTAGCCTCTATTATTCAAAAAGATCATCATGTCCTGGGGATTATTCTAAAAATACAGCTTGTACACACCAGTGATTTGGGACCTGGGACAGTTCACAAACTATTCCAGGCTGTATACTTTTTTCCTGCATGCTCTGCTTGACCTCTATGGCTTCCTTTCCAGAAGACTGGTTTTTAATGCCTACCTCTCAGATCTGGATGATGTGAACAAAAACTAAAATGTACTAATTTGTGAAAGCATTATTTCTCTGCAAGCAGGGCCAAAAACCCCAAACATAAGAATCTATGCCTCAAACCTTGCTACGCACATCCTACCCCCAGCTACTTCTAGTACACCTAAAAACACAAAAATCAAGCGTGTACTTAACACTCCAGAGTTTTTAGAAGCAATGCAACTGAAAAAAAAAACCCAAGTAAACTACTAGTTTTCATCCAAACTGATCTTTGTTTAGCTGTGATTTTCACCACCTCATTGTGCTGGCATGATCAGGTAAGGGCAAAAAATCAAAGGGCTGCACTTTTTAGCCATCCTGAGTTGTCACTGGAGTCTTGTTATACAGTCACTCAAGTACCTTTTGCACACAAGCCTCAAAGAGTTCAAATGCTCCCAGCAGGCTCATAACTACAGCTTCAAAGTCATTTCTCTTTTAAATAATTTCTATCTACATGCAATTCCCCACTCCTTCCAACTCATTCAGGCAAGTTCCAGATAATAAAGTTTCAGATAATAAAGTAGTTCTGCATTTACTCAGATCAAAGTTAAGTCTTGGACATAGTACCTTTTTAATTCTTCCAACTGTGCTTTCATACCAAAAGAAAGCCACAGGAAGGGAGACTTCACATTAATCCCAAACTTTTCTCCTTTTCTCTTCTATCATTCATACAATCACTTGCTTTCTGCAAAGCAAATGTTTCAGCTTGCTAAAAATTCACATACTGCTCTGGGTTGCTGAATTCCCAAATCCTGTCATAGCATGCACCTAAAGTAGGGAAGAGGATTAAGGCATTAAGAAGTTGAACAAGAGATCCTTAAACAGGTCTAGTCTGGGAAACAGTCTGAGAAATATGTCTCTGGTAAGCAGCATTCCATCACTTCTTCCATACTACATCCTACATACCAGCACTCACAACACAGCACCATGCAAGGCATGGTGGTCACAACTGAAGCATTCATCTTGTTTGCCTGAAGAGCTGCCTGTGTTTTTAGAAAAGCATGGTGCTGAGAAACTAACTTAAAGCCTTACTTTCAAGGCACACACTACCTCACTATGGTTACATTTGTTATTCATTACTACCCATTGGCAAAGGATCATCTCAAAACAGGTGCAAACTAAAAGTACAAAGAAAGACCTTTTCAGAGCCTGCTTCTCCACTGCCTAAAGTTTTGCTTTCCATTCCTTCAAATTCTTAATTCCTTCATCCTGCCACAGAAACTCATGTTTTGTGCCTCAACCCCTCTCTTTCTTTCTGGACATTTAATGAATATCAGCTATTGTTTGGAGAGTGCTATACTGTTCACCTTCACAGTTTAGATAATACATAAATACTCAAAACTGAAGTACCACTGTTGAAAACAAATGCACAAGCATTTGGCCCATAATAACCTTATGTTTACCACCCTACCCTTTGAACTGTAATTTAACTGGAGTGGATTGAGTCAACTCCCATAATTTACATTTAACTGCAGCATGTTACTCTGCTACTTCCGCCTTTTTTTAAGCATCCCAGGTAGCTCTTAGGATGCTGAAAAGAGCAAAAGACACCATAAAATACATTGATGACCTAGAAGTGAAACTGTCTAAGTCACATCTTACAGACTCTAGCATCCTTTTAAATCTGCATTTGAAGACAAGAGAGAAGCAATCCTTATTAAGACTGGTACTGCCCTCTGGGAACTGGGAGGCAGAAGGGGGAACCTTTCAGAAACTCCTCCATGAAACTAGACCCAAGGTCTGAGCACCACCACTCCAGCACACTGGTACACAGAAGAGCATTTTCAAATCAGTGGTATTCATTAAGATGGTATGAGACTCTGAAAAGATTCTAACTTGCTAAAATAAAAAAAGGAAATGCTTCTTGCCAGTAGACTCTCGCTTCTCTTTGAACAGGAAAAAAGAATGATGGAAAGGAAATTAATGTTTTGGAGGAGCTGAACAATAGAAATGACTAATTACCACTAAAGAATGCTTGAAACCCAGCCCCAGACCTTGAAAAGCAGCAGAAGGAAAGACCAGCCTTGAAGTGAGTTTGAGCTCATACACTGGCTTCAATCCTTTCCCCTCTTGCAACTTATTCCTCCACTGAACTCATGAATCAAGGACTAGAGCCGGCAGAATCTTTTATGGCAAGACACACAGCTGAGAGTTTTGTGAGAAAGCATTTGTTCCCACATCTTGGAGTGGTTCATTTTCCAAGATCAAATCTTCATGTGGAATGTACAGCAATACAAAAGGGTTTTGCAGTTTCCTGAGAAAATTCCAAGTCAAAGCTAGAAAGCAGAACTGCACCATAACATTTAAAGAGCTCAGGAACACAAGCATGTAATGCTTGTCTCCAACCTGACTCCCTGCTTTATCTCAGCATGTATCTCAGGTGACCAAATCCCCAATGTAGTGATAAAGATTTCCATTGCAGCAGCTCTTCTTGTGTCTGAAGACAGTTATTTCATACTAAGGAATGCAGAAAGTATTTAAACAGACCCACTTCCAGTGAATTAGCAGAAACTCCACGGAAGTCTTGAGGAAGGCAAGGAGATAAGTGGAAATGTTAAGTGAAGCATGTGACATGGACAACTACTGCAAGTTTTGAAGTTTTCCCCATAGCATCTGGAATATTTTGCTTCTCCAGGTACTCCACCTCCACTTTTTTTTGGGGGGGGTGGGGGTGGGGAAGGGAGAATGGAAGGAGGGAGGGATGAGGAGGAATGTGTTTTGCCTTTTGTTTTTTTATGGCTTTCACTCTTCAGACTTCCCCACAGCAAAAATAAATTATACTTCCAAAAGCCTTCTTACCCAAATATGGTCTGAAATAATAAATGAGTTTTACATTTACACACCTGAAAATAAGACTTACAAGCAAATTATCTTAAGCCGATGACCAGAAACACATCTTGTTCATGAATAGCTAACTGAAAATACTGCACTGTGTCCCAGGATTTAATTGGTTAGAAAAAGTCTCTGCTGGTACTCCCCTGATTAGAACGAGCATGGACAGCAGTGTTACAGCTGTCATAGCAGATTTTTCCTCTAGCTCTAGAAAACTCATTGCAAAAATAATTGCTAAAGCTTCAGAAAAGGGCCAAAGCTTCATAACCATTTTCCAAAGCAGTCTAAAATTCCATTTTTTTTTTTCCAAGCTGCACTCTGAACCTACATGCTTCGGAGGCCTGCATGTTCAGCAGCACACATCAGCTTCACTGCAAAAAAGTAGCTGGCTAGCAGCTTGCTGAAGCTGCTAGGCAGAGGCAAAGCTGACAGGAGTAGGAAAAGTTTTGTCAAAGACAAATTCTGGAACAGGGCCGTGAGTAAAGCAACCTATACCAAGAACAGTTCACACTATTGTAAGAAATCTGATATCCTAAATATTTTGCCACTTTACCCCAGTCATTAATGTAGCACCATTGAACACCATCATTACAACATATTCCAGAGGAATTGCACCCCATCTCTTAGTCACAGAAGACTACAGGAAAATCTCAAGCCTGGATTTAGAATTACCCTCAGGGCTTCTTTTTGTTTCCTAAAACCTAACTTAGAGATAGACATCAAGTTCGGCATTTCTATTGAGAAAGCAGCAGAGGTTACATCAGTGCATGTAACAGCATTATCAGCATGACCCCAGCTTTTTATCAACAACCCATCAGCGAGGGGAAGAAATACCTCCACACACACATCCAGCCTTTCTGAAAAAATCTTGAAGAGAATACAACACAGCCTGTAGCAAAACAGTGAAATTTCATTCATTTCAAGGATAAATGACTCAACAGAATGGGCTCTCTTGGATTCAGAAACATTACACTTGCTAGATTTTTCACCAATTAAAAAAAAATCAATCAAACAAAAAAAAAAAATAAAAACAAAAAACCACCAAACACAAGCCCATTCAAACAAACAAACACCAACCAACAACTGAAGCCTAACAGTGGCCATATAAGGCTTAAAGTTTAGGAAATGAGTAAGAACATAGGAATTGGTGCATGCCTATGAGCCAGTCACTGTTTTTCCTCCTGTCCACAATCCTTCTATCCCCAGTTTGTTTTCTTATTCAGTCTTAATAAGGACTTGCACGATCATGACCCTTGTGGGTCATGATTTGCAGATTCTCAAGTTAAGTACCCCGTATACCCAGTGAAAGCTGCTGGGGACTGAATATTGCCTCTGGTAAAGGTGTGAACTTCTTCCATTCTTCTCAAAACATTAGGAAGGGCTTATTTCCCCAAAACAAGGCCAAACTAGTCTGTTTAGACAAGAGCTCCCCCAGGGACTATTTTTAATCTGTACACTTATGTGGAATTTAATCTATGCTAAGTTATTTTCCCATTTTAGTTTATGTTGGTAAGTTTCTCCATGTCGGTAAATTTCTCCACACACACAAACTTTCTGTGTCAGTATCAGTCATTTTCCAAATTCCAGTACAGTCAGACAGAACCAGTGTCACTCAAAGTCTCAGGCAAAACCCTGAGTTTGTGATTTCCAAGTTTACATTCCCTGTGGATTAAATGCATTCTCAAATGAAAAGCAGTTTATAAGTCACAAGAGATACTTAATAGGTCACCTCTACAAAGTATTTAATCCATTAAAACAGAAATATTTGGTTCTGTCTGCAAGGTCCTTATTGAGATGAAGAATCCTTAAGGGGGGCACAAAGTAAGGAGGGGAAGAGGACAGCATTTTTGAACCATATTAATGGGTTAATTATTGCATAATATGCCTGTCAGTGAAATGACATTTTGGTTGACTAAGTACCAGGCAAGAAGTTAAATTATGCAAGAATCTTTGAATTAGCTAGAGGGTGCTTAAACCAGCAAAGATGCCTAGGGGCAAGTTTGAAGGTAGTTTAAAAAATAAAAAAAGGAAAAAATATCTTTATAAATACCATGGTTTTAGGGAACCTGGTAAAATAATCCGTTTCTGTGTAGAAAAATTCACATAAGCAAAGGGTGCTTATACAAAGTTTTTAAAAAACTAAAAATAAATAAAAAGGGAATATTCCTCTTACTAAAGTTAAAAAACTTAGAAATCCAGCCTACCCACACTGAAACTTCTAGTTTGAAACTTACTGTGCTGATCCACAACAGCAAAGTCCTACTAATTCCTGCATCATATCTGTTAGATGTTTCCATTTAATTTTTACTGAAATACTGGAACCAAGTCA
This sequence comes from Geospiza fortis, assembly GCF_000277835.1. Classification (NCBI taxonomy): domain Eukaryota; kingdom Metazoa; phylum Chordata; class Aves; order Passeriformes; family Thraupidae; genus Geospiza; species Geospiza fortis. Next base: position 16,855,970 of record NW_005054299.1, on the reverse strand, counting down.
TTTCTAAAATTGAAACATGATGCCCAGAAACAGAGGAAACCATTTCCAAGTCAAATAAGCACCTGATCCAATTCAAATTCCATGCCACACTCAGAGTTACATGTTCTTACTGATGTTGAGATTTCAGCATTGATGGAATACAGAGCAGAAATAGCTTATAAATTATCCAGTCTGTGTGTAAGAAGTCAGCATCCTCCTAGTCAGTGTTTTGGGGGTGGCAGGGAGGAGGAGTATGGGAAGGGGATTGTTAAATTTGATGAAGACTAGCATATGAGAATCTGAATATTCATTAAAGAACTACTTCTCATTCCAGTTTCACAACTTAAATAATTTTTCTGACAATTTTCTTTTTCGACAACATAAATATTTTTCTGTTTGTCTCCCTCATAGTCTGGATTGCTGACAGCCTTTGAACAAAGTACTTTGACTGTTTTCACAACAACAGCCATTGGTACACCACTAAATATTGATGAAGTCCCCAACTAGATTATCAATTCTAACACTTGACGTTACTGAAATAAGTTCTCTGCACACACATGGACATCAGAACCACTTGGACATTTCCCCAGCCATTCACTACTTAACAAAGAAAAAACCCAACCAAACAAAAAGTTAAGATATTTGGGCAGCACTGTTCCAGTGCAAACAGATGTAAACAACTGGGTTACACACATGCAACTTCCAGATTACTTGAACTTCAGTAACTTGTACAGAAAGCAAAATACTGCCTGATCTTTAGGGGTCTGGGCTGTATCACAAGCAAGAAGCCAAGCATGTAGTATAGCAGTCTGTCTGGAGACAGAGCACCAAGGGGAGGGCTTTGTGTCCACTGACCCATTATAGAGCACAGCACAGAAAACAAGGCTCCCCAAAGGGTATGAGCTACCAAAGTTACTAATGATAACAAATACTATCAAGTCTGCAGGCAAGCTGTTCTTACTTCAGCAAAGCAGAGAAGAACTGCATTAGCACACATGAATACCAATGCCTTAACAAAACAAGAAAAAACAAGCTCAGCTTTCCTCTTCCAATTTTTGAAAATAAAAAAGCCAGACTTTCAAGGTTTAAACTCTTCTCATCAGCTCCAGTTTCATTAACCTTCAGTTGCATACCATACACTGTGCCCTTATATATTTCTCAGGGAGGAAAACAAGGCAGACATGGGTGGGAGAAGATAATAGACAAGGTCTATCCCAAGGTCTCCCAACTTGCCCCAGCAAGGAGTCAGACAGACAGTAATGCTCCAAACTCCCAAAAAGATGCAGTTCAGTAAATGAGACTAGGACTCGCCACAGTAAGGAAAGCTTCTGCCATCATCCTAGGAGATTAACACACACACTTCCCAATACTTGCCTAAAATTTGCTACAGCAACCTGCTCCTGGTCCCAAGGGAACTACAGCTCAGAAGTTATGTACTAGGCAGTAAGCAAAAAAAATACAGCAATTACTGTACCACCCCCCACCAAAAAAAAAAAGACCCAATTAACAACTAAAACAAAAAACACACCCAAACCCCACTAAAACCAAACCAACAAACCAAAACCAATGTAACAGATATTATTGGTAAGGTAGTGGCAGAGTGATACCTTCTTTCAATGTCTACCTAGAGGCTAATTCATAAGGAAGTATATTCTAAAGAGAAACTAAGAACACCTTCAGACTAGCAGTTTTGTTAAGTATGCATTTCAAATGTATTAACTGTGTAACAGAAACATAAGGGTTTTTTGTTAAGTATGCATTTCAAATGTATTAAAAAAGCCCTTATGTTTCTGTTACACAGTTAAAAATAATTTCCAGTCATTTTCAGTGTTATCTTATTTGCTACTGTTAAGACTTTGATGAGTTCAGCAAAGCAATCTAGGCGTCTTCATCTAATAGCATCAGAAACTGGAGAAGCAGGGAAACAGACACAAGAGAGTAATCTCAACAAATGCCTTCACAGAGTAACCTAACTTTTTTGGCAGAGCTTTTTCAAGGCTCTCTGATCCCCTGGAAATCCAGAGCCCACCCAGCTGCAGAAGCCAAAGCTAAGGTGTTTTGGGAGGACTTCAGTCTAATTCAGTTGTGCACCCATGACCTCCTTTAAAGGTAGAGAGTAAGGACACTTCCTGCTCTACATTTAAAATTTCTCAAGCTTAAGAGTCTTTGGAAGGGGGTGTAGGCTCTCAACACCTCATAGAATCAATCCAGCAAATCCCTGCAAAGGATGTTGTAAAGTCAACAGAGCCTGGATGTGTGCAAAGTCTCTCAAGAATGCCATTTAGGAGCTGTAGCTACCAGCACTAGGACCTCAGAATTATTACTTACTAAGAATACAACTGCATTCAGGAAAGGCATTTACCCACTTCAGGATAACAACACAAATGGAGCATTAGAACTGCTTAGAGATGTGAATTGTTAAGGTGATGAGATGAACAAGAACTTCCTTCAGCTTTCAGAATGATAAAGGGAAAAAACCCTCAGGATCAGCAACAGATTTCATATATAAACAGGGCTTTAATAAAGAATAGTCTGTAATTTCAGAAAGAGAAGCTACCAGCAACAGATGCCACAGAGACTTCTCTGTCAGATGTTACAGAACTCATTTATGTCAAGTGCGTTAAATGCTAGAAACAAGTTAGCAGACAAGTATTTCTACCTGTTGCTATTCCAGCTCTCAAAGTCTTCTGCAGCCTAGCATATGCTGAGAGTCTGAAACAAGACAGGGTTGGAGCTTCAAAACTGATACAAAAAACCATGCTTATAACTGTAGCCAGTAGGGGTCATTTCAGCGTAAAAAATTGCAATGAAAGAAAAGACTAGGGACAAGAAGGAGAGTAAAAACATGAATTTCTGTTCACACAGTTCTGTAAGACACTTCCATTTCCTCCTCCCTGGACTGGGGAAGGAAAGGATTTGCACTTCCAATGTGCACGACAACAAAAAAAGTGCAGCCTTTATTCTGTTAATGGATAAAGGCATGGCTTAATACTACTCACATCAGGCATCACCCGCCTAGCCTGTTGCATGTGTGCCTGTAAACTGAACAACTGTTTAGGTCATCAGAGTCAAAAAACCAGAGCTATTCAATCCCATATTAGTGATCAGAGGCAGTACAATCAGTACCCTTTTATCCTTGCTGCCACCTCACATGCAAAACATGCACCATGAAGAACAACATACTACCTCTGTTCCTCAGAATGAGGTAGTTTCCTGACAATTCGCTAACAGACATTCCAGGATTATTTATTAGGCTGACAGTTCAGCTTGGCTCCTTTTCATTTATGAGAATGAAAATTAAATAGATAAGCAAGAATAAGAAAATTAAATAGGAAAGTTATCTCCCTTAGTTATAGTTAATAGATCGTTATCTCCCTCCCCTAGGACTATTCCTATAGGGACAGCTGGAACTAGTTTCTAACCACAACACTAATTGAAACACAATCTTGCCAACAAATGCTTCATACTATTTTCAACAGTAGATGGGACGTGTTATGAGCTGAACTACAGCAACGTACAGATTGCATCACTTCAAAGGAATGAAATACTCCTAAACTGCCAGAGATGTCCATACTGTGATACAGTAAGGAAATTGGAGCATTAAGGCTTATAATGACTGTAGGCTCTTAGTTCCTTTAACCATCGAGAAGGGGGGGAAGCTATTTTAGCCCAGCTTTCACTCAAAAACACACGACAAGAGAAACTCCTGCAAAACCAGGTAAGTTTCCCAAGTACCTTTATTTGTACTTTTCTATTTACAAAAACTTTTCCAATACATATTAAAAATAAGACACTACATCAATGTACACATTCAGCAACATAGCCTCAACCAAGGTCTTCAAAATAGTTCAGGGCCATTTAAAAATGTTTTAGCAATCAAGCTTTTAATCTAGAGCTCATCCTAACCAAGCATCAGCTCCTGAGGCTGATAGCATTGTTTGTAGCACAGGCAGGACACACTGCTTTGCTCTGCTGTGGTTTGCAATTTATTTGTTATGGAGGCAAATGGAGTTTTAAACTAATAATGAGCGCCAGGACAAAGGTCAGCTGCCCACTAAAAATGACCGGATTTAGCTTTCTTAAAATAGTGCACAATTTTAAATGCAAGTTTTTTGGATAGATGCTGCCTCACCAGCTCTCTGGACTTTCTACTGCCCTCTACCCGCAGAGAGGAGACCGCCTCCGGCTCCTTTTCCAGAATTGTCGAAGCTCCCGCTCCGAATCACATATACATTTATACATATCCCAAACTACTGCTTATTTGTAATCTCTTTGCAGCGCCATGTTTTCCCTCAACTTGGGGGAAAAGGCAATTAGAGGCACAAGAGAAAGAGAGACTAAAAATTTGTCTCTGGGTTTTCATTAATTTATAACACATAAAAAAATAAATCTTAGGAATTCTGATAGATAAAAAACTGAAGGGGGGTGAATTCCTTTCGCATTTCATACCAATTCATCACCTCACAAGACGGTAGGAAGCTGAAGAGACTTTGAGAGGAGTTCTACTGTGGGTATTTACGCCCCCGTGATGCTCCAGCAGGGAAAAAGACACCCCTTATCACTATATGCCGAGCAGGACAGGCAGAGAGATATTAAGTGACAGGAACAGGAAACAAAACTTTATAACAGATGATCAGTCTTCCTTGTTTCTTTACACAGGAGGGAATCCGGAATAGGCATCATGTGTGCACGACTGACCTCCACCGATCTCCATCTGCCAAACTCTTCCCGAGTCCTTTATCATGGAATTTTAGCTGGGCATCAGCAGCTGATACAACCTATCAGCAACCCAGTGACACTATGCTACGGAGAATCAATAGAACCCTAAAGTTTAGGGTAAGAAAATTAAGGGCAAAACTTCTAAGTAGGAGTCTCTGGGGTTTTTTTAAGCAGGGAAGGTTGGAAGACGCGCTCGCAGATGGGACAGGCGGGCGGGCAGGAAGGGAAGGGAAGGCGCACCGCCGCCCAAGACGTCTTAGGTGCGCCCTCCTTCCTTTCCCGCCGCCCATCGGGTGCCCCCACCCCGGGGGACGGATGGAGGGATGGAGGGTGTCCCGCCGCCTCTCACCTTCGCAGACGCCCACTTCGTACTCGGTGATGGAGTCTCCGTTGAGCGGCGGTCGGATGACACAGCGCAAGCCCCGGTCGCAAGCTCCGTGCAGCCCATAGACACCCCCGCAGCTCTCGTTCCGCTGCCGAGCGCACATGAAACAGCAACCGCAGATCCCCAGCACGATGCTACCGGGGCAGCTCTTCGGTTCTTCGCATTTGGATTCGTCGCAGGGTAAGCAGACGAGAGCACGCGTCCCCGACTCACCC
>NW_005054299.1:16819036-16849075 GCF_000277835.1 Geospiza fortis | reverse complement strand
TAGAGCATGAAACCATTGGCTCCGCAAGTGGATCTTGTCAGTTGCAGGTTAGGAAGGCTGGACTGCGTGTAACGGTGCCAGCAGTTTGGGAAGGAGGGTCTGGAACCTTAATAGAGATTATTAGAGAGCGGCCAAGACATGGTTCCTACAGTTTCTCTAGTCCCACACACGTGTTCACTTTGGCACAACCAGTTCTCATGTCAGCCGAGGAGTTGCTATGGAAGAGCAAAGCTCCAACTGGCAATGCAGAGTTGCCACCAGGAATAGACAACACTATAGTGTAAAGCTTTGTCAGCACTCACCTTTTAGGTGAGTTTTAAAAGCACTGTAATTCACTGTTGTTGACTCCAGCCTAAATACCTACTATAGCAAAGATTCCCTATTGCTAGAAAAGGCCCATTGGTAATGGAAGCAGTGCAACCATGTAACATGATGTCGAGAAATAAAGCGTTCCCATATTTGTCTAAAAGAAAGTGTTTTGAGATTTGTCTAGTTTAAAAAAATAATATTTTTATTGTAGCAGAATATCAGGTTGTATTGTGATCCATTCAGAACTTAAAACTAAATTGTAGGAGATATTTTTCAAGAGCTACAATGTTTTTATTAGTCTCAATAGTTTGCAAGACATTGGTCTATTTCGTAGCGAAACCCCAAACAAATAAAACACTTGATACAGCATACATTAAATGGATTAGGGCCATTCAGCTGACATATCTCAACAACGAATGGATAAACAGCGATTTACTGGACAAGAGTATCTGAAGAAATACTGTGATGTATTTTTGAAGAGATTTAGAAAGCAAATTACAAGCTGGTCTTGCTAAATGCAGTGTGTTTTGGTATAAAGAAAGCCAGTGTGTACGTTTGAGGACAACCAAAAACAACAACTGGAAAGCAGTACGTCAGGAAAGCACCCTGAAGGTCATATTAAACAAGGCCTCAAACTCTGAATGTTACGCCAATGAACGATACTGCCTGGTGAAGCGACACACCAAGTAAGAAGTTTTGTGCTGTTTCCTCAAAATTGCAAATTCTTCCTCCCCTCGTCCTCAGCCCTCTCGTGTCAGTTTGCCGAAGCACCTGCAGGGGTCAGAGTACTTTTGATTCACCAGAAAATTCCATCAAAAAAGCGGCTGTGATTTGGATGAGAGTAGTTTGTAAAAACCTACTGTTTCCTACAGCCTGAAAACACTGCCTTTTGGTCATGTATTGTACTGACGAGGCGCATGAAGGGGTTTTGCCTTCCATGTATAGCATTGCTGAGATTGCTTTTTGAATGAGGCATACAGTTTCTGCAACTGTATTTTTAAAACACTGTTCACAAACCTGAGATTGTGCAGAAAGGAATCACAACAGTGATTTTAGTGCTAGGGGCGACGCTGCACCATACAATACGTGGTCAGAGGCTTGAATTTAATAGGCTTAGTTTATCAAAAGATGAAAAGTGAACTGATTACAATATATTAATCCCCTCATGTGAAAAAATGAACTGGTCTATGAAAAATACGTAGGTATTTTTCCAGGACTTATGTTCATAGCCAGCATGGAAATCCCAGACATGTTGGATTGCATGCTCAGGCAGCTCAATATTTCCCAGACATGCCAGACCTACCCATCATGTACTGTACTGATGTACAGTATATTCAAAACACAAAGAATTCACTGGACCTACTGTGCCTGTTTGCTTGTGTGGGAATGAACAAAGAAGCTCTAGAAGCAGTACAAAAACAGATGGAGAGGAAAGCTATGGACAGCTTAGATAAGAATTTTGTAGGGCCCTGAGAAAAAGAGAGCAAACTTTTGAACTGACTGCCAAGTGAGAGAGGCTTCAGCTGTGAACAGGATTAATACCCTGATTCATGCACTGTTTATCCTGTGATAGCTGCATGTAAGAGACGAAAATACAGAGATATGTATGGAACAAGGACCAAAATTCAGGCTTCTCATCTCCTTAGGTCCTGCCCTTTAGATCCAAGTCACAAATTGTTCATGCTTATGCTTGTGTTTCCCTCTTCTGGCCCCAGGAACCAAAATAATTCATTGCACAGTGGCACAGATTCAACAAGAAATGTAGAGAATTCGCTTGCCCCAAACCTGAGAAGAGTCCACAGGGACAATAAGGTACTCTTTGGAAATCAGCAAATCTGATACCTGATGACTTTACAGAGAAAGTGAATATCCCTGCTTTCCCCAGCAAGAAGCAGCGGATCCATCTGGAAGATGGAAAATTCACTTATCCCTGCTCCTACCTGCTTCTTGATTTAAGGGTTCTACTGATCCAAATAGCTTAGGAATAAGTGGATTCAGCTACTGAAGTGAAACCCAGCTCCTTATTTCCCCTAGAAACAGGTTAGTAAATACTGCTGAATACAACTGTGGGAGGAAGAAAAGCATTCTGATATACTGGCTGTAGCAGCTGAAATTTCCTGGGCTTGTTCTCCTGTAATGTTAGTGTTGTATTGAAGCCACATCTAGGTTGGATGAAGTTGCAGCAGTAACTGAGTGGAACTGTATGGCTTTCTTGGTCATCATGGAATGCAGAGCTTTTGTGAATCCACACAGTGATATGAGAAAACTACCATGCCCTTCATGGATTCCTCAGTTTTGTACTCACTGCTCTTCCTTCTGGTAAATCTTTTCATGTGAAAAATACATGTTCAGTGTAAATTTCCTGTGAGTCTGAAATTCACAATAGTGATAACTGAAACTATTTCATTTTATTACATGGTTGAAGACATTCATACTACCAAAATTAAAAATATCTCCCCCCCTCCCCCCTGCAACAGTAAATAAAATATCAAAATGTCCTCATTTCAATTCAAAAGGCTGTTTCCATTGTGCTGATAAATGCTGGTAACTCCCTATATATTTCTGAATTTGGGAACATCGGTGTTTTTAATACCAAGGTTGTATTTCTGTCGTGGTTTGAGAGAAAGTGAGGTTTTTTGGGATGTTGTGGTCAATCTGCCAGGCCTCTTGCTGCTCCAAAAGAGATGACAAACTGAGAAAGTTCCCTCCCTGGGTTGCAGCTCAGCTCACTCAGTCTCTTATCAGTCCCTCTGGTACTGGAAATGTCGCAGGCTAGGCCTGGTCCGGTGGGCCACAGGTCTTGCTTTTCCAGGCCCAGGATGGTGTTCCGGGCCACAGCATGAGGCACAGGGTAGGTTTCCAACCATCCAGTAGTGGCTTCCACCATTGTGAGCACGTAGCGCTTGCCTTGGCGTGTCTTGGGCAGTGTGATGTAGTCAATGTAGACATTGACACAATGCCAGTGCCCCGTGAAAATACCATCTCACAGTAGACACCAGGGAGAAAGTATTTTCATGGGGCACTGGCATTGTGCCAGCGTCAAATCACGACAATTTCTTTTCTATACAAATGTTTTATTTCTGTTCTGTACCTCATTTTGTCTTTGTTGCACATTAAATTTCTTTTTTCATTCTTTAGTTTGTTAAGATCATTTATGTCTCCTTTGTAGCAGTCTCTTGACATAAACTCTTTCGTAAACAGGGTATTCACATGAGCAATCTCTACTACCAGAAAAGAAAAAGATCAAGATGAAACTTGCCACTAATACAAGCAGTGCTGCATCAGTCTAAACCTCATGAGAATAATTTCTCTTATCTTCACAGAAATATCATGGGCTTCTTACATTAGTAGCTGCAAGGTGTTTCAAAACCTCTAAATGGAAAATGGTGGGAAATTGAGAAAGTGAATAGAAGAGTTCATTTTAATACAAACAATCTGTGTATGAATTGTTTTGAACCATTTCATAATGAATAAATATCCCATCAGAAAGTCTCTGGGGTGTTTTTTACCTCTGCAAGTTTTTCCTCACAGTTGAATCCTTAGCTTGGGACAGCTCAGTAGTTCAAAATTTAAGTCTGGAATACCTAACAAGCAAGTATGCAGCTTTTTCTTAATACATCTTTGATTCCTCATGTGAAACATAGAAGTAAAAGTATCTGCTTTTTTTAATGGCCTCAGAGCAACTGCATAAGAAATTTTAAAATACAATTGCATGACTAATTTACTTGTGAATATTTTTTTCTCAAATTTAGAAGCTATAAATTAATACAAATTGTAAATAAATAAGCTATAAATGAATGGGATTGGCCATTTACATGTGTAGTTCTTCACATTGCACTTAAGTCACTGAAACTGTGAATTCAACCCAAGGATTTTTTCAGACCTTAACAAGCTAGAATATATAACTTTAAAATTGCAAAGTTAAGGAACTAGGAAGTCAATATCTATTTAAGGATATGTACCCAGAAACATATTGGAACAAATAACTACTATATCTAGAAGTGCAGTGTTGTATTTAAATTGATCACACTCAAGGTCACGTTGGATTTAGCTTCTTTAGCATGAAGAAAATATTCTTAACAAATAAGCATACTTAGCAAGGAAAGACAATTTGCTGTCAGTTTACAGAAGAAAAGTAGAAGTATTTTAAACTGGTATGTCATTCTAGGGATTATTTGCATTTTTATTACAGAAAATCTGGCCACCAGAAAAGTAGGTGGATTAGATCAGCATCCACAATCCTCTTCACAGTGCTGCATACTGATAAGATTTAAAATGTTAGAATATAAATCTGAAAATACTGTGTTTATTTCACTGCAATCTGCTGTGTTTCAATAACTGCAGTATAAAATAGAGGAAATCAAATAGGGTCAGGGATACACTGGATATGAACTAGGGCTTGTCATAGCTAATCCCCTAGTTTAGTAGGTCCATAGAAAGTTCACAGCATTCTAGTCAAGGTACTTCCTATTCTGAACACAGTTTTGAGCTCTTGAAGGAAAAGCAGAAGGGCTGAAGCGGGTGGGTACAGACAAAGGTGATGGGTAGCTGTTACCTTGGTAAGTCAGGGCCCAGCTGTAATACTTTCTACTTCAGTTCAAACTCATCAAAACTTGTCTGAGCTTGAAACTCTCCAAATGACTGATTGAAATAGGGGCAAAATGGCTTGTCCTCTGGTTTTCAGCTCGATCAAATGCTGAAAAAGGAAAGAAACAAAACACCTGAAACCCAGCCCTACCTCATACCCCAGGAAGTATAGGATGAGTGTAAGAAGGTCTATGGGATCACCCCATGAGAATGAAATGAGGAAAAGAGAGATCTGGTGACAGTGGTGACTGCAGTGGGGGGACCTGGTGGGTGTGGAGCACACAGTGTGTTGGTGTCCTGCCAACACAACTCTCCTTCTCATGGATATGATCTGGCTCATGTGGAGCCTTTCCAGAGTCTCTGGACTTACAATATGAGCAGTCCATAACCCAGACAAGCCATCAACAGTTGGTTGAGAGGCAATTATAGCTGATCCTGCTTTATGGCAAGAGGGCTGTATAACTCCCTGTGAGTTTCCTGACAATGTTTCTATAACTTTTGCACCCTTGTGTATTCTGGCTGGAACTCACAAATGCCAGAGGTTGTTACAACAATCTCAACGTGCCCTATTACCTACTTATCAAATTAACCTATTTTTGATGCTGCATAGAAACTTTTATTCCAAGAAATCACACCAAATTTCCAGTATTTTTTCTAGCTCTTTCTATACTTTAATTCTGATAAATATAACTGGCCATAAAAGCCACCTATCCTTACTGACTCGATTCCCTTCATGTTTATAATCATCTTCTCAGTTTCTGTGGATGACAATGTGGATGTGTGTTAGCAAAAATGTTTAGGACAATGTGAAAAGCTGTTCTGATTATAGCAACTTCATGAATGCCAAATTAAGAAGTTTGTCTTCTGGTATCTACCAAGTATGTTGAGGGAATCAGATTTTGCTGGTTCATCCATTAATCCTAGGAAAATAATGTTGCTTATGATAGTAAAACAGAGATATTTTCCCTGAGTAAATGTGTATTTCTATAAATTGTTTGACCTTCTTTATTTCTCTTGATGGATAGTTAGCAGACAGTCTATCTGCTCAGCTTTTTAATATCTTGGATGGAACCACGTACAGCTTAGATACCATTTGCAAAGTCCATATGTCTAAAGTTACTGGGGTATACTTACAGTGAGAGAACAAGGTAGTATAGGTCAGCATTCATAACAATTATTTAGTCCGTGTTAGTTTTTGTAACATCTTAGGGCAAACCCCCACATATAACTGCTTTTTTTCCAAGGATATTTAGGCCTTACTTATTCATAACTGGGATTTTTTTCTGTTAATATTTTCTTATTCATTTCATGATACAAATTGGCCTTCCATGGCTGATTTCAGTATATTAGCAATATCTATTTGCTAATCCCTGGAGTTTTTTTCCTGTACATAATTAGAAATATGGTGATTCATATTGTAAACTGCTAAGTACCCTGAGAGATGTTGCAAATCTGGATTTTAATGTAGGCTTCAACAAATATTAATACACCCATCTGACATTAGGAGATACTCAACATCATGCAAGTTCATACACCTTTTCTTTCAGTCTGCAGGAAGGCACGTTTAGTAGATTTCCTGGTCAGGCTTGGCTGCAAGAAGCAAATGAAAGCAGCTGTATACCCAGTGCTTTGAACAGCACGTATCTGTTCAAGTGTGACCCTGGAGTCTTAACTTTAGACACTTGGATGGGAGTTAAGGAAACAAGCAGGAAGGTAAGATGACTTGCTGGTAACAGAGGCAGTGATGCAGTCAGGAAGAGTACACAGCATCTTCTGCTTCTCAAAACATTTCTACCTCACAAATTACCATGTCAGATGAAAAATGATGGTGAAAAGAAACAAGCCCTGAGGAGAAGAGAAATCTCAGCAATAAGAAAGATGGGAAGGAGGATGATGTGATTAGTTCAGACCTATAGAGAACAGGCAGACAAGAAAAGTTTTCTCATACCAAGGGGATAGATGGGTTGGATGTAGTTATGGGGAATAGCATCCTATCATTGGTAGGAACTTGCAATATATTAGCAGTTTCCTAGATATTTCAAATTCTATCATTTCCTAATGATAAAACCACAAGACATTATCAGTATAATTCTCCCAGTCCTTCCCTCTTAATATATATGGGATTAATGTCAACAGCCATGTCAATGCCATCCCTTTTAAATCAGAAGGGTTCTTCTCTCAGTGTTCAGGTCATCATTGCTTTTGAGCTGAAGCAGACCCCCTTTCCAGGAAACGCCTTATTTTTGGGATTATGTTAAAGCAACCATTCCCATCTCCTTTCCTAGTTAGCTGGTCTAGCCCTCAGAGCTGATTACAGCCTTTTATAACCCACCTCCACAGTAACTAGGTTCTAGAGCATGTTGGTAGATTTTAATGTGCATTAATTCATGATAGTGAGTTTAGTTATGAAGACTTTGTAAGGTTTAATATAATTAATGTATTCTCTTGAGTGCCTGTCTGGTTATTTTTTCTCTCTCTTCACTTTTTTATTATTAAAAAAATCTTTTTTTTTTCTTCAGAAAGGAAGATACAAAGAGCTTAGGTTACAAGTTTGAAAAAGAAAAGGTAATCAATTCTCACAAGCTCATCTCTGAATTCTACCAGAAACACTGCTACAGGACTCCTGTTACCTTATGGCAGTGAAGCTGTTCGAGTTTTCATACTTAGTAGTAAGGAGAAAGATTTGCTGTAATGCTGTGTCTGGTTAACTCTTTACAGCCATGCAGAGTAGGAGTAAAAAGGTACTCTTTACTGCCTTGTTGATTTGGTTCTATGGGTGATTTTTCATTATTAGATTTGCAAGCAGCAAGCAGATCACATTTGTGACTATTGTACAGGCTGTATACAGCTTTTTCACCCTCTGTCTCAGCTACAGTCCATCTTGGGGAAGTGTAGCACTGTCACTGTGCTGATGTGCATTTTGGAAATGTTTTCTCAGCCTTCAGCTGGATCTTGTGGTCAGACTGAGACTAGAGTGGTGTTCCAGTCCTGTTGACATACTAGTCTTTGTAGTAGATTTTATGAGGATAAAACTATTGATACTGTCTCAAGAACTTGAGCAGGCAATCAGGAAGAGGACAGCAATCTGTAGTTCCCTTGACTTATGTGAAAGAGACTCAGAACAGCTGGCAGTGGGATGTAAAAAAGTCCATGTCCTCTCTAAGCAATGTTTATATCCAGCATCAAGGCAGGGCAAAAGCATCTTGAATCACCTTTCTTTCCTTGGTCATCCAGTATTACTTTCAGAAGACCAATGTGCCAACACATTATTTTTTTAATAACTTTTTCTTATCTCTCAAATTACAGAGAGATTTTGGTGACGTTTTTGTTTCTTTGCTTTGTTGGGGTTTTTGGTTGTTTGTTTGTTTTGGTTTTTTGTTTCATTTATACAAGAAAGCATGGTCCTTGATTCAGCTTAAGTGATACAATTAGGGTTAGATCATGTTTTATAGAGAACCTTTTGGAATGATTGCAAAAAACTATACAAATTGCATCTAGTTCTTAAAGCTCTAATTCTTAAAGATCTGTGGGTATCCATTCTCAATATAACAATTCTGAGACACAACTTTAAAATTATGAAAAAGATAAGGTATTTTAAATTCTTTAGTTGAAGCTTAAAAAACCTGTAATTATGCAGTATGCAGTATTTCAAGTCCAACTGGGTATTTATATTACTAATTATTCCATAATACCTTTGATATTTTACATTTGTTATAAGAAAAGGATTTTAAAAAATTACAAAATAGGCAAAGAAAAGTGAAAATTATCACAAGGAATACTCCTTGGACATTCATTACTCTCTATGTATCAATTAACTTTTCCAGAACACCCTGAATAATTCAGACAGACATCTTAGTTTATATTCAATTCTTTGTCTTTTTGCCACTAAAATGCAGTTTTTAGTAAGTGAGATTTAAAGCCTAAGAGAGACAAAAAGAGTTTGGTTTAACTACAACTGATGAACACATTTTTAGTAGAAAAATCTTAATTTATCTCACTCCTAAAACCCATTGAGACTAATGTTCTAACAAGAACTGTATGCACATACCTAAAGAACAGAACACCTAGTGAAGCTGGTAAAAATGCTCTAATTAACTTCATAAAGTTCTGCCTAATAATTACTTATGTGAAATACATGTAACTTTATTAAACTATGATTCTGATTTCTCTTTTTTTTTTTTTTTTGGTAGGCAGAGAAGGAATGTACAAATCTGGAATGCTTACTTTCATTCTAAATCTAACTACTCAGAATTTTTGTACATATGTATTAATAATTTAGCTGGACTGTTACCATGACAATATTGATAGCATATGTAGAATAAATAGGAAATAAGACTACTTACCCAGGAAACGTCAACACATAGAATATTATCAGGACATTTGAAATTCTCAGATGTGAACCAGCCATTAGTTATTTATAATGTTTCTTATATTATAAGGTATTACAGGTTAATTTTTTTAAGTTGTTTTTCCCTGTTATACATTTGTCTATCAATAGTCTCAACAATTTCACAGTCGTGACATGTAAAAGGTTAAACTTGACAGTTGTCCTTTAGATTATATTGCTTTAAATGCCAAAGTATGTCTTTCTATTTAAACCTTCTGCTGGGGAAAATAGTGTTCACTATTCAATATGGAAATATTAGATTACATTGCAGCCATATTATCTGAAATTACGGTTTGGAATTCAAATCAGAGCAATCAGGTGCTCTGTCTTCTGCAAAACTTCCCATTCATTCCAAAATACTATTTTATTTCTGCCTGTTTTCTCAGTTACTTTCCTGTTTTATTGTTCACAGCTTTCATTCATTGGAATCAATACCAAGGTGCACTAGGGCTATAAAATGAGCCTCTTCAACAATTTGGGGACAGTGCAGACAACGCCTGTCACCTATTGTGACATGTATTTCAGATGAGTGAGATGAAAGCTCAAGTTCTACCATGTGCTGGCAGTTTCTGTCAGGTGGGACAGGTTATTGATGATCTTTACTGCTGGATAATACCTAGAGGAAATCAGAAACTGTCAATATGTTTGGTGAAGAGGGGCAGAGAAATGGTTCTTTGGTAGTCTTAAGACTCCATTTAGGTGTATTTTTCTGCTTATTTCACTGCTACAATGTGTGCAGAACACTTCCTTTCTCTTTATTACTATTGTTAGAACAGCAATAAAATTACCAGTATCTTTAAAAATAACATTGAAGTGGCCAATGTTAATGTTAGTCAAAGGGCTGTTTCTGTGTCTACATATATTTGTAGGTCTTCCTTCAGGATATATGAGGGTTAAAACTGTACTATTAAAATATTCCAAATACAAAATCTGAAAAATCAGCAATTATAAATAAATATAATCACAACCTAGTATAAGAAAAAGGTAATTTCTATAGGCCACTAACTAATGCTGAACTTCTAGAATGGTGATTTTCCGTCAGAATTGCATGTTAGTTTAATCTCTGTGTTGCTTTAAATGCAATTAGAGCCAGGGCTGGTGAAGGAAGGGAGTGGCGGTGGTGGAAGAGGAGGGCTGGACATTTGCATCATTTGAGCAAGATGTGACAGGGAAGTTGGTACCTGGCATTTTTTTCCTGTTTGGGTAGTACAGCTACCCTCACACTTTGGGGCACCACTGGTCCCTAATCTCATCTGTCAGGTACTGGGACCTCTGGAGACAACACCTCCAAATCTGTCTTTAGCTGGAATTCCGCTAAGGAATTCCTAAGGCCTAAGGCCTAAGGAAGGTCTTACTAAATACAAACAAAATTTCTCTGAGGTACAGGTACATATGCATGGGTAAAGAAATGAAATTTGGACATTTAGGGGAACTATCTGTAAGCTGCCTTTATATCTGCAAGACACTTCTCACCTCTAAATATTCAGCCTTGGTCTTCTTTAGCATCCTGGCTTCAATTGACAATGCCCTTAATAACGTGGTTTAATTTTATCAGTCCTGAACTCGTAAGGCAGCTCGACTTGATGATCCTTGTACTTCCCTAACAAATGAATAGCCTCGCCTCTCCTCTCCTCTCCTCTCCTCTCCTCATTATTTTGGTCATAAATGTGAACTGTTATGAAGAGATTTGTGATAGGCAAGTTTAAAAGCACACATTTTCTACAGATTTCACAGAATTGCAGCTATCTCTATTCACACAGTCCTGTGAAATTGAAATGGAATTGATAAAAAACTCAGAAAAATATTTCTGTATTTTGGGTATTTAACAGAGCTAATTTCTTATTTGAATTAACTCTGTTATGTTATGTATAATTTCACCCAAAGATTTTTGGAATTATTTAAAGTACTGTCTAAAAGTGTAACCTTAGTAAATAATTTGAGGCACTAGGCAAAGGATGTAGCAGTAAATGAGAGAAGAGCAGTAGCTCACAAGAGAGGCTGAAGATAAGTTCCTATATACAGCATCCTCTGGCACCAAATACATGCTGCAAAAAATAGGTAGAGAGCGAATGCTGGCATTTGGGAGAAGTGGTGGTTAATAGCTAAATTATAATTCTACATTAATTTATCCATATCACATCAGTCAACAAGAGTATATTCTGTCTGGGAAAAAATGGCATTTTAGGACATGCATTAAAATTCAGTATCAATTAAAATAATTTGTTCAAATACCACTTTTTGTATGAAGAACATTTTGTAACAGATAATATAATTAAATTATCCAGATTCTTGGAAATAGAAGCATATGTGCTCAACAGATGACGTTTTTTAGCTCAAGTCTCTTGTTTTTATGCAAAAGCAAACAACAGCAAAATGTAGTAATAACATCTTTTCCAGTACAGAAGGTATGGCAACAATGATAATACTATGTCTCAGTGACCATTTACCTCCATCAGCAAAAATTAGCTGGAAACCTAAGGGATAATGTGACAATTTTTATATCCCAGCAAGGCAGATGAGAAAGCTGAAAATCTTTGCATGTATCCAAGTTGCTCTACGTGATCACACGGATTCTTGAGAAGCCAACCATTATGAAATTCAGTCAGAAAACAGAAAATTAATTATTCAACACAATCTGAAAGAGTTTGTCTTTGAAGGGTGACAGTCATTTCTGCTGCATTACACAAAGAACTTTGTTTGGGGGACAAAGACTCTGAAGTGGTTTTTTGGTGGTTTTTTCCTGTTTATTTTTGGGTTTTGGTTTGTGGCAATTTTTTATTCAGCTGTCAAACCAATTACACAGACAATAAAGCCTTTGAGTATTTTTATTTCTCGTTGTCAACATGAAAATCTGTAAAATTGAAAGGAACCCAATTCATCCACATTGGGGAAATCCGATTTTTGATTGTCCAATGTTGAAATATTTTGGTAGCTTTTAGTCATTAGTTTGCCATTTAGGACACTAAAGTATCTTGGATTTTAGGTACACACTGATAAAAGTCAGGGAGATGGAAAATTGGATTTCTAGTGGTATTAATATCAGGGCTTTTCCTCATATCAGCCCAGGAAGGGGGGAAGTGTTAAGGAGATCTTTTCTCTACTTGAGAGGATTAGAATCTGTATTATCCTCCTTCTTGAAAAGCATGGATACAGCACATCACAGATGACTCTGGGCAGATCCTCAGTCTTTTTAGGTGGGGATGCTTCCACTTTGTATGAAAGCACAACACTGAGCCCAGATGTTTCATGTCTTTTCCAGCCACCAACCACTATATTGTCTCTACATGTCTCTTTTTCTAATAGGCCTCTCATGATGGACAGTATCAGTTACAGCATGGAGAAAGCCTCAGTCAGAGCATATTAGGAAACAGTGAGGGGATAGTGCCACGCTTGAGTAACACTAGTTCAAAACTTCTCAAGAAGCTGGAGAGCAGCATGCATCATGCTTTCTCATCTGGATGATGTAGCCCTTCTTTTCTTTGACTTTTCTGTCACATACATACAGAAAACATATAAACATATACATATAAACAATATTATGTTGAAACAATCCATTATGTAGATATGTCAATTACTAGTTTTTGATATTTTAAAAATTATTCTGCTAATATTGTTTGGCAAATTCAAACCAAACTAGTGACCACTTTCTGTGTGCTTTGGTGACATCCTCTCAAAATGTTATTAACGTATAATGTCAGTTCCTTTGCAGCAAAGCCACTACAAGCAGTCTAAACACACTCCGAGTGATAGTAAACAAGACTTTAAAATATTACAGAAACATAAAAATAGAAGAGGGAACTCTACAAATAAAAAACTGTACTGCATTTCACTCCTACTATCCAGGGAAAACCATTTCCATTGGAATACTTACAGAATTATTGCCACCCAGAATAAATCAGGAATTCATAACACTTCATTTCTATTTCTGCCTTCTTAGGAAAAGAATGATCATTCAGATAATCTTGCTTGATATAGTTGTTTCAATGATAATTTATTTTATGAAGTCTGATTTCTTGCTGTTTTGGTAATAATTTGATCCAGTTTCCATACTGTATTCTCTTGTACCAGTCAGGCCTCCTTTACAGCAGTCTTCTCTTTTCCTCACATATATTGGGTAAACCAAGTGTAATGCAGTTTCCTAAGCTCTGAGTGTCATGCTGTCCTCTTTAGCTCTTTGAAGGACATGGTGATCTTACAGAAAGAACTTTACCCAGAATTAAAGAAGGGTAAACTAGGAGTCTGCTTATACATATTTTAAATTAAATACTGCTGCCATAACTTTTTCACACCTTCCCACCTGAAGCCTTTTCTCCCAACTAATTTGGTCTCAAATAGAATCAGCAACCAGTTGAGGACTTTCTCTAAGAATAGACACTTCAAGTGGTCACACTTTAAGCAAAACCACCTAATTTTCTTTTTTTGTTTTTAATATATATAATTTTATATATGCCATTTAGCAACAAGAGAGGGAGAACTTGATAATACAATTTTTGGGAGAAGTAGATCAAAAATGCCATCAGAAGACATGGGAGTTTTATGTGAGATTGCTGCTTCTAGACCCTGATGAATCCTGTGAGAGCCCCCTGGACTGGGCCCACTGGTCACTGTGAGAACACAACCCCTCTTTTCCCCTACAAGAACAATACAGCGGAAAATCTGCTAAGACCTTGCCATGGAATTTCCATCCCCCCTGAAGGATTTTCCAATACAGGATTAATGTGGACAGTTAATGGCTTCTTAGCTGAGCTTTAACTTAGGTTCAAAAGAATAGGAATGATCTCTTGGGTAGAATAGCAGGCTACTGGAGGATATGAAATATTTCCTCAATGGAGGCATTTACCAAAGTCTCTGTAGGACTTCCATGAATCTGTGAAAGCCAAGCCTTCTGAATATTCTCATGTTAATTTATATAGATGTTTTTAAAAAGGAGTCATGGAATCCCATACCTCATATACATTAATTTTCCATCCAGCAGAATAACTTTGGCCATCTTGCACTTCAATGAAAACCTCCTCTGTAAGTTGAGTGTTACTGAATAATGGAAAGTTTCATTTCCAAAATATAATAAAAATGCAGGAATAGTGAAGGAAGTGAACATTACTTGCACTTATGGTACACTCATTTATGACTTTATGAGTATGAATTTGTGGTTTTCTTTTATGCTGTTGTTTTGTATAAATGAAATCTACCACAGCATTTAAAACTGGATTAAAATGTTTCTTTTGTTTCTGCTTTTGAGCCTTTTACAAAATAATTATGTTTTAATGTTAGTATTATAAATGTTTATGCATGGGCCTAGTCCAATTACCTCTTAACTTGGTGGAAAGATCCCTTTGATGGTGATGGGAGCAGGATCAGGCAAATACATTAGTATACAAAATTGTTACTGATCCATAAATCAACAAAGATATTCCTGTCATCTGATTTTCCAATGTAGATATATTACCTAAATCAAGTAGTTCCATAAACAGTGGAATTAATGAAGTCTTATTTTTATATGATTTTTTTCTAAGGGTGAATTTCCATGTGGATTCTCCTATGCCTAACCATGATTGCGCTCACACTGCAGCCTTTGCTGCCAGGACAGCAATGTCTGTATCCCCTCGACCTTTGCGGCCAGTTATTTTCATGAGACTTGTAGGAAATGTATACAGAAGAGTCTTTCAGCTCCCTGTTGAATTTGGGCAGAAGTAGCTAACAGATTTTCCAGGGGCTGGCAGATAGGCAACATGAAAGCTTACAAATGCTATAGCTGCAAGCCATATTCCTGGGGAAACTGGACTAAAAGTAAAGGAATGCACACACTGGACTTTGTATTGTCAGACTTTGATAATATGCTAAAGGAATGGTTAATAAGAAACCACAAATGTAGACTTAAAAGGAACAAGAAGTAATCTAAGTTTTAATAAGCAACACAGGAAGTCTGGTTATCCCTGTAAGCACAGCTCAGCATTACACAACCTCATGACTTCCCAGGGGAGGCATCTTGTTCCACTGAGACCCCAATGCCTCCTGGAGCTTCCCAGCATACAGTTGGTATTTGAAATATTTATGGTACTGCTACATGCCTTTGGGAGCAGTTGACTCCACCAAGAATGAAGACTTTCTTTATAAGCCAGAACAGGATGGGAACAGACCTTGGCTTGGTTCCCTCTGCCCTTTGGTAAGCAAAATAGGGAATGATTTTACTTAATTTCTGGGGAATGCACTCTTAAGAATGAGGAAAGAGTCCTTAAACCAGCTAGAAGAGGGAAATGAAGAATTCATAGTGTCAGACCTTATAGTCTTTTTTTCATTCTTCTTCATTCTTTCCATCCTTCTAGTCTCCATTTTCAAAAAGACTGCTACAGAAGTCATAGGATGTGTACTGACCACTGGAATTGACCTTGCTTTAATTATTCTTGGAGGAATTTGATCCTTACATTCTTCAAATGAATTGATTAATAATCAATAATTGAGAATATATTATAACATTCCATAAATGCCTTAATTCCAACACATTTCCTCATTATGGAGTAGACAATTTCATGCTGCCTCCCTGGGGCCCAGATATGGGATATCACCAGGAGGCTTCCTGAATTCAGCCCTCTGATTATTACTCTCTGCTGGTTGTCCATATTGGCAGTGATGAGGTTGATAAAAAAAGTACCAGGATAATTTAAATGAGCTTCAAGGCTTTGGGTTCGATTGGTTGATGGGACAGGAGCACAGATGGCATTCTGCTCAATTACTTAAGTAGTAAGGATGGATGATCAAAGGAACAGGAAAACCCATGTTATCAGTAAATGTCTAAAGGGATGGTGCCCATCAGCACAATTTTGGGGGCAGAATAGACCCCTGTAATCCAGGAGGATGCAACTAGTGATCTTCTGAGCCACTTGGATGCTCACAAGTCTATGGGACCAGATGGGATCCATCCTAGAGTGATGAGGGAGCTGGCAGATGAGCTCACCAAGCTGCTCTCCATCATTTATCATCGGTTCTGGCTCACTGTGGAGGCCCCAGATGACTGGACGCTGCCCAGTGTGATGCCCATCCATAAGAAGGGCTGAAAGGAGGATCTGGGAAACTACAGGCCTGTCAGCCTGACCTTGGTGCCTGGCAAGGTTATGGAACAGATCATCTTGAGTGCCATTACACGGCACTTACAGGATGGCTGGAGGATCAGACCAGCATGAGTTTAGGAGGGGCAGGTCATTCTTGACCATCCTGATCTCCTTTTATGATCAGGTGACTCACCTGATGGATGCAGGAAAGGCTGTTGGTGTTGTCTACCTGGACAACTGGCAGCCCATGGCTTGGACAGGCGCACTCTTTGCTGGGTTAAGAACTGGCTGATGGCTGGGCCCAGAGAGTGGTGGGGATTGGTGCTGCATCCAGCTGGTGTCTGGTCACTAGTGGTGTACCCCAAGGACTGGGCCCATTGCTGTTTAGCATCTTTATTGATGATCCAGATGAGGGGATTGAGTTCACCATTAGCAAGTTTGCAGATGACACCAAGTTGGGTGCAAGTGTTGATCTGCTGGAGGGTAGGATGGCTCTGTAGAGGGACCTGGACAGATTGGATACATGGGCTGAATCCAACAATATGAACTTTAACAATACTAAGTGCCAGGTCGGCATCCTGGCCAGTACCAGCAATAGCGTAGCCAGAAGAACCAGGAAAGCAGTTCTTCCCCTGCACTCAGCACTGGTTAGGCCATAACTGGAGTCCTGTGTCCAGTTCTGATCCCTCAATTTAGGAAGGATGTTGACACGCTGAAGTATGTCCGGAGAAGGGCAATGGAGCTGGGCAATGGTCTGGAACACAGGTTCTATAAGGAGCAGCTGAGAGAGCTGGGGGTGTTCAATCAGTAGGCTCAAGGGAGATCTCGTCACTCTCTCCAACTCCCTGAAAGGAGGGTGTAGCCAGGTGGGGGTTGGTCTCTTCTCCCAGGCAACCAGCGACAGGACATGAGGACACAGTCTTAACCTGTGCCAGAGGAGGTTTAGGTTGGGTATTAGGCAGAAGTCCTTCACAGAAGGAGTGACTGGGCATTGAAATGGGCTGCCACCAAGTAGGTGGAACTGAGGATTCACATTTATTCTTTGTTCCAAGCAGATTTTTTATTTTAACTTAAATTCAAAAGAAAAATAATGAATGAAGGGTAAAGAAGTGTTTGCAAATGTTGTCATCTCCTCTTCTTGCAAATCACTATTTACTAGAACCCTACCATTGCCATCAAGATTACTTTTAGAGATAGAAAAACAGTCCTGAAATAAGACAGATGAACATGCCAATCTAAGGAACATCCAGACAGAATTGTCTAAATTATAAACCTTTAAGGAGGTAATTTCTATATCCTCAGCAGAGTTTTTTAAAGATATACTGATAAAGGTCTCAAAACTTCTCATTTGCACTTCCTGACTAAACACTTCAAGTCATTAATTTTGTGCACATAACATGTTGTGTAACCTTCTTTTGGTTAATTTATATGCCCAATTTACACCATATTCCTCTCTGCCATTTAGAGTTTGAGATAGATGGTGAATGAAGCAAAAGAGACAGAGAGAAGAAAAAGATTTTCTCTTTTACTTAGATTTACCAAAGTGAGATCTGCAAAAGCTTTACTTTGCCAGGAACTTTTGTGTACTGCAGAACAAGACTGTTACAGTGCATATGTTCAAGTAGGTCAAATCAAAGTTCTTTAATTCATTACATTTTATAATTTTCCTACCTTAGTGTAGGAAATTTTAAGACAATTTTAATTTGAAATCAAGTGTATCACTTTAAAATCTATTCAGTTAACAGACCGTAATTTACCTGTGACATGCATTAAAAGGTTACTCCATTGTTGTTCTTTAAAAGATGTGAGAACTCACGGTGCTCTAGGGGAATGATTTGTATCCTACTGGATGCTCAAGAGGGTCATTTTTCAAAACTCTAAGTGTGTCATATTTTTCTTGCAAATGTTTTTCTGGTCATAAAATGTAACATGGAGAATGTTATATCTTGAATAGGTAGTTTATTATTCATTTAGTAGTGTATCATCTTATGAAATTGTTGCCGTATTTTTGTGACTGTGTATCCATCCTGTTGCAGACTTCCTCCGAAAATATTTTTTGTGGGGGTTTTCCACAAGATGAATGTTCAAAAAGTTTGAAATCAATACCTCATGCTTTTCCATGTAGGTGGTATCCAAAAATCTCTTCCAAATATAGCTATGTGTTTTGTAGCACCTGTTTCACAAGTTCTTGGCGCCTGCTCCCCTTATGGGTGAGTATTAGCATTTACTCCAGGAGATAAAACATCTGGTCCAGTTTTTGTTGGTAGCCCCACACAACATCAACAGCTGTATTACTAGAAGAAAAAAACATCAGATAAGGACGACATACTGGCCTACAGGTCCTTCTTGTCTTAATCCTTTGGCTATTTCTATTAGACTTTGGAATTTACTACTCTGGGTAAAGTGGGGAGGATGCAAAAGCTGTACTTCCCTGTGTGATTCTGGTAAAAACAACAGGATACAGAGAAAGGATTTGCACAGTATACCTTTCAAAAATGCCTTATGCAATCCTCAGCAATTTTTTTCCTTTTTTTGTACCATATAATGAAGCTGACTTGGGAAAGGGCAAGGGCAGCCAGTGAGCCTGTACAGTGCACTTCTGCCACTGTGGAGGACAGAGCAGCTCAGGTCTGCACTAGGGAGGGCTTCATTTGCTGTGGCCTTGTGCGGCTGTGAAAGATCTATCCTTAGCCACTGACAGTATTCTGAGCAGCAGCATTTGAGGCTTAGCAAGCAAGCATTTTAATGGAGCACTGCAACACTTACAGGGGCCAGGCCTGCACACATGAATGTTTGTGTTGTCTATTGTGACAGCTTACAAGGTCAGAAGAGTTTATGTGTAAATTCTTAGTTAGAAGTCTTGTATTCTGCTTACAAAACGCCCACAAGTGCAATGGTGGGTACAAATTAGGCTTCCTGATTTTTTTATTACAGTATTTCACAATAAGTGCATATTACATCCCTGGGAAAACTCTGATTTATGAGAGCTTTGAGGTTTAAGTTTTAAGATTATTTTAGCTTACCAGAACAGAATATAAATTTTTAGCATATTTGAGAAACAGGGACAGGAATTTAAACTTTGCTGGTACATACTTGATCATCACTGAAAAGACTGACAGTCTTTACTATTTAAAGGAAAATTGCTCTAACAATTAACAGTGACCCTGCATTTGTCTCCTATTGTTTAAATTAAAAATAAATATAAGGATTGTAGAATTTTCATTAAATATTTTAAAGTACTTTACAGAAGAGGTCAAAATAATAATAATAATAGAGAAAGAGGAAGAGCAAGAAGCAAAGGAAAAAAGGAATATAGCCCCCCAATATTTTTCTCAGTGTTGCCAGGTAGGTAACCAAAGTAGTTCATGCTCCCACTATGGGACATGAAGGGGCAAAAAGGCAGTCCTGTGTTGATCTTGCTTTATAGCCCAGTGCAAAGCTAAAAACTGGACAAGCTTAGCTTCTCCTTTGGAGGAGGGAACCAACACATTCTATCTCTTTCTTCCCTTTTTATCTCAGGATGAAAACCTGGGAAAAGTGCTCTATATTCACTTTTTAAAGGCATAGTCTAGTCCTTAACATATGGTCTAAAATGAAAATACTTTGCTGAACTTAATATCAGCTTCTCAGGTAAAGTTACTTTACTACTTTTTCTACACCTTAAAAAAAAGTAAATAAATTCCTAATGTTCAATGTACAGCCATTATTTACTATTAAGATTCCTGTATGCTTGAACTGGTGGTAATTTTTTTCCAGTATTATGAATCTTCATTTGGCACAAATTGACTGTGTTCAATATATCCTAATTTGTTTTAGGTTATCATTGCCTTTGCAGCAGAACTTTAGCACTGATTCTGAAAATAATGAGGAGTGCAAAGGCAACTGTTTGCAAGGCAGAGCTAGATAGAAGTTTTATCAGAATAAGAAGTTCAGTATTTCATCCTCTGAGTAGATTTTATTTTTAAGGCGGTTTCCCAGAAGCCACACAGAAAAGGGAAACAAAGCTAAAATTGGGACAAGGTCAGCTGGATATAGAAGTGACTGTAACAAACCTCAAATAGTTCTGTTATTTTTGTTTCAGCTAAAGTTCACAGAATTTTTATTAGGAATCTAACCTAAATATTTACACAGGAATCGGAAAGAACAACTTTCTAATGGCTGCCCAGCAGGGAGGCTGTATTCATAACTGGTGTTAACTTCATACTCAATGTTGACAGATATCAGTTTAAATATTCAAATATTGCAAAGCTTCCCTTTACTAAGGGTATAACATATTAGAAAGTAAGAGATTGGAGAAAGATTTTGAGCCAATTTTAATTACTCCTTTCTTGGAAAGATGTGTGTATATATATATATGTACATATATACACACGTGTGTATATATATATATATATACACAAAATATACTAATGTAAACACATGTATTTTATCAGAATAAGATATGACTCTTTTTCATTTTAAGGGCTTCACAATCAATGTAAGAATGTCAGTTCTTATTTAAACAAGATACAAATGCAGATAGTGCACATTTTCCAAGCAGAAATTCATTATTTCAAATCAATTGTTAGGGCTAGCTTATCTCAATTAAAGAAATACATACTTTTTACTTTAGACACTTCTCTTCTAAAAGGAACTTACTCTATCACAGGTGGAGAAATACTTACATACCTGTGGTGTCTTCATGCAGGACTTCACCCTGCTGCCCCCCACCCCCCCGCAAAACTGCTCAGAAACATTGGGTATCAGATAACATAAGTCACAGAGGTACTCAGAATTTCCTCTGTTGCTAAGAATAGGCATTACTGTTAGAGGTTTCTCTGAGAAGATATCTGCAAATTAGAGTTAATTTTCTGTCAAAACTAAAATAGCTTAAATTTATGTGTTCTCCTAGAAGGCATGTTATTTTACAATGAGAAATGCTGAATATCCCAAGTTGGTGTTTACTTGGAAGTTTTAGATCTGGGAAGATTTAATTTAGATCATTTCTACATTTTGTTACTGATGTGCATATACAAAGAATATTCTGTCATTTTGACTTTCATTTTTGTGATGCTTTTATCAATTATTTTTCACCGTTGAAGCATACAAATATTATCTTTTTTTCATGTGCATTTAAGTAAATACAAAGCCAATCTATAAAATACATAAACAGCACCCTGGGAACATAGGTATACTCTGTATGCTTGTAGCGAAGGCTGCTGTCCATTCTTCTGAAAGATGACACTTGACAATTCATGCGACATGGAAAATACAGAGGTTTTAAATAGGGATACAGCTAAAATGCAAAACTCAGCCAAGGGCAACAATATCCCTTGCAAACTGTTTTTAACAGTCCCAAACTGCCAAACCCTTTAACAACAGAATTAAATCTAACTGACAGCTGAAGAAAAGTACACCTGATACTTAAGAGATAAACGTATAATTTTCAGTGTCAAAAAAAAGGGAGGCTAGATCTAACCTTCAGCCTGGATTCAGAATGTCATGATACAAAGGGAAATGCAGTTTCTTTTCACTCTATCTTGGTCATTATCATACAGGCTAAGTCAGGAGCTGTCTCTAAGTCTTTCTTAAAAATGGGATCAAGAAGGCAATTTAATGGCATCTAACTGCAAATATACCACAGTAATGGCATCTAACTTCAAATATACCACAGCAGTCTTCATACTTTGTTACTTATCCTCAGGACCCTATAAAGACAGGCCAAGTAGAGAGCATCTCAGTGGGACTACTCTCATTCTTAAAACACGAATGTGTTAAATTTGTTCATAAATTAGGGGTCTTATTGTATAATTAGTGCAAGCTCTTGATTCTCATTGCATAAAATTGCAGTAAGGCACAAAGATGGGGACTAAGAGATAAGCCACTTTTTTTTCCATTTTACAGTGGGTAAACTTAGGTGCAAGAAGATGGAGAGTCCTGTCCAAGCTGGGCAGGGAAATCTTGGCCAAGCCCTGAACTCTAAAGATTCATCTGGGTACATTTACCTGACAGCTGAAATTTTAGTTTCAATAAAAAAGCTGTTTATTTACTAATTCGACGTAATGACATTTGATTGAAGGAGTAATTTCAAGTAATTTAAGTATTTTGAAAAGAGAAGTTTTTTTTTTCTGCTGTCCACCTTAAAAGAGCATGAGTAAATTAAACAATTAGAACTGGTTACAAAGGTAAGCTAAAATCTAAACATAATAAGACACTGTTTTCAGCATTTCAAAAGAACCAAATACAACACATCAGCAGCTTCAAAATCCTTTTGAATAAGTGCACTCAGAAACAACTAACTAGCAAACAAAGCTTTTATGAAGACAGTGTGGTCAGTGAACTTTTGGCATGTCAATTCTATAAAATGTAGGCCTCTAGAAATATTCCTCACATTTGAGTAAATAGAAAAGAGCCAAATTTAGCAACAGATGCTCTGGATGGCGCATGATGATTTGTTGCTTTTTACAAAGTTTGACAGGCAAGAATTTCTGTAAAAAGAAAAGCATACTCCTTATGTATTGTTCAAAGGATGTAATTTTTCTTACATTTTGAAGGATTGAGAATAATAAAGTGATCAGAATCTCAGAGACCAGTGGGATGATTTTATCAGAATACTTTATATTTAGGTGAACTTCTTTTCAAGTAATACAGAGACTGATTAAACAACATCCCATATCATGGGATAGCTTTTCTATATCCTAGCGTTTATCATAATTTCTAGGCAATAAAGCTAATTTTATTGATGGATAGAACATCTTAGTCTAATAGAGTGGGTCAAATAGTACAGAATCACAGAATATTCTGAGTTGGATGGGACTCACAAGGGTCATTGAAGTCCAGCTGCTGGCCCTGCACACGAAAGCCAAAAGAATTGCATCAGGAGCAGTACAAAAAAATGAATGTCCTTTGAAAATAAAAAGCCTTAGGTTTGGATTTTGGTGTTTTTTAAGCTATTGATTTCATGTAAATATGCACATGAAGATTTATAGGAGGAAAAAGTGCTTCAACCTCAGGAATAACAAAAGTGATAAGAAATCAGTAGGTAACTGTATCTCATTGTCTTTGGTGAATGTCAAAGCAGAATCAGTATAGCTTCAGCAAAAATAGTGCTGGGGTGTTTCCCTTCCCATGTCTTTCAGAAGGGCTATTTTACACCTCCAATAGGAATCTTCATGCTTAATGTAGGATTGTGAAAATGCCAAATGAGAATGTCAATTATTAAAAAGGCTATGGGCATCAAGGTGGATTGATTCTACTAATATAATAAAAAAATGCTCTGCAAACAAAATCCATTAAAAATTGCATTTAAAAAGTTGATTTTCTAGGTTTTGATTCAGGAAAGTGATTAGGCACATGCTTAAAGTCTACTTTCCTGAAATGGAGGCCTTTAAAAATTAATATGGGCCTCTGAAAATGGGATACAGGATATTCTGAAATATGCCAGGCTCCCAAACAGAACAGGGCAGAAGTTATGAGCTGATGTCTAACAGCGTCTCTTGTACCACCAGAACCACTAAAAGAATCACAACAGCAAACACAAAGCCACAGATGCATCTATGCCTGGGTTCAGCACATGATAAGAACAATCCTGCCTTTTTGGTTTTGCTCTTTATTAGTTTTCATTCTGTTCAGAATTCACAACAAAGTTGCTTATACCATCTGAATATATAAATTGTTTTAATAAATTTTGTTGTAAGTTTGAATTGTTTCAGCGCTTTTTATTTTGTCTTCTTTTATAATTGCATACTTTAGAATTACATAATCTATTTGTTTGATTTCTGAACATCTTTTTTTTAGATGTTGCATGGATTCTTAAAAGAAGAAAGATATTGTGTACGCCTGTGTTGTTAGAACATTGTTCAGCATATTGTTTCATTAAGAATAGATATGTTGCAAAATTTTCATGGCAATTACTACAATAGAAGCCTTTGTTTACTTTTTTAAAGTTTTTTCCCCACTTGGTTTCTTATTATTAAATTTAGATCAATTTTTATGATGTCATGGTTCTCACAAAACCTCCACAGAGTTAAGACATGTTGATAGGAAAGATAAAAAAAATACATTATTTTGATATAAAATCAAAGTGCAAACTCTGGACAGCATAACTCAGATCCCAGTATTTAAAAATAGAAATGTAGCTGTAAAAGAGAAGAAAAAATAAGAGGGAAAGGAATTAAGACTAGACAGCAAACCAAAGCTGATAAAACATGTTTAAAAGGAAAATGCTGTTCCTCACTGGCATCTATGGATATAACTGAAGTCAGCTCTTTGTCATTTTGATAGACATAAACATTTAATTCAAAAGGCAATGTATTTTTTTTTCTTGAGATTTAGCCAAAACAAATAAGAGTGCCCTCCCCAAATTATCCACAATGAGAATGCATTCAAAGCATTTTTAAATTCAATTATAATTTGCTCAAGTATAATTATTAGACATTTAAAATATGAACTGGTATGCTTAATTGAGTAATCATGGTAAGTCACACATTATTCATGTTACTTGATAGGATGAGCATGCAAGCAGGTATTACTAAAATAATGAATGGTCTAAAGTCTACTATGAGCTCAAGCCTGCAGTTTTTAAGTTCAGCGAACACGAACGTCCCAAATTTAATTGCTAAATATTCCCAGAAAATATGTGCTGGGGCTGTATTTATTAATTTATTTATTTATTTTTAACATGGGTGATTGAATAATTGTTGAGTTTTTGCAACAATATCCTGATACACTTTTTTTTGTCATTATTCGTTTGTTTTTCTCTCTTGTTTTTTGCCTGATCACTGTACTAGGCACAAGCTCAAAGCTATTTATGTGTAAAAACACCAATGATGAAACAAAAGCCAGAATACAGAAGATATGAACAACTTCCTAAATATTTTATGATACTTTGAAAAAACAGCAAGCAAATTCAATTGTTCAGACTAAGATACTGTATTTTGCTAAATCTGAAAATACAATAAGGATAGACAAAGTAGTCAAAAGTGAAAATTTGCTACAGCCTTTGAATCCCCAACAATCAGACTTATGTAATTATTGTAATATAAGTATGCACTTCTGTGGAATGTAAGGACTGAAATTAATGAAAAATGTGGAAGAAAAATGTGGAATAAAATTGATGGAAAATAAAACTTCCATGAAAAATGTTATTTATGGAATATGTCTTTTTTCATTGGTCTTTTATATAGCATATTTGTTCTCCTTTACTGTAAAGCTGTTGAAGAGAGAAGAGAAATGTACAAAGCCTAGGTAGTCCTAATCAACATTCAGAGCATCTAAATTTGACACCAGCTTTGACTTTGATATCGCTGTTTTGAAGTTGATCTAATACTGTTGCCCTGGAAAAGAGCAGTCCTGTCTTTTCCCTCTCCATCCCACCCAGAACTGATAATATCTGCCTACTCCCTTGCAGCAGCTACAGTGACTTGCTCAGTCTCAGGGAGATCAGGTCAATACACTAAAGTTGCTTAAAACTCATGATATTCTTCCAGGGTTAACTTTAAATTCATTTACCTTGGTAATAGAAAAGAAGCAGCAGAAATGTGGTGAAAGCTAGACCATTCATCTTGATATCAGGCTGGTTTTAGGTCAGCTTAAATTCATCATGAAACTGATCTTCAACAAGATGTCTAAAAAATATAATATGAACTGGCTTTGGTTTCCTCACTTCAATAAAAAATGCTGAAAGGAAATTTCTCAGCCAACTCTGACTGACACTTTTATTCACTTTTCTTCCTTGTTTAATGACAGGGGGACATAGAGAACATTTTGGACTACAGTTTCTGCTACATCTGTTGAACATGGGTTCCAGAATCATATTTACCTTCCCTCACTTCCTCAGCTATAGTCCCTGTTTTCAATCACTCACTTTACCATGGTGTTGCTCTTTATATCAGTGATAGATATTGCTGTCATGACTTCTACTGATACATATATATTCCTATTAATATCAGAACTCATAGTTCAATGCTTAATAGCAAAAGATGCTCTCAACAAAAGCACTTACAACCTTCCCATATTCAGGCTCAGAGGTAATTCTCCATCCTTATCCAGAATGTCTTTCCTAGACATTGTCTGAATATGGCAAGGTTGTAAGAGGTTTTGTTGGGAGCATCTTTCGCTATTAAGCATTGAACTATGAGTAGCCCCACTTTCTTCAACATCACACATGCCTCTGATATCACTCAGGCTTCTCTACAACTGTGCTGTAGTGCTGTGCTTAAATCCTCAAATGTTTCCATTATAGCATCTCTGAATATGCCACTTATTTTTACCCTGTGAGACACCTGCTACATCTCAAAACTATTCTTGTTTTTAACATTTACTAATATTTATTTCTTCTCTTTTTCCCTCTAAGGTTGACAAAAGCAAGGAGATTCATTGAAAATTCTGCTGCAAAGGCTGGTTTTCTCTTTCTTGTCTTTGACAGACTCATCTGCTCCTGTGCATCAACATGGGGCCTCCCTGTTCTTCAACCATATAGAGCAGTGGCCTGCTCTTCCCACTCAGGCTTCCTCTCGTATCATTTCTCCCACTCATCTCTTTAGATCAGGTTTAAAATCTTGCCTCCGCTTCCTGTCACATTAAGATTCTAGCATCTATCATCCACCTGTTAACATTTTGGATACGCCTTTTTGAGTTTGCCTTTCACATAGTGAGAAGGCCATGGGTTGTCCCTCTAACCTGCGCAAATTTAGCATGTCATCTGCCTGTAAACATTTCCTTTATACTCTCCTGGGCAACATTTTCTGCAAACCTCTTGAAAGCAGCCAGATTCTGTCAAAGGCTGTCAATCCATCATATTGATTGAACTGGCTTTACTGTTTCTTGAACTTCCCTGTTTTAACCCCTGAACTACAAAGGACTTGCTGTATGTACCCTTAAATTTAAAGGCTTTGGGGAATGGGTTATTTTTTCCTTCTTTTTCCTATGGTACAGTACTTACTACAGAGAAATCTCAGCTATGACACAGGCAGCTGCTATGGTAAAAAAATCAGCTATTATAATAGATTAACAATTATTAATTTGAGCATATAAAAATAACATACCGTAACCAAACTCTGTCTTTTTTTACTGCTCTAGTATTACATTTGCGACCAGACAAATGTTAATGTTTTATCAAAAAAAAAAAAAGATTTATCTATTCAAAAATTTATTCTCTCTTTCAATTAAAATATTATAATAACACAAAAACATTGGCAGAGTTTCTGTAATCAAAAATTGCAGGTGATGGGGAATGGGGATAAAAGTCACTGGATGGCACACAAACAAGTTGCTTTCTTTCACTTCTCTTGGTACAGCTCTTAGTCAAAGAAAAGGGCCATGAATGGCTATGGAAGTTGCTGCTAGTATTATTATGGTAGGAATTTTTTATAAAAAGAAGAGATCAAGTTATCTAATTATCTATGGACAAAAAAGTAATAGCAGATTTGAAGTGTATGTATGAATAGAGAAGAAACACCGTTTTTCCAGATTGGATTGTTTTCTCATTATACCTCACCCTAAACATGTTCCTTAAGATGTGTATCCGTCTGTGTGCGTACAGGCTGATGCTTTGCACAGAAGCCCTGTTGCTCAACACCCACCTCCTAGGATAATCCAGAAGCAGCAATTTAACAGGATGTTCCTTCATCAGTGATGCCATCAGAAAGAGCGGCTGTGTGACCTCAACATTTGAGAAAAATGTAGAAGATAGAGATATGTATAAAGTAAATGATTAAATAATTTGTGTTTTGCCTACGACAGTTTTAGTGCTTGCCCAGTTCAGGTAAGAAATGATGACAGCTCTTCACAGAAAGCAAACAAGGTCTCGGTAAGACATAGACATTCCTTATTTTCATTAGCCTCATTTTAGCAGATCAAAAAGATCCTGAGTACAGAGAGAAGATGAGCTGGATCATACCACATGTGTA
This sequence comes from Geospiza fortis, assembly GCF_000277835.1. Lineage (NCBI taxonomy): Eukaryota > Metazoa > Chordata > Aves > Passeriformes > Thraupidae > Geospiza > Geospiza fortis. The sequence goes on along the minus strand of NW_005054299.1, from coordinate 16,820,858 downwards.
TTATTCATAGGGTTAGACCTGATTATGCCTTCTGGCATCAAAATCTAGTAGTAATCCATGAAGACAGCCCTCATTCAGAGTAATCTAACTTTTAAAGGGCCTTCTGCTTTTCAGTGTCCTTTCAGTTGCTGCAGATGAAGACATACTGCTCCAGGGAAACCACTCTGAGCTCCCTCAGGCCTCCAGTCCCATTGTGCTGAGGAGGTCATGGGTGGCCTATGACAGCTTAGTGATGAAGTGCTCAACACTTAGGATTTTATATATTGAAGGGAAGCATGAAGGAATGATTTAACAGATGTATTTGTGCCTGCAGAAATTTATGGGCATGTGGATATCCTGTGCCAGGACTTTTGAGCTGCTGGCAAATATCCTTGCCAAAAGTCATGGAGCTCAGATTTACACAGAGTATATTTGTCATTAGGGTTGGTATTCATCAAATGTAACCTTGGTATCTTGTATTACTAAATGTCTCAATGTGAGTTGTTTTAATTTTTTCCAGAGATAACCCTGGAATTATCTTTAGAGCACTCAACATTCAATCTCCCTCTCCAGTTTTGCCTTTGCTTAACTCACAGCTCTCTGTGTTGAGTGTGATGGGTGACATTTCCAAAGAAAGGCATCATGACTGAAAGTAGCCTCACTGTCAGTGTCCACACTGTTACAGTTTGGAGGCGATGGATTTTTTTTTACCTTCTGAAATACCATAAAAGCTTTGGCTTCATAGAAGATCTCACACAGCTACAATATGATGACTGCAACTTGAGGGGGTGGCCTCTACAAGCCACTGGCATATGGGTTTTATGTATTAGGGTCTGTAAAGGAGATACCACTTGCAAGGATTTACAGTGTGCAAGGACTGCTGCCAGATGGTAAAAGCCATATGAGTTGCAGAGTTCTTGAAATAAGTTTTTTTTTAGTTTGTTTTTGTTTATCATAGAGAACATGCTTCTGGGTTCATAAAGTTTCAGCATGTTCTGCCTACTGCGTCATGGAGAAAAATATTAACTCCATCCTGAATCCAGGCCACCAGGAGAATAAAAATAGTATATAAAAAAGGAGGTAGGGAGGCCGTTTCCTGGGACAGAAAAAAATAGTTAGTTTAAAATACATTCTTGCTATTTTAATACTAAAATGAATAGATTGTTACTGCTCTTATTCTCTGAAACGATTTATCCAGAAGAATAAGCAGAGTTCTTTGAAACAAGTATGTTTAAACACTCTGCTTATCCTGTTCACCAGGAAATGCAAAGTTTTTCTTGTTACGAAGAATTACTCACATGTGAGTTTGAGCACATGTTCACTCGGTACCATGGAGGGGCTTCCCCTACCACACGAACAGTTGGTATAATATGGCAAGCCCCTGTAATTTGCAGTCACAGGCCAGGGAAGCAGATGTAACTCATGGGACATTGGACACAGCACATGTAACTCATGGGACATAGCAGGCAGTGCAGGAACTCCCCACATGGGAGTAAGGGCACAGTGTGCATGGGCTGTAGTGGGGGTGGCCAACCCCCAGCATTTAGTACAACACATGTACTTCGATAAAGAGCACATAGCATCAAGGTATTTATCCGGGCTCTCCATCTTCTTTGAAGCCAACTACTGTGCCTGTGAAAATTCATCTAAACCCACCATTTCTTCACAAGAAAGAAGACATGCGACCGTCAGGAGAACCGTGGAGACGCCGGGCTGCAGGGACGCTGAGAGCAGGGAGGCCTCGGCGGGCGCTGCCCTCAGGCTGCAGCAGGCGCTGGGCAGGCCCGACTGCGACGTGGGAGCTCGTCCTCCTCCGGCTCCGGGCTCGGGCTCGGTTTGGGGC
>NW_005054299.1:16788786-16819002 GCF_000277835.1 Geospiza fortis | reverse complement strand
TGACCTTGGGAGAGACGCGGCCCCGCTCCGAGCGAGCTCCGCGCCGACGCCCGCGCCGCCTTATCAACTGTTTGTTTAGCTGGGTTGGGAAGCCGAGCCCCGCCTGCCCGGCCCGCCAGCAACTTCGGGGTTTTTCCACCAGCCCCGCTGGATTTTTACTAGGCTCCTCGTAGCAAAGCGTCTCGAAGCACGGGGTAATGCCTTGGTTTTAAAATTGGTGTCCCCCGGGGTGCGTTAAGGGAGCGCGGTGCAGCAAACGCGATCAGAGCTGGCCCCGAGCTACACCCAGAATGCCGCAAGTTTATGTGAAAATGAAGTAATCGTAGGTTCAGTGTAAATTCCTGTGTTAAACCCCCCACTTCATGCTTTGAATCTGAGTCACTTCAGCTAGACTACAGCTACCATTGACATACAGGCTATGGATGCCATCCAGGAAAACAAGATATTTTGGGACCGGTGAAGGGCATCTCAAGTTTGTATTGCTTACTGGTAAAATTATTCATTTTTTTGAAACCTCCAATTGCCGGCTGAACCATGCTGTGATAAATAAAGGTAAAACATGGTTTGCTTGACTATTGATAGTAAGCTGCATGCTGCTTTTTGTGAGTGAGAGATCACTGCTGCTTGTGGAGGCGTCCCAGTCTAATCCCTTCTGTAGACAAAATTGACAGCACAGCCACATGGTGTACATGGCAGGTGAAACTGCATGAATACTTTATATTTATGCTATTAAATTCGAAGTGTAAATTGCTAGTGGGAATTCTGTTGTAACCACCAAAAATATCCATCTCTTGTGCCAGTTCTCCATGTTTCCTGAAACATCTTTGTTTTCTTTTCCTTTTTGTCTGCTGCAAAATATAGAGGCTTTCAGTCAGTCCCTCAGCCATATCAGGGATTTCTTTTTCTTTTTCTTTTTTTGTTTGGCTAATTGAGATAGCACAGCCTTGTTTTCAGGCACCCAGGCCTAAGAGACTTCAGTGGACATGGACATTTATGCTCAGAATGCACTGAACACCCTCATTTTACTCTTGGTTATTTGGAACCAGTTTGCTAACTTAAATGTGCTATTGTACATACTGGAGTAATTGCTTTTTTCCTTTTTCTCTTCTTTTTTGCTGTAGTTGTTCAAAACATATACAACACAGGCCAAAGTATAAAGTGTTAAGAAGCTCCCAGTCAGACCTAAACTTGTAGCTGCTGATCCAAAGTGTTAAGCCAGTTTTTGATGCACCTCATATATGGAAGTGATTCATCACACAGAAGCCCTTTACAACCAAACAAGGAGATGCAACCTATATTTCCAGAAGGGAACAGAGACAAGTAGTTTATAGAGAATAATTCTTCCCAAACAGATCAAGTTGGGCTTTTTTTTTTTTTTTTTGTAGAAAAGGACTTCAGAGCTGTTTTTCAGAAGTTTGTGCAGCTGTTAGTTTAGTTGGGTAGAAGGAGGTTTTGGCTTTCAGTGTAAAGTAAATATTTTCAGGGATCAAAGAGGTGGAAAATGGGGGTGAGGTGAGTGTGCATGTTGAGAGGTAGCTACTCAGCTCTGAGTGGGCTATTACACACAGGTATTATGTCTGTGTTTTTGTCTACCACACATCTAACACCCTGCCAACGAACAAAAATGTATATCGACTTATGTTTTGGATAATTTGAATAAAACAAATCCAGAAAGGAGACCTGAGAAGTTCTTGTTTTTATCGTCTCTTTTCTCCCTCATGACTCGAAGAGGTATGGTGTCTGGCCTCATGTCTTGCCACACCTTTCTCTACTGACAGAAATGCTTTGAGTTTCATTTGGAGGTATTTTATTTGGGTTAACCACTAGCCAGAGGTCAAGAAATTCTCCATTCATGTGGAGATGAGCCCTCAGTCTGAGCGTTCTCCTTAATCTAGCTACTGCACCTCGAGGTTTGTCTTCAAAGCAGGTAGAAGGAGCTGTTGGGTATTTTAGCTGTCTTCAGTTTTGAGAAGAGAATTATGGGATCTAGGCACAAATATTTATAAAGCAGACACCTCTAAAGCAACAGCAAGAGCCTAAGCCTGAAGGTATCTCACAAGGCAAATATTGGAGGACCCATGGAGGCCTGTCACAGCTCTTTCCCAATAGTCTGACCAAAGAGACACCACTGCACCAAGATGTAGCTGTTCTTAGGTACAGGCAGCCAGACTCCAGAGGTTGCAGAACCCATGAGAGCATTCAGGGCCCTGTCAGCTATCATGAACACAAGAGTCAAAATAACTCCTCTGAGATTTTTACACGGTTCCTCAACATTTTCTTTACACACAGCAAAGAGGAGGAGATGTAACTTGTCCTTGTCACAGGAGAGGAAGAAAGCACAACACTCTCATCAGGCCTGCAAAGGATGCACAGAACTGTTTCAGCCTGAACTCTGATGGTTCAGTAACAATCAAGGTTCAAAGGATCACCTCAGCTTCCTGCCTGAACTAAGTACTTCCTCTGGCTCCCCATGCTTTTTGTCCATACTTTCATGGGTCCTTGAGAATTTTCTGCAGCAGCCACCTTCCTTCCCCACAGAGTTTGCATTTGTCAGTCTCTGGTACAGAAGTCATCGACTTCTGCTGCTCTGTGCTGCTCTGTGTTTATGGAGGTCCTTCCTTGAAATTATTTGGAGAGCCATTCATGCTCCACTCCTTCAGATCATCTGCCTTAAGAATCCTCCTAAGGAGGATGCATTTAGAAAATCAGCCAATTACACGAATGGTGGCTAGCCTGAAGGGAAGGTAGGAAGAGGGTGAGGGGGTCTAGGTATTGTAAGATTTAAATAATAATTATCTATTAACATGTTTCTAAAACGTGGTTTAAAGTTTAGATGCATGTTTTTCACCAATCACTCAGTTTCATAATTTTTATTAGATTTTTTAGATGTAATCTCCAGTTGATTTGGTCTTAAAATAATTTTCCTTCACTAACTAAAAGAGGTGATTAAGAACATCTTAATTATGACTTTGATTCAGAAAAACAGACAGATTAATTATGTCCTAAAGAGCTATGCAAAACTGGAACCAAAATTACTAGTGCTACTTGTAGTGTAATTTTGGCCTATATTAATTTGTTACCTTTTTCTTAATTGTATGAGATTACTTCTTTCTCTGCTGGGGATATGAGCAGTGAGAGTACGTGACCCATTAGTCAAAAGTGACAGTCTTTTAGCACTTTTATGGAAATTTTATTTTTCTTGTTTGCCTTAATTTAAACATCATCTCTGATTTGTCATGAACAAGGAAAAAGGTCATTGAGAAGGATGACAATAGCTAGTAGGTTCTATCCAGTGTTAACATACCCAACCTGCTAGCAGCATGCTATTTCTTTTAACAAATATGCCAGTGTTCTTATGTCCAGAACTGGAAGAGTTCAAGTACTCCTAAAGCATGAAGGAGAGGGCACTGAAAGAGTGCCATGGGTCAGCATGCAGAATTACTTTGAATAAGTAGGCTTTTGAAAGAGCAGCCGCAAAAAATACGCTGCTTCCTGAGAATGCAGTTTGTAACTTTAATAACTGCTCTGGATTAATCCTTCACTTTGTCACAGGACACGTAAACGAGACAGAAATTATCTAGATTTCATAGAGATTAATTAATAATCAGTCATATAGGTAGCTATAGCTGGTGCTTGTCCCAGCACATAGCTTTGTGTTGACTGGCCAGAATATAAAAAACTCTTGGAGTTTATTGATTGTTTTTGGATTATCTGAAGAAATTGTTTGATAACAGTCCACAACTGTTTTGAAACAATTTCAGACACATTCACTAAAGCATGTTAGAACTGCTGCTTATCTCCCAGGATCAAATGGATAAACAAGGCTTTTGTACATACATTTGAAAAAGCTCTGGGGAAAATTAAGCAGAATTTTATTTGCAAATACAAACTCTGTCAAAGTCCAGCATACCGGCAACTTTAATCAAAGGCTTCTAGACTTTATAATTTGTTGCAGATAGCATGTATTTTGCACAGGAACTGGATAAATATGGTGGAGGAAATAGAATCTATAATGTATGCCTCCCAGACATCCTGCATCTATCAGTAGGATGTGCATAAAATTACAAAGGATGAAACAATTAGGATGAAGGTGTTGTCAAGAAGGTATATTACTGGGAGCATGGCATGGCTGTTTTTGGAAAAAGGGCATAATGAAGAAATATATTGACCAGCTGTTACGAGACAAAAAGGTTTAGGAAGAGAAAAGTGTGCTGAAATTAAAGCTGATGTCCATGCAGTTACTGGGGAGGAAAATGATTATGCTTTTTATTGGCCTGAAGGGGTTGCAAATGAAAATGTTACAGTAGGATGTGAGTCTTTTAATACAGATGAAGGGCTGAGAATGAATAAATGCCAATTCCCTTCCTAACAAGCTACCTTTAGTCATAGGGCATCTACAGAATAAAATTTAGCTTTAAACATGTCACGGGAACCATGTTGGGTATGTGTTACATGTGGCTCTGTTATTAGTGAATCCATTACAATGAACAGTAATTAATAAATATATATGCTATATATGTATGATTTATAAGACTTTGAGTTATGTGTTTAAAAAAAGCCTCTATTTAAGTCACATTGAATTTAGAGCTGTGCTTGAATCCTTTTTTGATCTGGGACCTTAGGCAGATACTTTCCTTTTCTGGGCATCTTGACGTCTTGAAACTCACATTTTGCAAGGCAGAGTCAATATGATGTGCTGCAGAAAAGTATTTTCTCATGAAGACTTTGTTATTGTTCCCATTTTCTTTCATCTCAAATAAAAATAACTCATGCTGAAAATGCAGTCTGTGTATACTGGCAATTAAAAACAAATCAGGAAATCTCTCTGCTATATTAAATCACACATGCCTAGTTATGATTTAACATGCTGGGGAGTGAAACCAAATTCCACCCTGAAGTATCAAGCACTACTTTTGTAAACACTAGGTTTCGCATTCAGAATAACTTTTTTCCGCATGCTTATGCTATTAATGTATGCATCCCAAAATTCCTGCAGAGAATGAAATTATTGGGTTGCCTACCAGTAAATACATGTGGTTCCTGTTTAAAGCAATGTTCCAGGTAAGTGAAAATAAGAAATCTTGGAGGGCAGCCAGGTTTGCTTTTTCAAATGCAAGCAAGCAAGCTACCTTGCAATTGGCTATGCTTCTTCAGTGAAAAGGCAGCAAGAAGAGACATTAAAAATAGAGAGGAAGCAAGAGAGAGATAGTGCATGTGGGAACCTAACACAGCACACTAAGTACAAGTTCTAACTTTGTTGTCACTGAAGCAGCCCCACTGAAATAACTACTGCAGGAAATAAACCTTGGTTTATCAAGACATTCAGTAAACAAAAAATAACTGATGTCACAGTACCTCAAAGTAGAGGAGATGTGCCAAAGATTCTGTTGTAGGACATTCGGCCAAGCTTCTTGGTTAGTCTCATCAAAACAAATTCTCTCGTTTTTCACAGACCTGTTTCAACTGCTGTCTCTCTCTCTGAGCAGTGAGACAGTATACTGACTTGATGTAAAATATTTTCTATGAATAATCACAGAGTCACAAGGCTGAGATCCAAAGCACATGTAGGCAGCTAGTGAAATCTTTTATAGAGAATTAATATTGAAAAGTGTGATGATTATTATTATTAATATTGACTTCTGAGGGAATGTTGAAACAGGCCTAAATGCAGATAGTTCATATAGCTGCAATACAATATGGCAGTAGAAAAACAACATGATAATTTGATGCTGCACACAGAGAAGCTGTACCAGAGGGGAAAGAGAGAGCTGCAGGAAAGGGTCAGTGTAAACACTACCTGGAATTCTCTTTTTAGATTGCTGGTCAGGGTGCATTGCCAGGTGACACCCAAAGAGCAGCAAAATACCAGGGAAATGTGCAAGGTAAGACTACAGTCTTGAGAACATTTTTTTTTCTGAGAATGACTGAAGAGAAATATATTTTAAGTATAAGAAATGTAAGGATAACAATTAGAGAACTTTTGGAAATTCTTGGTATCAGGGGCACTTGGTGTTCTTGTTGACCTTGCATACATTTTTCTCAGCCTCTGTCATTTAGACTAGCTGCTAGATATGATCTGATTGCAGTGAACTATCTCAGGACACTTGTCACCTCTGACACTTGCAATTAGCCTCATCAAAATGTTAGAGCTCTAGGCTGTTGAGGGTATGGCTGCAGCAGAGGGGAGTCACAGCAGGCACCGTCGGAGCCTGTCTCAGTCAGGAAGGCTGGCAAGGCAGCTTATAAGCTGGTGCACCAGAGAAGACCCTTGTTCTTTGGGTGTCTCATTCAAGACAGACAGGGCCAGCTTGCTGCTCAGGCAGAGTAGTAAGTAGCCAGCAGTAGCAGAGCCAACAGCTTTGCCTATGCCAAAGGGCACAAGGACTGTTTGTAAGAGCAGAGCTTGCTGCATAAATGGCAAATTCCTGCCTCCTTCCCCTCCTCCTCTTCCTCCTCCTCCTCTGTTCTGTGGCTGAGAAAGGGGTGAGAGTTTGCCATAAGACAAGCATTACTATATTCCTGTTTTACAGACACCTCAAAAAAGGTCCATTGCTCCATCTCAGTTTTACCCTCAGACCCCAGGGTCTCTCCAAATTCTTCCAGCCCCACCATCTGCCCCAGTGCCCATTTGCTGCTTTTTAAATCCTTTCTCTCCACTGCTTTGCTGAACCACCTTAGTCTTTTCCCACAATCAGCTTCCATACAGTACATTCCCTGAGACAAGACAGTTCTCCCTGTATAGTAAGTTGCTTTGAGCAATTTAGTCTTACCACCCAAAAGAGGGATGATTAGTCACATGAGGCTGATTTTTTACTGCCTCAAAGGGACATCCTATCTTGGGATAGACAAGCTGATATAGTAACTTTCACAGGATGAATGTGAGTCCCAGAGTAGGTCTGCATCAGCCAGCAGAACATTGCAGGGTGTGCAGTTCTGTAGACCAAAGCAACTGGGAGTCCCTCATGTACGTGCCTCATGCATTTTGGGAGTTTGTACTCAGCTAGATTTCTTCTGATACAGTCTGGAGTGTAAGTACACAGTAGCATTTGAAGTGCCACAGGTCTGGTTTATGCCTGCATCTTCTGATTTAAATCTTTCTGGAAGAAAACCTTCTTGTGCATTCTGAAGCAGCTCCACACTGTAACCCAAACCACAGAAAGTGGGGAAGATTTGAATTAAAACTCTGCTGTAGATGCACTCTCAAATGATTTCCATATATTCTTAAGAGCCACTTGTAGGAGATTTGGTTTTCAAAAGTCTTTGCAAAGAACAAACTAATTGTATCTAACGTTGTATTAATTCTTTCTAAGAACTTTAATGGAATAGATGTGTTTACTATTACAGAAGCTGGATTGTTTAGTTCCTATCATTTTATAGTAATCTGTGGTGCTTTTCAACTCTATTTAATTATGTCCTCATCTGTTTTGCTTTGCACTGAAATAAGACTATAAACAGAGTCCACAAACATAGTTATAATATTGACTGTGTAAAGCATCTCTTCTCAATCTATCAAGTGAAGGGAATTTGTTTTATGAGAGGAATTTTGAAAGATCTTTGCCAGATTTTCTGCCTTTCAAATGTCTGTACCAGTTGGAACAGTGAACATGTCACTGAATAGATGGTGAGTAAAATCTTCTCATTCAATGAGACTAGGAGATCAGATACTAGATCAGACATCATGTCTGGGAGATTATCTTAGAGGCCTTTCTTGGTCTAAGTGTAATTGTCATGGCTCAGTGGGACAACAGAGAGCATAAATAGAGGAAAACAGAGGATTTCCTGTGAATATGTAAGAGGTAGTGGTGGGCATTGATAGGAGTCAATAGAAGAATGAGCCAGGGTCTGCTGCTGAGAAATGTAATGTTTGCATGTCTCTTGTATGGGCTGAAACTAAGGAGGGAGAAGGGTCCTAGGAACTGTACTGTGAGAAAAGAAAGACTATAACTGAAGAAAGGACTTCTCTTGAATCTTAGGTTCACACATTCTGATCAGGTTTGCAGCTTGTTATTTTTCACCCTTTCTTTGACTCCTAGCGATCATGTTCAGGTAAACAATGCTGCTTCTCAGAAAGTTGAGGGTTCCCAGGATATCCCTTTTCAGCAGCCAGAAGCTGGCAGTGCAGGGGTCTTCTGTGTGTGCACAAATACTGCAGGTCTGTGAACTCTTGCTGGGGCAGTGACTGGCCTGTCTGCCCTACTGCAGTGGGGTACCCTGACTGAAGAATGGCTCAAAGGCATCTGGAGAAATGGTAATTTCAATATAAAGGAAGTTATAATTGTGCCCAGGAGAATAATAGAAGGAAAAAAATCTTGTCCTTTCCATGTAGCAATCCCATGCAATACAACAAAGGAACACTGGCACTGAGTTAAATCTGAACTACTGAGCTCTAAGTAGATATGCTGGAAAGGATAGCACACAATAGGCCAGAGAAAGAAACATAGTTAATTCAAACAGCACCATCTTTCACGTGCATTTGTCGTGGGGAGAGTCAATGAATTTTCTTTTTTTTAGGTCTGATGCAGCCAAATTTTCAAAGAAATCAGGATCATTCATATTTTCTCTCTGTCAGCAGAAATGTTCATCTGATAGGATATGATCTCTATTTGTCATCTGCAATGCATGATGGAATCCTTTTGACTCATGTTTTAAAAAATATTAATGAAAGCAAGAAGACAACTGGAAGAATTGCAAAGAGAAAGTGCCAAAACAAATGAAATAACTTTCTTTAGAAAAATTCTGAAGCAAGGCTTCAAGTGCAATTTAGGACATCACATAGAGGAAATAAGATACAGGACAGAAGATAAGCTTTTTTCTGGAGCTTGAAATTAAACTGTGAATCAGCAAGGTACAGAAATATAATGCAAATATTTCAGACAGGAGATGCTGCAACTAAGTCCCTGTGAATATTATATAGCTAATTACTTTTGTGTTTTCTGTATCAACCTAATTTTAGGTCTTTTTAATAGATTCACAAATAATCTTCTGGTAACAGTATTAGTGGTTTAAAGATTCTTCTGTTATTAAAGTTGGGAATCAATTGCCGTTTACCAAGCAAGTTTTGGTTACAAAAAGGCATATCTTACTTATTTATAAATTTCTGTTAGTTAGGATTTAAGGTGATATTTTTTTTCTCAGATAAAAATGTCAGACAAGAAAAGGGAAAACATACATGCTTTTTTTTTGTTTGTTCCTGAAGTAAAAGCATTTGATTTTTATGAAAGGTACTCGTGTGTGAGGATGCAGAATATCTCAGGTCAGAGAAGAGGCTGGAACTAAAATAAAATTTGGGATTGATTGAAGGGCACTGATAAAATGTAACTACTCCCATGACACAGAGTTCAAATGACTTTATGTTACTGGTTGTTTGAAACAAGAAATATACACAAACTAAGAAAGGGATGGAGAGTGCAAACACAATAAGGTTTGCAAAAAAAAAAAAAAGCAAGCTCTCACTGAATTAGTTTATTAATTTCTCAGCCTGTGAAAAATATATCAGGCTTCATTCCAAAATACTCTATTGTCATTCTGAGAAAAACAACTCCAAACAACCTTGGAATGTCTAAAACAGTTTGAAATTAATCAGCATTCACATTTTGGAACAGTTCACAAAAATGGTGACAAGCACTATATTCTTCTAACAAGTTTCAGATTTGACGGATTTGGGTCTTCACACAGAGTTTTGGGGTTTCAGATTGAAGCCTGTTTTTCTTTTTGCAGCTATCTAAATTGGCTGTTGCCATTGTCCCTGCAACTGTCACATTTTACAGGAAGAGGGGTACAAAATGCAAAATTGAATTGAGGGAAAATTCAGACAAGGTGACTTCTGTAGGCTGCAGAGGAGGCATCCATGACCTGATAATCTAAGCATCAGTCTGTTGTAATAATTTGTGCATTATCAATGCTGAATAAAAAATAGTCAAAATAAGATCCATGCTGTTGTGAAAATTTAAATAGAGCTTGCAATAACTTGCTTTTTAGCCTGCATCCAGCTGAGGGCCTGATGGTGTGGGGTGAAGCAACTCAGGGTGTGCGTGTGCATCATTCTGGGATGCTTTTTCACCAGGTGCAGGTGGTGCATCTTGGATTGTAGGGTGCAGCATGGTTTCTCATGAAGTGGACATATGTACAGCATCCCCATCTCCCTCTGGAGGTGTCTGCAAGCATCTGGACTCCCAGAAGAGGAGAGCTTGTGATCCACACTCCACTGTATGTGTGTGTGCATGAATGTGTACTTTGTTGTGTGTACAGGCCAATAGTCCTTGGGATTACTTGTAGAAGGCAATTTAGAAACTTGTGGGTATTTATGAGCATTTCATGGTATGTAATATTATGGTTTATTTGTTTTGTTATTGATATTTGTCATGATTTCCAGTTAATGATGTCATTAACAAAACACTTTGATTCTGGTTTGGTTAAGCTATGTGCAATGAGCAGTTTTCCCTGGGACAGGAGAAGAGAGAAGAAATCTCTTCTATTTCAGGAACAGGAGAGAATGCAGGTTGCCAAAGAAGAGTGGATAAGCAGCTCTACATTAGCAATACAAATGAGGTGGCAGAGGTGGATTCATGGACTACACAGGAGAAAAAAAATCAAACTAATATAGATTATATTTATGGTAGGAAAATTAAGTTGAAGAGTGAGACCTGGAGAATTTTTGGACAAGCCCTGCAGAAGCACTTTCTCACACATGATGGTGGGACTCTGAGTAGCAGAAGTAAAGGTGAAAACAGAAACTATGCTGGACCAGGGGAACAGTCAGTATTAGCTGCATCTGGAGGCATTGGGAAGATACATCATGAAGAGATTGACAGTTGTTCATGGAACAACTGAAGTTTCCAGCTGAGGTAATGAAGAGGTAGAAAGAGCAAAGTCTGGGACTAGTAAGGGAAAGGACAAAGGAGAGATGGTAAGTTGTAAAAAAGAGCATAGACAGAAAGGCTCATTTCAGAAGTGGACGTGAATCAGCTGTTGTTTTTCATGGCTTTGGAGAGAACAAATACTTCAGGTGTACACCTGAGCAGTGAAAGCCAGGTTGCTCTAAAAAGAAGCATGACTGCTCCATATCCTGTGACTATATCTGTACCACTGCTATAGCACTTGTCTTGTGCATGCAAATGTCTGGCAACAAGATTAGAAGCTGAACCTCGAGAGAATTACTAAACCTTGGTAATTTTCAGGAAAAATAGGAAATGTGTGGCATCACTAAGATCCTACCAGTAAAAAAAACCCCTACCACTTTTTACAGCCATACAATTTATAGGATTCTGTTTATGTGCTGTTATTGTTTATTATGCTTACATAGTAGCTACTTCCTTTTCAAAATTACTCCCTTTTAATAATCTTCACAGATTTTTGGCTACATTGAAATGTTACATTCTTGAATATTTCTTTACTAATGGCAGGTAAAATCTTTTTCAAGTTGTTGGTTTGCAATCAGGGACTAATGATGACATTTCTGACCAAAAATTAATTGGAAAATACAAGTTTTTCAGAATATAAATAATTTAAAACTATTTTAAGTGTGCTGATTTGGAAGTACGGGATGACTTACTGAGACTCTCAGTACTATTTCTTATTATGATACTATAAATACAATTAATAATTCTCAATCATTCTCAAATCTTTCAATAACAATCAAAGCCCCTTTCCTTGCATTTTAGCTTTGATAAGGTTTAGCAGTATGAAAACATAAGTATGAATATTGAAATTTTTAAAATATTTTTTGTATATATAGCTTTAAGTCACAAGAAAATTTATGTAGAAAACTTTAGAAGGAAAATATAATATTGTGATATTTTTACATAAGGTGTACTGTGAAAGTTATGATTAGATAGGTGAAACACAACTGTTTTTAAATGAGAGGCTCTTGCTTTCACATGTACTTAAAAATCTATTGTCAAGCTGACAGTAACAAAAGTATTGTTGGAAGAATTTGGTTCAGCATGACTTCTGGCATCTTTTGTTCCTTGTCTGATACTTTCTTGAGTTGAATACTTTTTTTTCTTTTACCGGTTTAGGAAAAGTTTGTAAACTTTCATAGCTCTTCCTTTCCTATCATAAATTAAAAGGCTTAGGGAGGAGTTGCTCCCTTGAGTTACTTCTAAGTTCTGAAAGTTTTGGCACAGCGCACTTTTAATGTTCAGTAACTTTCTAAAGAATACAAGCTTTCTGAGAGACCTGTAACAGCTTCATCCCGTAACTTTGGGATTGCATTCACTGTTCCAAAGAGGAGTGGCCTTTAAATTTGGCACGGAGACAGTGTGGTCTGATGAGTGTTGTCAAGTCTTTGCTGCTCACAAGTTATTGGATTGAGGAGTCAGCCAAGAAAAGTTGCTATGGTAAAGGATTGTTTTGATTTAAAAAAAATAGGGAGGAGGGCAGCACAGACCTACCACCAAGAATGACTCTGTTGTGATGTTGTGTTATGAATCAAAATAATGTAAATGCTGTGTTAGTAAAATGACAGTTCTGAAGGCAGTGGTGATGTAGGGCTGAAAACAGATTTAGATGAAAAGAAGTGAAAGAAATTGCCTTGGGAGTTAATAAAGACAGGATGGAAGATTTCATTTTTTTAGATCAGACCTATAATTAATTTTCAATTGTTAGTGACTAAGCTGTGTCGTATGAATAGTAGTGGTTTAAAACTGAGACCAAACTTTAGGGAAAAACCTAATGAAACTGTGACTAATTATTACATAGGTTTTGAGCCCCCCCGAGTATTTTCTATGGCAATTTCAAGGCTTTATCCTGTGCATTATTTAAATTATTTTTCAGGTAAACCAGATTGGCTTCATCCTAACATTGCAAATTTCTAACATTGTCAATGAAGCCATTGTCTTTGGGGCGGCTGGTCCCTACCCCTCCACTCAAATTCACATGAAAATGGTCAGACATGCAAACCGTCCTGTCATCCCCTTTAATTCAGGGATGCTTGTGAACTTTACTGGACTGGGGAGTGCTCCTTATTTTGAAAAGCTTTTCTCATGGGATGGGGAACCAAGTTTGACAGAGTGAGTACTTGCTTGGAGATCTGTGCAAACCATCATTCATCCAATTTGCTGTCAGCAGCTTATAGTCATGCACATCCTTATCAGATGCTGTGCTTCCAGACAAGAAAATATATTGCTGCTTTGCTATTTATTTTCTATTTATTTTCATTTTTTTTACTAAACTGTGCCAGCCTTCAACAGAGAGAGTGAGGAAGAGGGAGGAACAGGATTTTACTTTGGCTGCCGCAGTGCAGGTAGTCCAGTGGGAATCACTGCCCAGGTGACACAACAAGGGATGGATCTTGTGAGACATTATGTCACATAATGGAGTGTGGGAATGAGAAAGGAATCACACAAGCCAGTGGAGGTTGGGCACAGGGGTACACAGGACTTATGAAGACAGGCCCAGCTCTAGAATGGGCCAGAACTAGGGATGGATCTTCTGCCTTTCAGCTGCTGGAGACTGGGGAATTGGAACAAGAGTTTAGGCAGTGAACACAAGAGAAGTGCTTTAACTGCCAAGGGTGTAGTGTTTTTTGTGATCGCTGCTGTAGGGGACCTTAGACCAGTATGTACGCAGCTGAACAAGACATAAATAAATTACCTGTAATACCCTGCTCTTACACAATGCTCTCCACCCATAGATTTCAAAGTTCTTTCCAAAGAAGCCTGAAATTATTATTCATACTTTTTCTGAGGAGGAAGCTGTGGTAGAAGACAAGGCAATGACTTCATGGTTACCCGGCAAAGCAGTGATACAGCTGAGACACGGGCACAGTTCTTCCAAATGCCAGTGTACAGCCATGCACATGAGAAACCTGCCTTTCCATATGTGCTGGTGTCCTGCTCTCTATAAAGGATTTTTCTGGTACTAGGAATGCGTTTCTTAATATTTCAAGGTAAATAGTAAAAGATCCTGCTAATCTAATAGCTAGCATAGGCAGATTTCATGGTTGAGCATAGAATTA
This sequence comes from Geospiza fortis, assembly GCF_000277835.1. Taxonomy (NCBI): domain Eukaryota; kingdom Metazoa; phylum Chordata; class Aves; order Passeriformes; family Thraupidae; genus Geospiza; species Geospiza fortis. The sequence goes on along the minus strand of NW_005054299.1, from coordinate 16,805,045 downwards.
AACTAACAATCTTAGTTCTTAAGAACTTGACCAAAAAGTGGAATCCATTTTGCCTTTTTATTCTGTGTATCCATGTGACTCTCTAACAACATCTGGAGGAGACCACTGATAGCCTGTGATGTGTCCTTTTACCTCTGCAGAAAATTTACTGGGTTTTTTTTTTGCCTAAATTGTTTGATGGGTGATACAGGATTGCTGTCTTCAGTAAATTATTAATGGTGATGTTGCAGCTCAAAAGCTCAAACCTATCCTCTTTCAATGGAACAGCAAAATTTGTGGCTAACAGGTAGGTTTCAGCCTTTATTTTTCCGGTGGGCTAAAACTACATCCACAAAGGCCACTCCTTCTGAATGTGAAATGATTCAAAATGCCTTTGGCTGTTTCTCCAGGCCGTAGAGAATAGTATAAGTATAGGGCCATGCACCAAGGCAACCAGAGATGAAAAAGCTATGAAAAATCTGCAGTAAAACACTCCTGGAGTCATCCTTCTAGCAGAAATTATGTGCAACAAAAGGACAATTGATGTTAATAATTCATTCAGCTTTAGAAAGGACTTACTATGTTTTCCTTGATTGAAATGATAGCTAAATGATGTCTGTCCAAGATTTGGTGTGCCCAGTGGGGAAGATGTAACCTTGATCTGCGTAGAACCTCTAGTAAATCCATGACTGCCTTAACACATCATTAACAGAACAGTTTAATACATACAGTATTAAAATGATCAGATCCTTTGAAAGTTGGCCAAACAACGCAGAAACTCATTTCCAGAACTGACTTCTACCTCTTTATAGTTGCCCTCCTTGTTCTCTCCAAAAACCACATGGGGAGAGAAAGTCCTGAATTCTTACCTGTTTGCCTGAAATCAGGAGCAAATTTCCAAGCTACTGTGCATGTCTTACAATTAAGCTGATATAGTCTGTTCCTTTTTCCTCTAGCCTAGGTTTTTCAGCATGTTGATGCACTTTGTCCCATGTGCAGTCCAAGCTGTAGAGAAAAATCTTCTTACATCTTTGGGCTGTGCCTTAACTGCTCTGTTTGGAGCTTTCCGTGGGCTTAGCACTCATCAGTTGTTGAAGACAGTACAGGGCTAAAAACTGGGGGAGGCCTGAATGAAATATTCCCCAAGAACCCTCAGAAACATGAGTAGGCAGGGCGTAGTCCACATTCCTGGGGCAAGGAAAAGGCACAGGTGCTGTCAGTGAGGAGTTTGGGGAGCAGCCACCACCATTAGGTGTGCCAGCAGGGTGGATGGATTATGACTGCTTCTGGAGTGCTGATGGCCAGTGCTGGGCCAGGGCTGGTGCTTCTGGAGTCTTCCCTTCTTCAGCATCCCCGGCTCCTCCAGTCTCTTATTCAGTGTCTGTCAGCAGCTGTGCCTACATGCATGAAGCCGGGCAAGGATGGGGCTGAATGCAGCTGGTGGCAGCAGCTTGAATGGGAATAAATTATACCTGTCTGAGAAGCCTATGAGTTGCTGTCAGATTACTGGTTCTGTTTTCCTTGTCTGTCTTCATTTTGCAAAATGGTAGGTGAAGACCTGAACTGAAAGGCTATTAAGAATCAAATTCTTTAATGCTTTTTGGCCACACATTGAGAGAGAGAAAGAAAACTATTTTCTGAGGAATTTTCTCTGAAACCTGGAAAACTGCTTGCCAAAACACAAATGAAATCAGCACTCTATGTCACAGCTTTTAGGAAGCACTGCATTTAATTTTATTTTGGAAACAGCTGGTTATTGCTGGATAGTGATAAGGCAGAGGGTGGCAGTGGAGGGGTCACCCTTCCACAGAGCCGTTTACCATGCTCTGATCTAAAGGCAATCTTTAAAAATAAATGAAAAGGGGATGCAGTCTGTATGAATTTAGAAATGATGTAGCACACAGTTTAAAGATACTTAAAAGAGGAGAATCCACTGTGTGTGTGGGATGCTGGAGAACTGCCCTGTGTTTGGATATGCAAAATAAAGATCTGTTTTGTAAAGGTGCTGAGCACCTGGAACTTTCTTTTGACATTAGCCTACTAGTCAGATAAAATAGAAAAATGCTAATCTAATCAATCTATTAAATAATTTTTTTCAATGAAAAAGAAGCTAAAAAGATCCTAGTAACAAAGCTCTCCAATCAATACCTTTGCATAAGTAGTATATGAGTACAGAATGCTAAATTGAGGCTACACCGATATTTGTTTATATACAGAATATACAAACACTCACATATGCTTTCTCCCACCCATATCTATACTAGAAAAGACCGGATAGATGATGAATGAGCCAAGAAAAACAGGGTTTTTTTGATGATACCTTTTCAGAACTGACTTCTCTGCGGAATTCAAAAAAATGTGTTTGAAATTAGAGGACTGTTTATAGAGGATATAAAAAAGTAGATGGAAGAAGAAATCACTTGGAGAAATGCTAATCTCCTCCTCCACAAACTGCCCTTTGCTATGACCCTGACCTTTACTTCTGTCAGTTGAAAAGATCCTGAAATATTTGTTGTGATATTTTGGGAATAGACAGGTACAGATAGAGCTATATGCTGGTTACTCTGACTCATTCCTTCCCTACAGATGAAGGTGTAAGGAAAAATCTATCTAAACATGCATACAGACACATTATTTGTCATGCACTAAGGCATGTGTGTTTAAATTAAAACAGTCCCTCAAAGTTATTATTTTTTATTAGTGCAACACTGAGCTCTGAAACATGAAATACATAAGTAGTGATTTCAGCAATCCTCATACTTGCATATTTTCTAACTGCCTAATTACTTAACTTCTATACAGTCTGTGCTCACATGGACACCCCCTTTGCTGAGCGCGTTTGTTCTGTCACAGCGCGCAGTCGTCCGTGCTGTAGATATCCCATTTGTCTGCACCGAATGTGCTTTCACACAGGAGAGAGACTGCGAGACGTGCAACTGTGAAAACAGCTCCTACTTTTATTAATGCTGTTACCATGCCTGCCACTGCCAAGTGCTGGGCAGCAATTACAGCGAACTACTTAATATAGTGGCCAGTGGGAGAGGAGGAGGAGACTCTTTCTCTCTTAGTGGCATAGTCAAATGAAGCAGCTGTTTTAGGGATAAAAACATGCACACAGCTGGCTTCCGGGCAGTTGCTTTTGTTCGCTAAAACACTCGCTGTAACTACACATAAGCAAAGCATGAATTTCACATTCTTGGCATTATAGTTGAAGACCTCTTGTTGATTTTTTGGAGAGTGAGTTTCTGTCATGCACTCCAAGTTTTTATTGTATGAACATCAAACAATGTATGTGTTGATTATGTTCCTTAAACTCAGGTTCTGAAAGACTTTGGAATCTATCCTTCTTTCCTTTGTGATAATCTCAGGATGTAACTAAAACTCTTTTGAATAAGAAGGTAACTTGGAAAGGATATATTGACCTAGTCCAATATGTACTGGCTGCTACCCCTTTGTGAATAAGGCTCCTTTCAGTTGTATTGCTGTTTGTACACCTGAAACTGCTGCTTATCTGGGCAAAAGTAAGCCACTCTGTTTAAACAAATGACGGAAAACACAAAATCAATTGGATATCCTGTACAGAACACTCGGGGATTTTTTCAGTGTTATCAAGTTTATGCCATATCAGTAATTTGAAATTACGGTTGAGCCAATAGCACTTATTTTAGCAAGAATGAACCCTGTGATAATTTTTGATGTGATTATTTGGTTTACTGCAAAGCCACATTATACTTTGTCTAATGGTTTCTTTCCTTGAGTTCAGGGTTAGGTTGCAGTATTTCACACCTACTTTGCATGACCAGAAATGACACATCGCACATGTGACACATGTGACAAAGCAACCAAAAGCCAAACTCATACTTGCAATTTTTTAAACCCTTAAGAAGTGATTGTAGTCTCCTCCTAATTTGTTGTGTTTCTGCAGTTAAAAATCTTACTTATCATAACTAAAAGATGGGTTTCATAAGCTAATTTAAAGCTGAAATGTGACTTGTCTTCTGTGTATCACACAGAAGAATGTACTATCTCTTAAAAGTTAATTTATCTTGCTTCTTGGAATTGCTTTGCAGCTATGTTGCAGAGATAACATAACAGTGTCAAACACGCCTTCTCTTTGCAAAAGTAAGCTAGCAAAAAGCTGTGAGTGATTCCCTGAACTGTCATTCATCATGCAATGTTCAGAAAGTCACAAGTGGGGATGCAAATATCTCACTCCCATCCAGTGCTGCCCTACATATGTAGGACAACTGACTTCCTTACAACAGCAATTGGAAAGCTGGAGCTTCTGCAGTTGTGTGCTTATTTGCAATCAGTGTAAACTCAGAATCTCAGAACTAGCCGATAGCTCACAAATGCAGAAAAATGTGGATTTATGATGCATATTATCAGTTTTTGTCTTTTATACACAGAAAACTCCTCCCTTTTCCTCCATCCCTATATTATCCTCAAGCCAAGCTGATTAGAAACAGCCTGTACTAATATCTTAGAACACACACACTCTCTCAAGTGATAAGATGTTGGTCAGAAAGATTGACATTGATTACTTAGTGCTCTTGAGGTCACATACTTAAAGGAAAATTGTTGATATTTTGAACACTTTTTTAGTAGATTCTGATGTTTTATAAATGAAGCAGACAATTTAAAAATCTGAGGTTCAGTAAGATAAAATATAGCACAATGAAAAATCCACATGCTGTGATTTTGCCATAAGTGAAAACATACTTTTACTCTGGAGAGTACAGAGACTTCTCACAGTTCAAATAATAGAAAAAAGAAGAGGGCTTTACTGGCATTTTTAGGTCATGTTTCAATACATACTGAAATATTCTCTTTTATTCCAGAGTTGTTCCAGATTGAATTATTTTCATGTTTTTTTCCAACAAATTCTTTAATGGAGGTTTGAACTCTCATTAGAGCGATGATTTATTTTCTCCTTTCGGTTGTGTATAGCTGCTGGAGCTGTGTGGCTATATTGGGAGCTAACTGGGTGGCAGATGTAGAGAGGTATAATTAACACAAACCAAATGCACATCCACTGTAAGAATTATATTTGCACTTAATCTCATATGTATTCAGAGCACAAGTGTGGGGATGACTTCTTACTCTTTCACCTTCAGAGTTTAAAGTAATAAAGTTCACTATGCAGGAAAAAAGACAACAGTGAATATAGAACTCAGTAACATAAATGAAGGAGAATCTGCTTTCTTTTTTGCATGAAATGTTGGGATTTTTTCCCAAAAAGAAAGAAGGTGGCTGGTATTGCAAGTGCTGCTATGTGCGGCTGTAGCAGCTTCCCAAGTGAGTCATTAGCTGTGTTTGGATCCAGACTTTCAATTTCACTGAACAGACACCACTGACTTAAAGGAAAGGATTTCCTACGTTAGCTGGCAGAAACCATAGGTTTTTATAGTCTAAGGATCATCTACTTGAGAAAAAGAACTAACATTGAGTTACAGCTTCAGGAATTGCTTCGCAGCCACATTTGACAGAGCTTGTCCTGAGGTGCTGTGGCTGCCGGGTTCAAGGGACAAATGGATGGATTGGTTTCACCCCTCACTCTGCAAAAGATGCAGCCTCTGGCTCCCCATTTGCTCCTCAAGAATAAATGCTGCAAAGTGCATGGCATCACCACAGGGAGCTGAAATACTCACCGAATTCAGGATCCCCTGTGTCAGGTCCAGTATGAAGGGCTAGCTGGACCTGAAATACAGAGTAAAAGGATCTTACCCCTGTCCTTAGAATTGTCTATCTGGATGTCATTCAGCATGTCATTAGATACTATCTGCATTTTCCAACACCTTTTAGTTTAAAGAAGTCTGTATTTCAACATCTTTTTTTGCCTGTGAAGAAAATATAAAATTTAGAATCTAGAATCTAATGGTTAGAAGTCTAACCATTACAGAACAAATTTAGTTCTTCTGTACAGATTCGGAAATAGAGGAGAATTCAGTTACAGTTTCTTTTGACAGATATTGTAGATATTGTAAAAGATTATCCTGGTTTAGTTAAAAATAATATCAAACCTGTTTTGAAAAAGAAGCCTAGGTGAGTTTTGGCAACCCTTTTTTTTTTTCCATTTATACTGATTTTTCTGTAAGTGATTTTCTGTATGAAAAATCAAAATGGAAGAAAAGATTGACATAAATGAGGATGTCATTCTTTTAATATGAAGATGTCACATGGCAAAAAATCCCAAGCCGCTTTCTGAACAATTTTATTGAGCTTGGAACTATTCTGTTCATCTCAGTGGAGTTTTAGTAATTTCATGTTAATCTTGTTCTTTTTTTTTTTCCTTTAGGAAAGTCTAGAATTGAGGATCTGCACAATTTGTTGTGATATCTCATTTTGGCTGTCAGTCAGCAGTGGGCTTTGTTCCTGGTGGAGGTCAGCTGGGAGAAGGCAGAATGCCCACAGGTACCCTTATCCTGAGCAGAGCTCAAACATCATTTCCAAGCCTGGGGGCCCTCAGGTGTCTCCTGAGATAACTGTAATGAAATCTGGTCCCACATATTCTGTAGATGGACTCAAAATGAACCATAGCAGCTAGTTACAATTTTTTTGTTTGCTGGTCCTAGCTATATTCCTTGCTGATATAGCCAGTGTCAGTACATGTTCTCCTGCAACGTACCATGCAAACAGAAAATTACACAGTTAAATAGTCAAAAGTCAGGGTGTGAAAGCAGAGTGATACCTTCACTCAAATACCATTACCCCAGAGTTTTAGCCGTTTCTTCATGCTTCCTAATCATACTTGGCTCAGATGGATTAAAGGCACATTTCCCTTTGCATGGAAGTCTCATTGAGCTTTCTGTGACACAGGCTGATTAATCTCATTCAATTTATGCCTGTTTCCTTTGGGGACACATATCAGTGTCTGGGAGGGGAGAGTCCATCTGTGCCTATAGGGATCAATCACATGGGTGCAATTAGTCTGTGACAGTTCATAGCCTCAAATCAGTTCTGTGGCAGAGTGTTTTTCCCAGCTGCCTCTGACTTGCTTGTGTGAATTCAGAGTCACACCAGTTATTAAAAATTTCCTTGCAAAGTACAAGTTTTAGCTGCTGGACTGAAATAAGTGTTCATATGTCCATTTCTGGGATATTTCTCCTAAGAGATTTTCGTGCTGACAAGAACACTTTTTCTCAGCTGCAAATGCAATCTACTTTTTAAGTACAAGGCTTTTATAATCCTGGGCTAGGAAGAAATTAATCAGAAATGTAGAACTATTTTCAATTCTTACAATTACCATTTTACATATTGTAACTATGTTGATTTTTCTTTTCTTCTGAGAGGCTGAAGAAATAGCAAAAGCCCACTCTTCAATTCTTAATAGTGTTTGAATGGATAGACGCTTCAGACTTAAACTGTGCTATTATTGTCATGTATCACAGACTATGTTTATTCAAAATAAAATATTACTAAATTTTGCCATATTATCACAGCTTTAGAGGGTGATTTGATGAATTTAAAGAGACCATTTTAGGCTAGTAGGATAGATTAATGTGTGGTCTGACACAGTTTGGTCATTTTGATGTCCATGTATAAACAACTAAGATGACTGGGGAAGCAAGTCCACCCTTAACCTTAAAATACAGGCTGCTTTCATTCTCCACACCAAAAAGATCTGTAGTATCAAAGCACACTGACTTACTGCTCTGTGTTGTCAACATCCTGTGTACTAAGGAAATGACAATGTGTACTGGTCCTGAACATTCTCTGTATGGAGCCCACTTACACCAGGTGCTGCAATCTTGCATCTTTGCTGTCTTGCACTGCAATAGAGGTATTCCATGTAAGCTTGTTTCCTGAAAAAATTAAGCCATGTGTCATACACTGATAAGACTTTTCCACATGGTTATAAATGAAAGTGCTGCTCTGCTTCTCTGTCACAGAATTTAATTAACTTACACATCTGTGTCCCTAGAACCAGTTTGGCCACTCAGTTGGTTAGTTACTAGTTCAAAACCCAGGCAGAGGCTTGCAACCCAGTGCAGGCTTGCCATAAGCCAGTATCTCTAGCATGCAGAGAGTCCAAGCTGTTTGAAGAAAAATGCTCTTTTTTTTTTTTTCAGCAAAAAGATATGACACCATGCAGCAACTTTATTGTAAAGTTCTTAAATGAGTATCCTGTGGTCTGCATGTGCCTACAAAGGGGTACATTAATGGAAAATTTATTAGCAATTCAAGCAAAACAGCTGCAAACAAAATTAACTCTCAATGTGAAATGCTAGGAAAATAAAAACCAGAAAACATTTAAAAAACTGAAGGTGTCTCCTGGTTCTCCTTCCAAACAGTGAAATAAAATTATTAAGAGAAACACAGAAGAGGCTTTTCTTGTTAGTGTTACTTTTTCTTTATTGTCATTATTACTTTTATTTAATTAATAGACTTCAGAATACTGATTAAAAAAGAAAAGCTACTAAAAAAGAAAACACAGCTGTAGCCTCGAGTTAAGTGAGAGCTGCAGGCAGGCAGGCAGGTGTGTGGATGTTGGTGATGGTGAGAAATAAGAGGGAACAGGGCTGGTCTTGCTCCTTTAGAACCCCACTCAAGGGCTGCATGTCTGTGTGAGGGCATCTCCTCTGCAGCTGCTTACCAAGAGTGTGGAAATCATGGGGCTGAATGGTTAAGGGAGAACCTTGATGTCTTTCTCAACAGAAGTAATTTTTCTGCGGCCTTTTTCTTAATGAATCAGTTATTTGAATTATTCATCAGTGATATGAAGTATTACTGCAATGGCAAAAATTGCTTTGATTGACTTTGCTTTTGGTTCTCTCTTGAACTACTCTCCTTTTTTGGCTCTAGAAGGCTGTATTGGGTTCATCATGCAAAGGGATGGAGGCTGCAACAAAAGGCTGAGAAGCATGAGTGAAAACAAATAGTGGGAAGTAAACTTTTCAGTGTATTTTGGCCCTGCCCAGCACTTCTGAGAGGCGAGGTCTTCCTCACTTCCAGGCTGGAGTGACTTCTTGTATTTCCTATGACTTCCACTGGTGTAAAACTAGTTACTTCTGGCTGCTTATATCTCTGCACAGCTGGTGAAAGACATATCATGTTCTGAGTATTTTACATGTCTGCAGTGAGAGGTCTTCATTCATCCATATAATAGCTACATGCTTTGTCCATATAAAGGTAGTTTAGGATTTTTGTCATTTGACACTATTGCCATTGAGCTACGCAATTATTAAAATTTATTTCTTCCACAATTCCACAGAGCAGCAATTAGCTAAAAAGGAAAATAGATATTTCTGTTTAAGCATAAATAGGAAAAAATATACCTGAAAAAGCTTAATATCTAAACTTCTTCTCAGAAGTTTACCAGGGGTGACCTGGCCTTAAGGTTTAAAGTCTAAATTACTGGGAAAAAATAAAAATATTATTTAACAAAATACTCTGCCTTTCCTATTTTCTCCCAGCTGTGTATTTTTAACTTTTATTTTACTGAAATCTGAATTATGAAATTCATTCTACCTAACAATAGGTTTAGCAAGTAGGTCAGTCTTTTTTCACATCCTATTGCTACTGCCATATTCTAGGCAATTGTGTAGATATTTTAATGTGTTCAACAGGACATAAATTATCTTGGAGGACATTCATGGTTGTTTTGGGGTATGTACTGGAGCCAAAGCAGCATTGCTATGGAAAATCATCGAAACAGTGATGCCTCAAATTTTTAAGTCTCCATAGCAACTTAAAAAAATAATGACAGCTGTACCAAGAAATTTGCTAATAGAAGGCCTTAACACATTTGTCTAGACTCAGTCATACTTCATACTCATTATAACCTGTAGAAGGATTGTAAGAAAATGAAACGTAGAGGAAAAAATAGGGAATATCTGCTTTTCCTGGAATTTCACACTGGCTTCATTTAAGTTACCTGACATTGCCCATGGCAAATAGAACCATAACAGTGAAATTTAGAAATATTTAATGACATAGATTATTTTGATTTTCACTCATTTGATTCTAATATATACAGCATTTAATTTATTATGTGCCATATACACAGTAGAAATTTCTCAGTAATTAGCATAAAGCTAGATGTTCTGAAAACAAATAGGAAGATTCCCATGTTGATAAAGTTAGAATTATTGGCTGTGAAGATGTTGAGAAAATTGAATGAAAAATGCAGCAGTGTGAGAGAGTTTCTGTTTTAAAATGGCCTCACTCAAGTTCAAATTACAGGCCATGGATAGAAAACGAGAAGGATTCTGTAGGATCAAAGCACAAGAGAATTTGCTGGCTTTGGTCTGCTAGAAATGCACAAACACACTAGAGAATAAGAAAATTGGCTGTGCAACCATTAAGCTATAATATGTAGCAAGAACAAATATTTTTATGGGTTGGCATCAGTTCGAAAGACGTGACATAAGTTGCTGATTTTAAGGCAGACTTTGAATTTTTAAAATTTTATATATAACGGTTTCCTATATATAAAAAAAAAATTGTTTCTAATGGGGCAGAACTCTATTCAAGACCTTATGAAGTGAAGAGTTAATCACAGAACTGAAAAAATAGATGAAACTGATTTTATCTTGATTACATTTTTATTGTGAGTTCTGCCAAGAATTCATAGTCTCAGGGGGTTGAAAAGGACAAATTCATAAAGCTGAAAGTAATATTGAGACAATCAACTGGAGAAAATGTAAACAGAAACATGAAAAAGATAATTGTCCATTGTTGAATAACATTTTACTAGATGCCCAAATTGCACATTTCAGAATGATGTTGTTGCAGTGACTTAAGGAAAGAAAACTATGGGTCAAAGTAAAATGAAACACATCTCTAAATCATAGTGAAACATGGAAAAAAAGCTGCAACAATCATTGTAAAAAGTCTCTTATATTTTAGGAAGCAGATGGTAGAAGCCAATTGTTAAAGACAAATATCTCTGGTTAGAATGGAAAGGTAGAGAAAGGACTTCCCAGTTGTACCAGGAATCCCAGTAATATTATTGCTACATGACTGTGTGATGATAGCAGAACTGACAAGAATCCGTGAAAAGCAGAATCTCAGTCACTTAGAGTCTGCATTTGGGGAAAGCCAGATGGTAGAGTCATAAAACATGGTGATGCAGTCCTTTTAATTCTAACCAGTTGCATGGCAGATTGTTTTAGACAGACATTTTGAAATCTGCATGTATTATTAACTTTAATCTGATAGTTTTAAAAGAACTAGAAAAAGACCCTCATAGACATTTTATTTTGGTGATTACAGGGTTGAAACATGGGAATTTTCAAGTTGGGAAAAATTTAAATTGTACCAATATTTAAAAATGATCACAGGACTAACTCGGGAAATTAAGAGCCTATCAAGATGAGATTGCTTAAACACAATTAATGTCCATCAACATTAGTTTCACAAAAATAATTTTTGTCAGACTAATTTGATCCCATCTTTTGACAAGATTATAAGTTCTTTTCAATCAGGATAGTATTGTTGATGCAATAAAGTTTTTAAAGGACATGCTCTCCCTCACGCCAGAAGACATTTTGTTAAAAAATAAAGGAATAGAAAATCAACCTAACACCTATGAATTTTATTAAAAATATAAGTATATTTAAGTATAACTGCAAATAAGGAGACATCATGGTGAGGATTTGGTCCTTATGAAGTTCATTTCCCTCACACATTATCTTTCTTAATGAGACAAGAAAACATGACATTTTCTTCATGAAGTTTTCTTATACCACTAAAACTAGTGCAGGATTAAATGATAAATAAGGCTTGTGAATGACAGAACAATCTGACTTTCTTTAAAAAATTGAAAAAGTTATTTTTTTGGAAGCCTGTGCAGTGAGGAACAGTGTGAGCCATGCTTGTAGGATGGAAAAGACTCCATGCTGGGAAATAGGGTCTGAAAGGGATTTGATTTTATAATGCATAATCAGATACACGTGGAGTTCCTGCAGCGCGCCACGGCCAAAGTGCTAAAACGATCATTGGACTATAATGAGGAGAATATGAATAAAAGCAGAGAGCTTGCATTATTCAGGTGAAGATTTACTGTGAGGGAAAAGGGAAAGTGCTACACAGACTGTAGCCCCTTGGCAAGGGAAGTCTGGGCCTTTGTGCCTCTGCTGGAGGAGAGAGGGAGGCACTGCGCAGCTGCTCCCAAGTGCCACAGCTGGGTCCAGCAGCCTGCCACCGGGTTGCATCACTGCTCATCCTGCCCTGTGGAAAAGGATTTTGGTCTCCTTTCTGATTTCTTTTTTTTTTAATCATTATTGTTTATTTGATTTTCTTTAGAAAGAAGGGTTTGATAGTAACTCTGGTTGAGTTTAAAGGACTGGAAAATATGCTGAAAATGAGGGACTACAGTTCAAAGCCTTGACTTACTAAAGAATAGAAAAATGGTACAAAGGCATCCATAATTTCTCTGGAAAAGACTAGCAAGTCCATTGCCTGGAATTAGAAAAATCTAGCCTTGAAGTGATTTACCTCAGAGAAGGGAACTGACCACTGGAAAAACTTTCTGTGGTCTGCAGTGGGTTTTGTCTGAAGAGAAAATTTGAAACCATGATCGGTTTCTATTCTGGCTTAGCTGCACTATTGGTGTTGATACAGAAATTTATTTAGGGGAGTCCTGTAGATGTGTGATATAAGAAGTCACATTAAATAATCAACAGAACCCTCCTGATATTAATAAATTTCAGTTAAAAAAGGAAATGATCATGTTGTTCTGTTGATATGATCTGCAATAAGGTCTTAGTTATGTTTTTAAAAAAATGTACTTTGCAAATAATTTTAATTTATGAGCTAAATAGCAGACATATAAGATATGAAATCTTGAGGTTCTTCACTAAGTAATAAAGGACTGATTTTTCTGATTGACATAAAGAACAGAAATACACCTAGATCATGAAATCTGGTCTTTTGTCTCCACATAACCTTGTTCAGAGACCCCCATTTCTGTCCACATAGGAAGAGAAAAGCACAAAGGCCTGCAGCTCTAGAGGTTAATTCTGCAAGTCAGGAGGCTCTGTCCTGCTGTGGGAATACAGCCCACATCCCCAGCCTGCCCATGGGCCACCCCTTTGCCCTTGCATGGGGTCATGCAGGACATGAGATAGGGCTGGGCTTGGGGACAAGGGGACAAGGTGACAGAGGGGCTGGACTAAGGGCAGAGATAGAGACTGCTGCCACTACTGTGATGTTAGAAAATCTTCTCTATACTTTGAGATTTCTTTATTTGTATAGTTTGCAAAGTTTTGGTTATTTTATTTTTGGCCAGTTCTACTTTACATATTACCTCAAGCCATTTTGTTTCTTTCTTGTTGCACCTGCTGGCACCAGTTTCACCTCATTATACCCGCTGGCATAATGTTACTGGCCTTTGAGTATTGGAGCTGATTCAGCCTCTGCTACCCTGCCCTTCCTGCTTGAAGTGATTCAGAGCCTGGCCTTCACATGTGGCCTTCACCAAGAAGTTAACAAAAAAAGGAAGAAAGCCTTTTAAAACACACCAACACACCCTGCTTCTTGTATGGTCGGTCATTTGGTCTGTGTTACAGGCATGCTGTCTGCACTATCAGTGAAATGAAAGAACTGTGCCTTCCTGTGTGTTCTTTGCTGGCAAAAATTTCCAAGATGGTCTGTACAGTTTGTGAAAACCAGCTCTGCTAAAAGAAAGGTTAAAGCTACTAGAGAACAGGATGGAGTGGATTTCAGTGGGCTGGGGAGCGGTGCCAGCCCCACTCCTTGGGAGAAAGCAGTGCTGCAGGTTGCCTCTAGAAAGACCAACATCCCGAAAGACAAGAATTCTGCTGATGTAAATGGAAAAGGGCAGGGCTCCTGTCTTCTTGAGCCAACTGATAGCATTCATGGTAACCTGAACACCCAAGTGCCTTCAGAGCACTCCTCAGAAAACGTATCCCGGGAGAATATGGTTTTAATTCCCAAGTTTTAGCCCCCCCCATGCCCCCGCCGTTGTTTTTTTTTTCTTTTTTGAGATTAGTACCCACTGGCCCTCTGAAATATTTGTACAGTTCTCCTGGGTTGCCCTCTGCATCAGATACATTTCTGTAAAGGTGCAGCCTCAGCATTACTTCACTTTTACGTGTGTTTGAGTGTGTGCATGTACTATCTACATCTGGAATGAGGGGCTGTATTAAAAATAAAATAATTATAAAAATAAAGTCAAATGGCCTCACATGGAAAGCATTTGGAAAGGAAAATACCAGAGTAAAAATGGAAAAATAAGTACGTGTCAGGCCAGCTGCAGGTTAGGAGCAGCTCTCTGGGAAGCCAGTGGGATTTGCTGGTGCCCTGCATGGGAAGGCAGAGAGCAAGCAAGCTCAGCTACCCTGCAACACTCTGGTGACCAGGACTTCAGTTATGACTGCAGGAAGACTTTAACCTTGCTGGCCTCAGGAGTATTTCCCAGAAGCTAAGGACGGCAGCTTTAGCAAGACTGTGCCCATAGATAGTAATGACCAAAAGGGAAATCCCTGGGGCAGGCTGCAGGAAGCTTTTGGAGGTACTTGTGCCAGCAGATATTTGGGGCATGGGCATAAGAAAGGGAAGTTCACCTAAGAGTCAAATTCATATATTAAACCCTTCTCAATTCATTCCTGCATAGAGGATAAAGAAACTCTCTGCTGCAAACAAAGGCATCATACACAGAGTTATTTGTCAGCCTCCAAATTAAGAAAGGATTTTAATACCTTGCTTTGAGAGATTTACTTAAGTGATTAAAGCTAGGAATGATTTTAGGAACCTCAGAAGATCAGCCACCTGATAAACTCCCTGCTTCAGGTTAAAATAAATTACATTTAAAAAGCATGTTTCTTGAAAAAAAAACATGAAGAGATATTATAGCAACAAAAAATTGTCTTAAAAATTATTAAATTGTTTGGTCTTTCAATAATTGAAAAGGCTTCATTACCATGCAAACAAAAACCAGGTTGGCTATTCACCTTTTGGAAGATGGCATTTGCATTGCTATAATAGGAGAGAAGAACCTTAGGAAACTAATGAAGGAGCATAAAAATGCAAATTACTGCAGCTAATTGGCTGTGCCTTCTTACACCTTCTGAATTATTAATTTATGACCGAGTAAATCTGCCCCTTTTAAATAATATAATAAAGAACAACATTGTGTTCTATGCTGTTGAGTAGATAGTGTTTGCTCCCTTAATTTTATCATGAGTTGCTCTTGTTTGCACTAGCAAGATGCTTTCAGTGCTCTATATAACTCTGCAGGTCCAGCACTCTTCTCATGAACACTGACACCATTTTATTTCCTTTTTCTAATTCCTGATTGGGAAAGAACAAGACAAAAGATGATGCCATTATTACAATAATGCTAATTACATCTTTATTGCCATTGGCAGTAAAGTTTAATCATAAAGCAGGCTAAGAATTCTGCAGAGACCTATTTACATGCCAATATGTGAGTAATTCCATCCAGTTCAGCGTAGTAACTTAGAGATGGTTGCTGCCCAGGGGGTTAAAGAAATCAAAATAAAATATTTGATAACTGGGGTTGATATATGCACATTTTCTCCTGAATATTATTTCTTCTCCCATGAAGTATTTGGGAAGACTCTGAGGAACTGCTTATTTTACCTGGGATTTCAAGCCCTGTGATACAGCCCTTTGGCATACATGAGCACAATTTTGCAAGTGCCAGATATTCTACCTGGCAGACCTGTACATTCACAGTGTACACATATTCGCAGGAAGGCCCTCACATTCCCTGTGCACACTCACTGGCACTGTGCAGGGCATGAGCAGTGTGTCCATTGCTTTCTGAGCTTGCCTTATATTGCTTGAATGCTCCACAGTTATCTGAAAAACCTTGGAATCATGTGTTTAAGTAATTCTGCGCAAAAAGGTCTTAGAGATTAAGCTCAGTTTGTATGATTTCCTTTTTCTCTGATGGCTTTGTGTATTTCTCTGTAGCATACTTAAATTAAGAATTTTTCATTTAAAGAAGATATGCTACAGCACTGGGCACTTTCATGCAGGGGATGCCTGCAAGACCAAGGTTGGAAGAATTTGGCCTGTGGGATGGATCATTGCCTTAGAGGACACAGGCAGCCACCATATGCAGCAGGTGGGAATGCCTCTCCTTTTCTCCTTCTGAGAGGCAGAATATTTTTTATTACAAAAATCAGCCTGTTGAGATAAAGTTTCTCATTCTCCATTTTAGTCTCCAAATTAGTTCTTCTTTAAAATGTAGCCAAAACAGGTTAAAAGTTTTGTTGCATTTGATTATATGTTGCTTAGTGTGTGCTACTCCGAACCAAAAAGAAGTTCACGTCCCAAGGAACTCC
>NW_005054299.1:16764472-16788776 GCF_000277835.1 Geospiza fortis | reverse complement strand
CCCCCCAGCCACTGCTGTGGCTGGGGTGCCTAAATCAGCTACCGTAATGAGGCAGCTCATGGAAAAACTTTGCCTGAGTTTAAGTGATCTGGCTAGCTCAGGGCTTCAGTTATGAAGACAACACAAGGGAATAGCAGTGAGTCCAGGGAAATTCTAGTGTTGAAGATAGGGAAACAAAAGCCAAAGAATATATAGTCTGATTTATTTTGTTTATCTTTTAGGACTTTTATAATTTGACTGTGCACAAGCTTTGCCTAGGTCTTCTTCTACAGCATCCAAATATCTCACTAGTATCAGGGCAATTCCCAGGTAGGAAAGGAACATTATCTTCAGTTTATAGAAGTGAAATTGAGAGATGCAGGTTGGGTAAAATAGCTCCCCAAGGCTGCCTATGAAAACTTGGGCTGGAATTTGGACTGTCATCTCACTTGCTGCAAAAACTACTGAGCCATCTTTTTTGCAGTCTGAATTTTCAGAGTATTTTCTAAATAAAAGGAAAGAATACAAACCTTGCTTTAGAATGCCAAAGAGATATTGACTTCTTAGGCAACAGAAACTTGGTGGCTATAGCTTGCCAGTTTTTGTTGAGCAAATTTCCACATATCAATCACTGAGAAACTCTCTGTAGCAGATCTGTGGAATATTATAGTCCAGGATCAAAACCAAACCTACTGCCACTTGAAAGGGTCATATTAAGCATTAGGTTTATGTTATGTGTTACCTAAAATATTAATGAAGTATGTAATAGCTATTAAACTAAAGCCAACAGAAGCAGTGAAGAAGGAACCCTGATATATTACCCAGAAGAGCAAGGAGGAAAACACTCCAGGGAGAAGTATTTTAATAAGACCCTATAGGTGGTAGTTAAAGGCACTTAGACACAAAAGAATTTCATCCAGGTAGATGTATGAGGAATGTAGCATTTACCAAAAACTTGCTGATAGTGTCTCCTTCAGTCATCTCTGAACACCTGGAATCTTCTCTCTTAACTAGGAAGGAGAAGAGTAGCAGATGTTTTAATGCTTTAAGAGCTGTTGAAGAAACAAAAAATACCTGAAAGAGATAATAAGTGTCCATAGATTCACAGAGAGAAGGCGCAGGCCTAGAGGGACTAGTCATTTTCATTTGTCAACAGGCCAAAAACGAAAGGGATTTGCCTGTAGCAAATTAGATTAAATATCAAGGAAAAATATGAATTAGTCATGAAGGGAATATTTTAGAATTAACATCATTGAGACTAAGGCTAAACTTCCTAAAGCACAGCTGGAGATGGTTTAAGATCAGTTTAAGTCTCCCATCACGAAAAGGGGAGCTTACTAGGAACAGTGCAGCTTACTAGGAACGGGCTCCTCTCACGTTCTAGCCATGGGCTGTCTTTTGAACCTCAGTGAGGGTTTTCTTCCTTCTGGAAAGTGACTGTCTGGTCGAGTAGCCCTCTCTCCTCCTTCATATATTAGCCCAGTAGCTGTACAGTTCTTAAACGGCTTTTCCTCAGCATCTGAGGAAAAGCAGACCTCTGGAAATGCGCTGGTCTCCCTGCCTTGCTGGGCAGAGGTGGAGATGCTCATTCACAAGGACATGGCATTTTCTGCAAGACCGGTGAGATGTCACAACCTGAGCTTCTTTAAGACCAGAGTTTTGAAGACAAAGCCAAAGCAATACTTACTGCGTCATGAGGAAAGAAAACCAGCACAGTGGGAGAGAAGTGCTACACTGACCATTCCTTTGGGAAGAGCCACACTGCTTCTTCCCAAGCTCTGTGCTTCACCCCTGGGGTGACTATTGTTTCTCTCTGCAGTATCACCTGCTCAGCTCCTCACTGGCAGCAGAACACCCCCCCATTCCCTTTATTCTGAGCAGAGCCCTGGAGATAGCTTTCACCCCGCCCAGGGAGTCCTGGCGGGCAGCAGGCGATGGGTGCCCGGCCCGGGGCTGCGGAGCGCGCTGCGCTCCCTGGTCGCGGAGTGCCCTCTAGCGCTCGCTGCCCGGAGCGCTCCCGCCCGCCGGGAACGTGCCCCAACATGGCACCCACCCCTTGGCATGGCCCCGGCCCGCTGGAGTGGCCGTGGAAGTGGGACAGCACCTGCGGCTTCACTCTGCCTTCCACAGTGCTTCATCAGGTACCCACCCCTGTACGAGGGGAGCCTGCACTGGCCATAAGTACTCCTACTTTTGCCACAGGACATTCCTATTTTACCCTAATTTTCCATAAAGCAGTTCAATACGGAAGACACAAAGTGATGGGCAAGCCACACTTGCAATATTCGTGATGAATAAACCCAAACCATTTTAATGTGTGGATACAGTTTTATTTAAACTCACTAGAATCTGAAGAGCATATTCACTAAATGTGAACAGGGAAGCTTGCTCTTTTTAAGGGTGGTGCTGTGCTGCTCAGCAGTTTGTGTACCTGGGACTGACTTGAGAGAAAATGATTGGCTACATGTGATGCAAACAGATTAAAAATGAAGAAGGAAAATATTTTGAGTTCTTGTCTACCCTCACCTCTTTTGTCTTGTATTTTAACTTCCCAGCTGGTGGGAATTTTAGTTTTGAAATGACAAATGTGAGGCAGCTTTATAATACTGGTTATTTCCAGGTGACTTTTGATGCCAAATCTCACATTTTCAATATCTAAGTATCCTAAATTCTTATTAGAATTAAGATGAAATTATCTACTTTACGTTAAGTCTGCTGCTGGAAAAGTATTGACAAACCAGCAAGTCCATTAGGGACTGCAGGGCAAAAAACCCATGTGACATGCCGCCTGTGAAACATTCCACATCTGCTCTTAGCAAGTCACTCACTGTGGGTTTGGGTTTTCTTTTTGAAGAAGATTCTACTTCCTGTTCAGACTGTTGTGGAGATGGACTTGGGCTGTAGGTGAAGATCCTGTTGTGGTTTGATACACAGGAAGATGGGGTTATAAATAGGCTTAAGAAGCTCAAGAAAGTAAGTGACATGCCTGTCAAACCCAGATGGGGTCTTCAGAGAAGAGCCTGGGTGACATCTTTTGAGAAGAGATTTATATTTCCTCTCAAAAGTTTTGCCAGCACTGAATGCACTGCTCTTTTAATGACTGAGGAAATTACTGACAACATGTCTTCAAGCACTTCTCTGGTAGGAATTTCCATTTTGTGTTATCTTCAGAGTTAGTCAATCCATGTAATTCCACTTGCCACATTACTCAGTGTTTTGAGGGAGGTCTGCTTCTGCAGTAGCCATAGTTTGCTACTTCAGGTAGTAACTAAGGAACCAAGAAATGGTTATTTAGCAGGGCTACATCAGAGGGACTAAATCACTTATGATTTGGTGAAGACATAATATTTACCCTCCCTGAGAACTTGCTCCCATCTGTGTATTCAGTACCAAAGTCTACCTGAAACATTTTTATGGTTTTGTAAGGAAACACTTTCTGGCATTTGAACAACTATTAAAAAACTAAATAAACTGCTTTTGCTATAGTTTTCAAACGTGACATCTCACCACATATTTAATCTCTTTAGCAGCAGAAGATAATTGTCTCAAGAAGATAAGAGCCTCTTGGGGAAGAAGGCCATCAAACTGGTAATAATAATGATGAACATGAACATGCTATTGCTGAATTAAAATGAATACTCTTTTCCTATGTTTGAAATAGCTCACATTAGATTGCTATCTAATCTGTTACTTGGAATAACAGAGGGAAACTACAGCTTTAGTACCTATGCATGACAGCACTTATCTTTGATGGCAGAGCTGTAATTAACAAAGTGATTTATTAAGGGAAGGGACTTTAGAAGAATGACTTGGATTAAGTCATGTGAAATAGTGAAGCAGCTTCTTAAGGTATTTTTCTTTGGCTTGCTCTAGAATTTCTTGAACAACTTAAAGTTTTTTAAGTGTCAAGAAGTCTAGTGGCTTGTGAAACTTGTAGAAAAATGACAGCTAGGTTGAAGTGACTCAGAAATCAGTTCAGAGATTCCTATTGAACTGAATATTTAATCTACTTAAAAAAAATTATTTGACCTTTTTATTTTCATATGCCTTATGATTTTTTGGCATAGCTACTGACAGTAAAGCTGAAGAAGAAGGCCAGGGAGGGCTCCAGACTAACTTGGTGTGGAAGAAGGATGCCTTTTACAATTGCTTTGCCAATGCTTCTCTTGCAACAGTCTTGTTTATGGGAGATTCTGGAAAAATAACAAAATGACAAAATCAGAATCATTGTTCAAGTATTTCCCTTTCTTGAATGATATCTTCATTAACTGAAGTCAAGTGCTTCTGTGGAAAGCATGTCAATCTTTACAGGCACGTAGGAAAGAAAGGCTCAGGTCACTAAATCATTTCTGTGGGCTATGGGTATGTTCTGTTGATGGCAGTGCTGCCAAAATGTTGATAATTAATAATATTTCCAGAGGAAGAGATTTAAATTGCTGTTATCTTTAGCACGCAGTGCCCCCAAATTTCTGCTCATAAAGTTTTTGCTTATGAGCTGGCCCTAAAGCATGTACAGACCAGGAAAGCTTTCTCTACAATTTCCAAAATGCTGCTGCAGAACTAGTTTTGTGGATGTTATTTGCTTGTTTTGGACATCTGGAGTGCCATATAAAGTTCATTTTCTTTCTCCAAAATGATGTGGTTCAGAACTTTAAAAATAAGTGGTATGTAAAGTTTTACTTCCAAATATAAAGATTTAAAAATGCTGAGCAGTTTCATTTGGTTTCAGAGAGCTCAGTACTTTAGAAAAATCAAATTATTTTCAACCTAAATTTAGACACTTGCATTAAAAAGCTCTGATGAGTGTTCCAAAGAAATAAGTTAATAGAAATTAATTATCACACTAACATTTAGCTTTAAAGAAAAGTATTTTGAGTAATAAGAAATCTGGGAAAAAAATTCCTGCAAATAAAGGTACTTTAAAATATGAGAATTATTAGAAGCCAGTGTGAAGACTACCTGGCATCATGTCTTGACAGAAATAAGTACAACAAAAAGCAAGATAGTAAGAGTGAACCCCAGACACAGTGGCAAGGCTCAAGTGGTTTTTCCTAAGCAATCAGGAGTTCTTCAAAAATTATAGTTTTGCTCAACAGAATGAAATAGAGGATGAAAACATGAGAATTCAGAAATGTGGAAACCTAGGAAACACAAATAACCAGAGATAAAGAAGACCAAATAAAGCTTAAGTCTTCAATAAAGTGAAATCAGAAAACCTGCATGAAAACCTGAGTCTGCTGAGCTGTAGCTAAGGAGAATGAGTACTGCAGTATGGTGAAAGATTTGTCTCAATCTTCACCATGTGGGTTAATAGCAGATATATTTTTCTGAAACCTATTCTTTGTAAGGAACAAAAGTAAAGGATGTTATAAGATCAGAGTGCTGACACAAGGAGATACTGAAATAATATTCAGATATTTTTAATCCATATTGTGTTTCATGTGATAAATCATAACTTCTGTATTAAAAAAAATAACACCTTGAATAAGTTAAGAGAAATCTAGTAAAGAACAGGGTGGCATTTAAGTTGGATTTTCCTTTCAGAAAATTGTTCATCCCTCATTAGACGTATGACAGGATAATAGGTTTTCATGGAAGAGGACCTGAAGTGCTGTACTATCCTGATTGAAAAACAAGAAAACCTCACTAAAGTGGGATTAAATGGTTAAATCTTATTAAGAGCAAAGGTTAATACTAAAGTGCCTCTGGCTCCCTCTCTGCATGCATGTGTTTACATGTATATTTTTCTTGAAAAGTAGGTGAACACTGAGATGAAAAATAGGAAAAATGATCAAGGTTAGCTTGGATGAGAATGACTGAGGGACTTGGAGGAACAAAAGCAAGCTAAAGCACGGTAAAGTGAGAGCTGAAAAATATCCCTGAGTAATGCAAGGTAAAGAACATGGAAAGAATAATTGGAAAAAAAATAGCTTCAGCTACTCTGGAGAAAGGAAGAACAAAGTGTTATTGCTATTTAAGTGGAGGTCAAAGTAAAAACAAATATGTTAGAAATCTTAAAAGAAAAAAAAACCAAACACAACCAAAACCCCAAACCCTTGGATAAAGCAATTCAACAACTGAAAACCAACTCCCAGTCACAGTTATGAGTGATATTTTACTTCTAGAGAAGTAAGTGGAAGAAAATATCCAGCTGACAATGTTAGTGTTAGGAATACACTTGTTTTCATTTATAGTTATCCTTTAATCACAAGGATATTAAAGTTGAAGACCGAGTTCATCATGCACCTGTATGAGAACTGTGGTTGTTATGAATTTCACCCAGTGGACCACTGGTCTGATCCAGCATTATTATTCTTCTGGGAAAGCAAGCACTTGCTAAAACTCAATAGGAAAGCAGAAAGGGATCCTATGCAAACATGTCATGATTAGAAACGCGTAGGGAAGGTTTATGATAAATATATTGAAATGAGTGGAAAAATGTATTAGTCTGTCAGATATTTTTCATGAGGGGATGACATCTTCATTCACTATTTATCTATTTTTGGACTTAAGTGCATGGGTTTAATTGCATTTACCATATCTCTATTGTTCTATAAAACTGCTGTGTTTATAAATAATTGTGTAATTTAATATTTGTAAAGTGTGAGTTTTACAGAAGCACAGCGCCCTGGTAGCTGTCACTAATATTACCTTATAAAGCAGATAATACAAAGTGCTTTAATTTATTTTTAATGTAATACCCACAAAGCTGTAGGTGTGGAGCTGAGTGCAAAGTCAGTGAGTCATTTCAGTTCCCCAGTGATTTGTATCATCTCTCTGTTCAATACTGATCCCTTGCCAGGCTGTTGGCTTTACTTCATGATATGTGGCAGAGCAGACAGCACATAACAGAGCTCTCTATGAATCAGCTTCTACCAGGGGAAAATGTGGGCACAGTTTTGGCCTTGATCTAGCCAATATTACAGCCTTGGCAAGTAAATGTAGGCACTACCTGGCTTTCCTCTAAGGCAGCCTTCTGAACAAAAAAAAGGAGCATAGCTGCCAGGGAGTTTGAGAGAGCAAAAGTGTCTATTGAATTTCAGCTTAAGCAAGAGATAGCTTACATCTTCCTGTCTTGGCATTGCAAGAATAAGAGTTACAAGTTAAAAAAGAGAAAATGTAAGCCTATGTTGCCACTCTCAGACTTTGGGAAAGCTGGCAGTGCCCTCTAGAGAACCAGCTCCCTTTGGTCCCTTTCATCCCTGCAGGACAGCAGCACTAGGTGCCAGTCAGATGGAAAATGATGCTGCTCTGCTTCTTCACCGGGTGAGAGCTGTGCTCGGGGGGAGGGGGTGAAGATCAGCAGAAGAGGAACTTGTTTATCCTAACATGCACTTCAGGCTGCAAGTTCACCAGCACAGTGGCATCTGCTGGTTTGCATTCCTGTAAAGTTTGTTAGAACTCCCAGTGTGCATTTTTTGGACTGATTTCAATTAGTTGGAAGCTCACTGTGTGGGAAACCCAACTTCTCATGAAGTTGAACAGCGCCACTTGCAGAAGTCATGTTTTGCAAGAGGTGTTTTGCTTCTAAAATTCTCAGTTTCTTCTTAATATAATATCTAGCACAGTACAAAGGATTTTATTCTTTTTAGGGCTTAGAGGATAGTCTGTGGGGTATAATGTACTCTTACCTACCAAAACAAACCACCTCACTGGTTCTGAGGAGAAGCTTGCGATAGCTCTATTTGTTCAAATACTGAAATAAAAGCAAAGCAGTTAATCCAAGAAGTTCTGACATACAAAAAGCAGTAGCAATAAAAGCTAATTGTCTGTTAGCTCCAGGTATATTTTTATTGAGTGTTTCAATCCTAGCCTAGAAGCATATATTAAGAAAAGGCTCTGCAATTTTCACAGATCAAGCAGCAACTGGAGCAGGCTGCAGTCTCATTTCTCTCTTTGCTTTCCTTCCTAGCCCATCCCTCCCTCAGCTGTCTGCTTCCATTTCAAGGAGCTTTTAATGCCTTCATGTAGCTACTTCTAAAGCCTTTCTCAGTGGCTGACAACCCACAGTAATAAGGTGATTTCCTGATATTCCTACTTATATCTAGTGAAGCAGAGAGTTAAGGAGGAGGTCACTATAGCTCATATGAAGAAGGAAGGGGCAGCTCATTTTCACATGGGTTTGTTTCTTTTCAGTGACAGAAAGCATATTTTTCTCAAGGTCAGTAGCATAATCAAGGCTTTCATTAATTACTTAATGTACTTTGTGTGTGGCACACTTCAGACATTTCCTTGGTAGGCAGAGGACCTGCAAATTTTCTGATATGCTTTTGTGTCTGATTTTGTTCAACACAGCCTTTCTGTCTGGGCATCAAGAAATTAGATTTTTTTAAGATGAGATGCCCCAAGTCATCTATCTTCTGTGACTCTGTCCAATCTGGGTTTCTGTCAATGGAGCCTCCTCAGGTGTTCCAGTAATTTGTTTATTCACCCAACAACAACAAAAGCCACAGACTTCAGTGCCTTTAAGCTCCAACCCCTATCTTGAAATATCAGGGATTTGGTTTTTCAAGTATATTTATACTAATAATTAATAATAATTCAATTATTTACAATTGCCCTCCAGTAATGGATCATGACCAGTAAGACTGCTTGGAAATGAAAAAAAAAGTTATTTTCCTTTTTCAGCCAACCTGTAATAGACCAAAGATGGGAAATGAATTTTCCCTTTAAAAGAGTCTTTGTCATAACCCACATTGATCAGCACTGTTGTGAACATACTGTATTTAGTTATTTTTATCTAGCACGTGGTAGCAACTTATGCATCACTACTGAAACCATCAATTGAGCTATTAAGAAGGAAGACACACTTAGTAATCCCTGCAGTTCTCATTGCAGCAGTCTAACAGTGACGTTGGTAGCAGTGGCACTGAATTTCACTGCTTTTTATTACATTGTCCTTGTTTCATTAGAATTCAGCATTCTTCAGGCTTCTTACAAATTGTATACTTTGTACTTTGCAAATTCTGTTGGCTGTTGTGGGTGGACTGGTGTGGCCAGAAGACCAAGTGACAGTGTTCACAGAACAGAGGGAAAAATCAATTTAACTTTAAAATGTAAGCACTTACTGAGGCTAGAGATTAAATAATGGAGGCGGGCTCTTCTGCCTAGCATGACAGGGGGATCTGAAAGCAGAATAAGATACAGAGGAAAAACAGAGTAAGCAGCTGGAGTGAAATGCCATGTTTGTTAGGCAGGAAATCAATAATCTTTGATGGGCAAGTCTTATAGAAACCTTTATTCTGGGGCTGCTATGTTTGGAAATTGCAACAAAAGAAACAAAAGCTTATTACTTGGAAAAATCCAACTTCTAGTTATGCATGTTTACCAAGCTGAAGGAGTGCCTGGAATCATTCTTTTGCAGAAGAAAAGCAAGGGAGGAGGATTTTGCTGGTGAAGGCTGAATATATACTCCTCTGGGAACAGAAAACACATGGATTTGATCACACCTCTTTTTCCTGCTTCCAGATATCTGTGCTTGCTTGAAGAACACTACTCTCCCTGGGTAGTTCAAAAAACCAATGTGGTCATTAACTTTTCCAAAGATAGCAATGGGGAAGCAGAAGCTCAGGCAATGCAGTGGTTCCTTATGTGGCCCTGGGGAGTCCCTGGTGCATCTCAGAGGAAGGTCATTTCAGGAGATGCAGCCTGGTGGGACCAGTGGGAAGTGGGCCCTAGGGAGCAGCTGGATTGTAGGAATATGTTTTCCAACCTGCTTGCTCAGATTACAGCACTGCCAATCCCAGATGTTCACAAATCACAAGAAAAGCCTGAGAAAGGCCTGAGGTTGGTTAAAAACTTAAAACTCAGATTTTAAAAATAAAATAAGTTTAGGGTGTGGTTTATTACCTTCAAGTTTCTTAGCCTTTAGGGTGCACTTGAGTCATGTTTTAAGTTTCTCTTTGCTACTATGAGGTCTAGGAAACTTACTTAAAACCATAAGCCAAGATTCTCACCTAATCATTTGGCTGTGGAAGCTGAAAAATACAAACTTATGAGAGGTGCAGCACTTACTGATGGGGCCATGCATATGGCAAAACTTGGGAAAGTGTATTCTCTTAGAGAGGGAGGGGAGGCATCCTGGGAAGGGACTGCACAAAAAGGCCTGGGAATTCAGTGGGGATAAATGTTGAGAGAAAGGCAGGGGGACATGGGGTTGTGAGGAAAGTGAAGCTGAACATACCAAATTCAAATTTGCAAAGGAGATGGGAAAGTGTTTCTTACAATGAACTCCATCAATTAACCCCCGTGATTTCTGTTTACCAGCTGAATTTGCTTTCCCACAGAGACTATTTGGTTGATTTATAGAGACAATATGCCAGCATAAGAACGTCACCAGCTCAAGGGTGGTGATCCTGCCCCTCTGCCCAGCCCTGGTGAGGCACATCTGGAGTGCTGAGTCCAGTCCTGGCTCCTCAGGACAAGAGAGACATGGAGCCCCTGGAATGGCTCCAGTGCAGGGTAACAAAGATGATTGAGGCTCTGGAGCATCTCTCTAATGAGGAAAGGCTGAGGGAGCTGGGCCTGTTCAGCCTGGAGAAGAGGCCCTGAGAGGAGAAATCATCAATGTCTGTGAGCATCTGAAGGGAGGTGCCAGGAGGATGGAGCCAGGCTCTGCTCCGTGGTGCCAAGCAATAGGACAGGAGGCAGTGGGCAGAAACTGATGCACAGGAAGTTCCACCTGAACATGAGGAGATCTTTACTGTGCAGGCAACAGGGGCAGACTATCCAGAGAAGTTGTGGAATCTCCCACACTGGAGATATTAAAGAACCATCTGGACACAATCCCATGCCACACACTCTAGGACGACCCTGCTTGAGGAAGGTGGTTGGTCCAGATGACCCACTGTGGTTCCTTCCATCCTTGTCCATTCCATGTTTCTATGGTTCTGTAATTGTTACTCAGAGAAGTGGGTGCTTGGTCTGAGCTGAGGATGATGCACTCATCACTACAAGTCCAGATTAAAACTAACTGATAAGTAACTGTGGCAGCCCTAACTTAGCTTGTCAGCACAATAATACAGTAAAAACCAATCTCTGTAGAGCCTGAAGAAAGACAAAGAGCAACTGGACTGAAAAGATGATACACTTTTAAGGTCATGAACATTTACATTTCTCAATCTTTTAAAATACCAAGTCAAGACAGGAGTGCACGGGGGTGTTGAGAGCTGTGAATTAGCCTTAGCTGTGGGAAGCTTGCAAATGCAGTGCAGAAGTGTAGACAAGGCTGCCTCACAGTTCAAGCACAAGGTGAAGATTTTGGGAATTGCAGTCCTGCTGTCAACTCAGTCACCACCAGCACGGTGAGGATACTCAGTGTGACCAGTGCTCTAGGTGAACGTAGACTTGAATCACTCTTCCATGCCCTTGACTGTGGAGCAAAGAAATGGCACAAAACATTCCATGAGGGGTTTTCCTCACAATTCAGCCGTCCCTGCCTCCTACCAGAAACCCCTCGGCTCAATGCAGAAATTGCATTTGCATTTCTGCATGCTCTGTGGGCTGTTTGCTCTACCCAGTGTTAGGCATATAACTTAGCATACTGGTCTATGGCAGGTGGAAGAAATAGGTTCTTGCAAGTGGTGAATGCGAGTGCAGCCTTCTGTCTCCTCTTGTAGTGTGGTGGCACATGGGCTCTAGCTGGACACTTCAGACAGCCATGTCTGGGTGTGGAAACTACCTTTTTCTCTGTCCAGAAGCATCCTTGGGTGGCTCATGGCATGGAAATTCTATTCTGTCTTGCATATTGTTGAAAAAGATTACTCTCAAAAGAAAAAAAAAGAAAAAAAGTCAAAAAGAAACGGAGCTTTTCCCCTCACCCCCCAATACCTACTTCATTGGATGATGCTTTTTTTATGCTTACAGCTGTACTGAGCCAACGACTTGCTGCCCTGAGAGCTAGTTGGTACTTTGGGTTGGCTAGCTCATACTTACCCGTGTCTTCAAAGACTCTGCAGTGATGCTGCATACTGAAAAAATTGTGCAGATTAGGCACTTTTGAAAATCCCATTTGAAGGATCAGTTCAATATATTTTGTTAAAAAACTTGAAGTAAAATAGAACCATGAAATCAAAGCCAATCTAGCATTAATATTCCACGAAAGTAAAAGTGGAGCATTACAGACATCAAATCAAAATCAAGTCAACAAATTGACTGTGGCACCGGATCAGAATGAAACCAAATTGCCAACTTGATGAAAATGCGCAATGTTTATGAACTCCAGTGATTTACGAAAGCAGCGTCTATTTAGCCAGGAATTTCAAAAAGCACATTTTCCCAGAGCCAGACAGAAATGTAGCACTGAGCTGGGTTATTTTATGGTGAAACCACCATTTCAGAGCAAATTATTTAGCTGCCTTCTTCAGATCCTGATCCTCAGTAATGAGTAAATCCTACCCCTGCCTCCCAAGTGCCATCATATGTAGCACAGTCTCAGAAAAGGACACTCCTGACAAGCAGAAGTTTGTCAAAAGTTATTTACCAGAAATTGCAAATGACAATTTCAGGTCTTTCAGGATCAAACAGAAGCCCTAGAAAATACATTAAAGATCAATTTTATGCAATGTTATATATAACTTTTAAACTCAGGAACTTTCCTTCCTACCTCTTCTATTTTTCAGAGAAATTTGTGCACATCTGGAAATATAAAGCTACATTTTAGCATTAGGAAACTGAAGAATATAAAAAGACCTGGATGTCTTCTACCTAACAAAATAAAGAAAAAGTAGATGACTAAGACAAATGAGTGTAACTGCCTCTTGAACTCTCTTACTCCTTCACACTTGCAGACCAGTGGTGAGAACTACAGTTGAAGAGGGAAATGGAAGAAGTCACAACCCTCTTTGAAATCAGGCAAAAGACTTTTGCTTTAGGAAAAGACTTGTGAAATGCAGATGCTGCTGGCTGGTGCTATAATTCCAAATAGCCAGAGTGTTTAGAAGATCATAAATTTCAGTCATTTTCCAGCAGTACAACTTTTTCTCCTGAAGTCAAAGCATGTTTGAATTTTCAGATCACAATTTCCATCAATCACATTTGTAGTACTTTCTTCCAAGGATGAGCTTTGCAATTTGGTATAACAGGGCTCAAATGCACTCTTACACATCAAGTATCATTTGAAAAAAACCTTTTTAAATTATAAGAATTTTGTGCTTTGAAAGCCACAGAAATGGATACCTTAATAGACTCAAATGCATCATATGGATACATATTACTAAATAGCAGGAGCTGACTGCTTTTGAGGGAACTGCCATTATCTTTGGTGAGGCAGAGGTTTCAAGATTGCATCATGTCATTATTCTATGGAGTGCTCTCAACATTCAGAAGAGTTTTTTTAAAGTAGCTGTTTGGGATAAATAAACTCCAGAGCAACTTGGCAATAAATGGTGCTGATACTGCCTGTCAGCAAAATTAAGAAATGAAAATGTAATGGTATCTCATCACCTCAGCTACATTTTAGAAGTTCTTGCTTTATGTCTTAGAAATGAACCAGACAGCTTCTCAGCAGGAGTCTTTGTCTTCATATGCTTTGTACAACAATATTTATCAATATGAAATTTACCATAAAATCTTACATTTTCTATGCAATCTGCATATAAGCTATTTTTAAAAAACTGTATTTTAATCTCATATTTTCACAGTACCATTTCTGAATTTGTTATCATTCTTGATCCTCTTGATTTTTATTGCCGGAGTCACTGCTAGATGTTAAAATGCCAAAGGACCAACACATGACCAAAAGGGCAGTTTCAGGTTCCTCCCAAAACCTCCTGATTTGACATCACGTGTGCCCAATATTCAAATATAAAGTTATGATTTTTTCCATATTTATTTGATGTGGTAGACAACAGTCTGTCAACACTGTGGAAGAAATTGTGCTGCTGAGATCCCACAATCTGGAATTATTTTGAGGGAAAATGGACAAGATTCTGAGATAACATCTGAGATAACTGGAAGTTAGGATTGCTTCCAACTCCAGAACACCATTTTTATATTTTAATAAAACTTGAGTTGGTCTCTTGCTTTGTAGAGCTTAGGTGAAAAAACCCCAAAACAAAACACAAAATCATGCCCATATTGAATCTTAACGTTACAAACATGATGCTGTAATTTATCCTGCATAATATTTTGCAAAGGAAATTGCATAAAATTCTGTGTATAAAGTGTGTAAAATGCTTGTTCAAAAATAGTTTTCTATAGGGGAACATATTAAGCATAAATACAGAGCAGCAAGTTAAATTGGAGCTTTCAGGTTAGTTCTTTTGGAATGAATTTCCACTGTGGCAGAGAGGCAGCTGAGATGAATGTTAAAGTGACTGGGTGAAAGCTCTCTTCTCAGTCTGTGATCCCAGAGATCACAAACTAAAAAAATGGAATCACATTGTAAGCCCTCAGAGCCTTTTCCTAAATCTGCAATTATGTTACATATTTTAATAAATGCAGAATCCCTGTAATATGTACCTCTAATGAATGCAAAGGCTAATTCCAGTGCTTTCTTCCTAACAGAAAATATTTCCTGTCTTTTTAATAGCAGGATTCAGCAGATATTTACATCAGTTGGTGCTGATGGCTTGTTCCACACTGGCTGCAGTGAGGTCTGGGACTGATTTTTGTTACTTTCAATACCTGTATTTTTATTCAGCAGAAGGCATAGAGATGAGTTTTCTTTTTGATGAGAGAGCTGTGATTTTCTCTCAGAATTAAACCTCAGGTCTTGTTGTCTCCTGCCTCCTTGTACCTCCATTTGTGTAGGTGTTGCTCACCTCATCCTTCTGATCAGAGAAACAACACTTGCAGGAGTTATTCGGGTTTTAAAATATTTTCTTAAGAGAGTTTTATACTGCAGATTCACAAGCATTTCTCTAGTTTGGAAGAGGGATGTCAATCAGCAGCATTGCCACTTTATCAACTGCTCCTGTTTCCAAAATCACTTCTATTGTTACAGTCTGACAAACTACCCAAAGAGTTCGAAAAATTGCTGGCTGCAGGGGCTAATTCAGCTCCTTTTTGTGGTGTTTCATGCTTTCGCCCTGCCATGATTACTGTCCTATTTTTTTTTTTTTTTGAATGTTGCTAAATCACCAGCTAATTACGTTTTATCGAAGCTGCACACAACAGTGGAGTTTGTCCTGTGGCTGATGTACATAAAAACAAGCTGGGTGAGTGAGTGAGTCAGGGTACAGACGTGCCACTCCACCTGGTGCCTCTGTTAGCACTTATTCACACCTTCCCTTTGTTCTTCTGGGCTCCTTCTGCTTTTTACTGCACAGCTAGAATAGGTACTGACTGCTGCATTATGTGCGCTTTAATGTTTTTTTATTATTACTGTGGGAGAACAAAAACACTCATAAAGGTGTATTTTCTTTCTGGCAAAATTTCTCAGTAATGCAGTAGCTTCTTTGTTGGGGAGCTTGAACCTTGGAGAATGTGACAAAGATTACTAGATGCCCACTTAGTTTCCTAGCTGCTCAGGCAGTTATTTGGAAGAAATGAAAAATCCCTAAGCCTTCTTCCATGCTGGTATGAGTTCAACAGTCTGCAAATATCAACGTAGAAATTTACATGCTTATCCCTTGAGAAGTCTGTGCACATATGGTATTCTTTTTCAAATTATTTAATGAAAGCTTAAAAAGCACATGAAATCTGGAATGCTCACTTCCAAGAACACCTACCACATTAAATCAAACTCCCCAGGTTGAATATGGAGGGATTTAAAAAAATGTAATTTACTTTTCTTTTTTGTATCTTCCCCCCTCTTCCCCCAATTCCCTTGCCTCTAGTTACAGTGAGAGACCTAAATTCTCTTTGGCAATTTATTCAATTGCACAAGTGAACCTCTGCAGAGATGAACCTCTGCAATACTGAAATATGGAGGTTTCTACCTTACATGTTAACTATTTTTTTTTAAATATAGAAGTAAAAGTAAAGGTTTTGTTGTCTGCAGTCTTGTTCATGCTGGTAGGCAGAAATTCTAAATTTTCAGGTCTCAATGTGACCTGACAGCATTCCTTCTGTGTTTGTTTAGTACTTGGCAGTTGAGGAAATACACAGCAAAGGAAGACAGAGATTACCCACTCTGGGGTAGGAGGTTGGGGATTGCCTACTATATTCAGCTGCCACTATTTGAAAAGAGATACTGAGCTTGCCAGAGCACCCTGCCTATAATTATTAAACCTGTCCATTTGACTTCTGCTTTGAACAAATGAGGAAAAAAGAAGACGAAATCAAAAAAAACTCCAACTCTTGGCAATGAGATCATAACTATTTTTCAGAAAAATGTGATTTCCTTTGCCAAGATGCTTACCTTGCTACCTGACTGCATGGGGAACAAATCCTGGATTTTCACTGGGCTGTTCTGAAAGGAGCATGCGGAACTATTGCTGGCTTTGTAATGAGCACCCCCAGCCTTCTGTGGGAAGGTTGTTCTACCAGAGCCCCTCTCTCTGCATCATGAACACGGGCTGGCAGGTTACCATACAGTCTCCAGCCCTGTCTGTTGTGTGCTCTACCTGGTGGACCACTTCTGTAATAACCAAGCCAGCTCACAAAGAAATGGGCTCAATTTCTTCCATTTCACATGTGGATTCAATAACTTCTGCCGTGTGCTGTCTTTCATGCATGATCAGAAAGGATCAATGTTTTTCAGCTTCAGCCTTTATAACTCAAGTGTGTTTTTAAAGAGAAAAAATGGAGCTGTGTAGCCACATGTGCTCTCTTGCCAAAACTGCTCCTGATGTTCATATGGACACTCCCAACCTGGCTTGAAACAGATGGTAATGTAACTGTGGTAGCCCACAGCCAAGGTCTTGCCAAGCCTTTGGCTCCCTGGGCAGCTGCAGAGCTTGGGTAGCTTGGTACTGTGGCTGCCTGCCCAGCAGTGCTTCAAACAGGGATCTAAAGACATCCTCCATTATGGGACACACAGGCTTTTGTCACAAGCAAGTAACAAAATCTCAAACTACATTTGTAGGGTTATATCCATAAATACAAGAAAATGCTAGTCATTGTAATCTCACATTTCCACAGGATACCTCATTTGCCCTGCTTTGTTTTCCCTCTCCAAGTGTCCCTCTGGAAAATATGCAGCTAATTGCTTCTTGTCAAATTACTGGGGAACTTCGGATGGCTTTGGCAATTAGCAGAAGTTTCATTTTGATTACTTTGTGCAAGTTTTGTACAGAAACGATGCTCTGAAGACTCGTTTTAGGGAGAACACTATTATATCAATGTAGGTGGCAATTTCTGTCTGATACAGTAACTTTTGGTTTCAGCGAGGAAAACTCCAGGACTGCCTCTTCTAGCAGTGAGATCTGATGCGTCTTAAAATAGGGACCCTTAAAACTGGGATGTGAGAGGTAAATAATTACGTTCATTTATAAACAGCACTAATTGTAGAAGTAAAGGAGCCATTAAAAGCTGTAAACAGAGGGTTCTACCATTTCTTTTTTGATTCTGTGCTCCAAAGCCAGACATACCCATATGGTTGAGGGAACCTGGCAGTGAAAAACGCTGTTCTACAACATTCACCTGAAAGTGACAGCCCAGAGAAAAAATAGGTTTGAACTTGCATCAGCAGTCCTTGGATTATTTTCATGTGAATGGCAGAGTGAAATAATTTGTGATTGCAGATAATGCATGAAGCAATTACCAGAAATATGGTATTTTGGCCCAAGGAAATTCGTGTTCAGGCAATAATTTCAAATGTTTAAAATTCTACGCTCCTGTAGTAGGTGACACAAAATCCTTTTTTGGTAATGATTATATCACTAAGTCTGTCCTTGCATGCCCTTCCTTGTTAGCTATTCAAGCATTAAAAAGATTTATTAACCTTGTCTTAGTTTCAGTAGCCTCTTTTTTTCTACTTTTTTTTTATTTTGCAGTATTTGACATGCAAAATATTATAGTTTTTCAAACCAAGCGCTCCAAGTAATGAACTACTGCATTTAAGAATAAATAGGTGGTTTTACTCTTCTCACTTGGACCTGGACAAGTGTGTACAGTTACAGAAACCCCAATATTTCCATTCTTGGTCAGCCTAGTCCAGCTACTAACAATGAAGCTGATAATATCAGATGTTCCAGAGGTATAAGCAAGGTATTTCAAGGTGAACAGTATAAAGCAATCAATTCTTCAACAATTCACTAAGAATAATGTATGGATATTTATTCTGAATTCCTTTTAAACCTATCCAATGACTTCGTGAAAATTTGACAATTTAAATTAATAAATAGACTTTCACCAAGCCTTGAAAGAAATTCTAGTCCAAAGGCGTAGCATCTTTCCTTTTTTGCACAGAAAAAAGATGTGTTGAATTACTTTCTCTAAAAATCCATTATTAGATATTCCTATTGCATATAATCTTTTTCATTTCTCTCTGTAAATCTTTGCAGTCTGTCATCTTTTGGATAGTCTTTCAGTTTCTTTATCCTTTCAAAGTATATTTTCAGAACCCTTCCTATATCTACATTTAAAAAAAATGAGGAATACAACATTCTATATACAACACAGAAAGAAAATACAATAAAAAATGTCAGTATTTTTTTCTCATTCTCTGTGATCTCTGCATTTTGCATCCTTTCATAGCTTCTGGGTTATGCAGGTAACTCCCAGTTTTTTTTTTTTTTCTGAATACTGCTACTTAAATTATGTGCATAATATTTGAGGAAACTAGAATCAAAATGAAACAAGAACAGAAGCTGAAATCAGAGGAAGAAATAAATGGAGCTGCAATAAATGACCAGAGAAAAAAATAAAGAGAGAACCAACAGAACCCAGGCTTTTCAATTATTAATACCTTCTGGAATAAATTGGCTTTCAGGAGACATGCCTCAAAACTTTTGGCTGGTGTAAATCTTTGAGCCATTGCCTCCATTGGGAACGGGGAACCTGTGCAGGGACATGCACTGGACACAGCCATTTCAGCAGCTTTTCCAGCCTGAAGAATGACATATGTTCAGGAGAGAAGCAAGCTGCAGTTTGTCAGTTTGCAGGGAGAGGA
The DNA here is from genome assembly GCF_000277835.1 of Geospiza fortis. Taxonomy (NCBI): domain Eukaryota; kingdom Metazoa; phylum Chordata; class Aves; order Passeriformes; family Thraupidae; genus Geospiza; species Geospiza fortis. The sequence continues at coordinate 16,769,800 of NW_005054299.1, read as the reverse complement.
AAGCCAGGAGTAGTGGCCTGTGCCTCAGCCAAGTTTTACATGACTAGAGATGGCAGCAGTCTCTAGCAGTGGGAGGGAAGATGCCAGTGGGAAGCCTGGGTGGGCAGGGCTCATCTCCATCACCATGGGCAGCTTTGGAACACACCCAAATGTGGCTCAGGTACAATTGCAGGGTTTACTCTTGAAGGGAGTAAGTGAAAATTTACATGCCTGAGGTTGTGAAGGTCTAACCAGTGCCCGAGAGTGCAGCCCCAGGCTGTGTCCCCACCAGCACCATCCCAGAGGTCACAGCTGTGGGCTCCTCACCTCGGGGCACAGGTGAACCATGGCCACAGCTGTGGTGTGGTGCATATTGGTGTGTGTCTGCACCACAGGGCACTCCTGAGGCATGTTCTCATGAGCCTGCAAGTGAAACCTTCAGCGTTGTCTGGAGTGCTTCCCTTCCTGGAAGGGTGGGCAACCCCATGTCCTGGGGTGAGCCTGGCAGCCCCTACTTTGCACAGTTCCACACTGATGAACTGGGGAGCACACTGTGATCTGGAGCGTCCTGCAGCTGGCCTTCATCAGGAAAGAAACTCTGATTTGGGGTCGAAGATGTGAGGTCACTTATTTCAGTTTCAGCATCAGCCTTAGAGAAATGCAGTGAGCTTGCTGAGCAGCACTCAGGGCCTGGCACTTTTCTCCTGCCCTTGGGAGGGCACTTTGGGCTGGTGGGGGAGCTCCAGCGGTGCCAGGCCTTCTTTTCTGGTGCTGTATGGGGCAAGGCTGGCATTGCGGGGTCAAGGGGAAGCCCTGGTCCCTGAGGCAGGAGGCTGTCTTCAGCATGCAGAAGGGGAAGTACAACAGGTGCCTACTGTGCCTGCAGTACATGAGAATAGGAATGTGGGAAATCACACACAGAATCACAGAATAGGCTGAGATGGAAGGGACACACAAGGATCATTGAGTCCAACTTCTGGCCCTGCGCAGGACACCCCAAGAGTCACACCATGTGCCTGAGAGCATTGTCCAAAATCTGTCTGTGTTTGTCATGGCACTCTTGGTGCTGTGACCACACCCTGGGGGGCCTGTTCCAGTGTCCAGCCACCCTCTGGGTGAAGATCCTAAACCTCCCATGACACAGCTTCAGGCCATTCCCTCGGGTCCTGTCACTGGCCACCACAGAGATCAGTGCCTGCCCTTCCCCTCGTGAGGGAAGTGCAATGAGGTTTCCCCTCAGTTTCCTCTTCTCCAAGCTGAACAAGCCAAGTGACCTCAGCTGCTCCTCCTACAGCTTCCCCTCAAAGATTCTTAACCATATCTGTTGCCCTCTGGATGCTCTCTAATTGCTTAATGTCCTTCTTACGTTGTGTCACCCAAAACTGCCCCCAGCGCTCGAGGTGAGGCTGCCCCAGTGCAGAGCAGAGCAGGACAATACCCCACCTTGCCTGGCTGGTGAAGCTGTGCCTGATGCTCCCCAGGACATGGATTTCCCTCCTGGCTGCCAGGACACTGGTGACTCTTGTTCAACTTGCCACTGACCAGGACTCCCAGGTCCCTTTCCATGGAGTTGCTCTCCAACTTCTTGTTCCCCAGTCTGTACCTCAAGGGTTGCCCTGTAGAACAAGCACTAAGAATGCTCCTCCTGCCCCAAATGGGACTCTAGCATGAGCTATAACAACACAGTCTGTAATACAGCTGTCTGCCTCAAGCCTACATGGCATGCCTGGGTAGATGTTATTTCATGACAACCTGATACCATCTGTAAATTTTCATTGGATCACAGGGTCGAGAAGCCATTCTCCCAGCTGTGGATGAAGAGCTGAAAATACATGTGCATGTTGCTTATGTGCTATAGATATGTTAAGTGCTTTTTTCCCTCCCAGGAATGATGTAGTGTGACAGGGTGGGGAAGCAATGTTACTGTTAGTTTTACAATAATGATCTTTTGATATTTGCTCTTTAACTCTGTCACATATTTTTATTCCATCTTCAACAGGTGTTAATCTCTTTGCAGAAACAGCTGAGCATTTGGCTTTGCTCAGCTGTTTCTAATCAGAGCCAAAGGCAGTCCTGAAGCAATCATGGTATTTTTCTTTTTAAATTGTCTATGCATATTTAAAAAGAAATACTGCATTTCTGTGTGGCTCTGGCTAAATGTGTGTCTTCCTCTGCCTCCATAACACCTGTTTAAAATAATGCAGAGCCAGCTGGAGCCCAGTTGCCTAATTTTGCTCTTTCAATACACACTGAAATGTCCAGGGGACAGACACTAAGTAGAGGAGGAGCCAGCCAGTGAGCCTCCCCTTCATTCTGATTTGCTGCAGGGACCCAGTGGTCCCTGGTGGTTGGAATGGATGTGCAAAGTCCCTGAAAGGTGAGATCATCTATACAGTGTGGTGGTGGTGTCATGCACAGAGCAGGCAGCATCACTGGCTTTAGTAACTGAAGGTTAACATCCAGCAAAACACCTCTAATATTCTTGGAAGTTAATCACGTGGACATCAAAGAGTATATTGCATGTCTGCCACAGAAACACACTCTGAGTGCAGCAGCTCAGGTAGTGTCTGTGCCTTGCTGAGCTTGCAGCTGACTCTGGGGGTACCACTGCCTCCTGACCCTGACCATGGGTTCGTCAGAGAGAACCTTCTGGGATGATCTTTTAGGCTTTGGCTACTTGAAGAAATTTCACCAGGCTGCACCTTGTGTTTATTGTCAGTATGCTGAATGAGTTTTGGCCCTTGAGGTAAGTAAGAATTAATGGCTTTTATAAGTCCAATCAGAAATTCTAGTCCATCACGGGCTCATGTATGAAATGCCTGCATTTGAGGACCATGTTGTTACAACAACAGTGCCTGCTCTAGTAGAGGGGTATTTGACTATCTGTAAATCTCATATTGCTGTACAAAGGAAATTCCATTACATAAATCCTGGACATTCATAGTGAATGTCAAACCTGGAAGAAATCCAAACACATACTGGTATTAAAATGCACATACCTGAGAAATGCTATTAATTTGGTTTCCAAAGCAGAGAATGCTGGTAAGCAGTCAGTTAGGCATGCCCTTCTGTTGATCAGGAAGTATTCCTATAGAAAAAAACCTGGAGCGAGGCTATCTCAATGAAATGGTTTGTGGTCCTGTGGCAAACCAAATCCTCACTTCTCACTCTTTCTGTCTGCAGCTGCTCTGTCCCTGCCATTTGAAATGTTTTCCTCTCTTTCTCTTTCTCTTTCTCTTTCTCTTTCTCTTTCTCTTTCTCTTTCTCTTTCTCTTTCTCTTTCTTCCTTCCTTCCTTCCTCCCTGTTGTAACCCAGAGCCAGTCCTGGTGGCTGCAGAGCCCTTGAGCTGTCCACAAGGAGCTGGTTAGAAGGAGGGAGCACTGACCAGGGTGCAGGATCCACCTCTGCTGGATCACTCTGCCCTGAGGCTTGAAGGAATTTCCCTGTCATTTCTCCTTACCAGGTGTCCTACATATAAAAAAATAGCCTCCAGAAAATCACAATAGGATAATGTATTGTATTTGTGTTACTTCTCAGTGTGACAGTAGTCCCTCGGAGTGGTGGCAGATGGAGGCACCTACTGCAGCCCTGGAAACATTCTAATGGCTACAAATATTTCTCCACATCTAGGTTCTGTATTTTTTTAACTTTTATTTGACATAATTTAGAATAATTTCTGTAATCTTTGTGTCCTTTGTTGCATTGTGTTACAGATCTACAGTATTGTTAAAGAAGTCTATTTTAATTTTAATCACGTTCTGTCACACAGGGGGCTGTTTCATATGAAGTGCAAGAAGGGGGCAGGGGGAGTATAAGATACTCTCAGAAAGCTCTGAGAGGCAGCTTAGGCATCAAGACAGAAGACCTAATAAGTCCTGCAGGTAGAGGAGCAGATTTGGTGGGCTGTGCTAGAAGGGTTGCTTAAGGGTTGGGGAATCAGTGCATTCAGTATCAGCATTGGAGGAGCCTGGGCTGATGCTGAACAAACCGGGAGTTAGCTGCAGGATGACAGGCTCTGTGTGGCAGTGTGGGAAGTACAGACCTTTAGGCAGGGCTTGTTTGCCCTTGACTGTGAAATCTGCCCTCCTCTACTCTCCATGCATCCTCATTTATTAATGAGGATCATATTTACTGAGTCATTAAGTAAGGTCTTGAAGGAACAGGGAGGGAAAGTAAGCTTTTGACAAATGCAGGAAACAAGGAACACAACTGGGAAAGCTTTGAAGAACTAAACAATATTTTCTTATTTTCTTCTTTAGGAATTATACTGGCCAGTCTAATTATTTTGCTTTATCAGTTTGTAGATATTGAACAAATAGGCAAGAAATGAAAACCTGTCTCTCCAATCAAGGGTTTTTCAGCAGCATTAAAACTAAAGTTGCCTCTGATCAAGTGCCAAAATAAACATGTTACTTACTGTATGCTGTCAGAAAGAGAATTTCCCAATTCTTATTTCTGCTCAGATGTTGTACTTGCATATGCTACGAAAAGAAATGAAAATTGAACACTGTGGAGAACACATAGGGTTACTATTCTACAATAGGCAGATCACTGGGCAAATCAATATTGGAATTTCTATTGGCCTTTTTCCTCCTCCCCAGACCAAATACAGCTATTAATTAGTGTTATTCGTGGTGCTGCTGCCCTTTGCAAAATATACTCATTAAAAATGCTTCTTGGTTCAAATGGTTCTTCATAAATTGTTGTCAACTGCAGTTTACAAATGAGAAAGAGTTTGAAGCAAAAGTACATAATGTCCAAGAGGCAATCAGAAAATAATAAATAGAAAAAGTTTTATCTGGAGACCACACGTAGCACAATAACATTATTATACTTCAAGACTAAACAATAAAATGAAGAAAAGCATTAAGTACCTATTAGGACTTCCCACAGCAGCTCTAGAGAGTTGGATACCTTATTTAAAAAAGTGGCATTATAAAACTACACCAAATTTCCCAGTATGGGAAGTTCATTTTGGGCCTTTTTGCACACACCCATCTGTGAGTTAAAAAGAGGCCTTACCACACAGCCCTTTGTGCTGGAAAGTGCTGGTCATGGTCATGCAACACCTCAGAAATGGGGCCGGGGGAAAATTCCCTGAAATCTGTTTCTTTACCACTCAAGCAGATGTCTCAGGATGGCCAGACACAGTGAAGTGCTGTACATAATTATTTTATCCATGGCTGAATGATGGCCAGCTTTGCTGGAAAGCCAGCAGCTGTTTAATGGTGTGTAGTCACATGCTGTACCAGTCTGTCGAGGGAAGGATAAATACATCATCCAGCTGATGTCTTAGGTCATAGTTGAATAACCCAATCTGGAAGTGAGTCAGAACAAAGAAGGCATCC
>NW_005054299.1:16759154-16764439 GCF_000277835.1 Geospiza fortis | reverse complement strand
CATCCAGGTGGCTTCTGAGAAGTGCAGTGTCAGAGCAGTATTGTGCTGAGCACTTGGCATAGGGCTGTTTAACAGATGTGACACTCCTCTGAGTATCCTTTTGAGACTCAAACATTTCATATATAATGTCTTGCACTGTATTTGCATTCTTAGCAAGGCTCAATGCTCCATGTTTTCATAGTAAAATATGTGTTCCCCAAATCTGGTCAGTGCTATGGGGTTAATTAAACATTTCCTTGTTGGTCTTCCCAGGAAGTCCTAGAAGGGATATGAATGAGTCACATCTACAGTCATCTTACAGGCTGGTCTCTGTGTGGGATGCCAGAAGGGATGGGGCTCAGCCTCTTCCCCAGCTCCCAGAGGCAGGATGGAGAGGATGAGTAGGGCTGTCTGCTGCCCTGTGGCTGCCACAGCTCCAAGGCTGGATGCCGCCCATTCCCTGGGCAAGAGGCCAGTGGTGGGGATGGCCACTTGCATGCCCTGCAGCATAGCATGGAGTTTAGGACTGCAGCTACCCTTTGGAGGCCTGTTTTGTTCTGATAATACTATTTTTTGCCTTTTCTAAATTCAGTCTTCTATTTATTCATATGTCAAATTCTTTTCTAATGAACTGCAGCATGAATGACGTACATGAAAGCCACAGTCCTCTGTCCCAAGAACATGAACTCCATATGGCAGCCAGTGTCCAGTGCTGCCATCCTCCTCCTTCCCTTCTCCTGGTGTTGTCAAAGCCAAGCATAGAAAGGCAGCCAGGTTTTGAACCTTTTAACTGTGTCATGGATCCTACTTCTAATAAAACTTTACTATGTCAGTAAAATCTAGAGGAAGGAAAAACCTTTCGTCTGTCTCCTTTATTGCTACCTGTCCTGTCTCAAATTTCCTTCCAAAGTCTTGTGGTTTGGATGGTACTCCTGTCCTTCTGTCCCAGAAGGTTCTGGCTTTGAGGAAGGAAACTAATTTTGGGTACCTGTATATATGCTTCATTTACAAGGTGCAATGAGAAGCCCTGCTGTATGTTTCAGATTCATGCTGTCAGATAGGGTCAAGTCCTTAACAAGACAGATGGGTAGGGCAAAAGCAGGCTGCTTGAAGCTTATTAATTAATCTTCAACAAATGAATCTTCCTGAATAAAAAAACCCCAAACCTACTATTCATAGAGTAAGAATCAAAGACACAAAAAGTAGAGAAAAGTCACTTTCCAAAATTGCCACAGATATGTAGCATCTTGTGATGCAGAGACTGTATTTCTCATAAATTGTTTTTTACATTGGAACTAAGAAACTTTATATTAAAGCAACTTTAAGGCTAATATAAAACCGAGACTCATCTGTTCTCAGGAATATCTTTGAAAAATATTGGTATCTTGATAATTTCCCATTTTTCTTATTATCAGCTCCCTTCCTTATATGAGTGCTATCAGTGTAAATAAAATATCTTTCCTTTGAGAGAAATGGTTTAAAAATTATGATTGGTGGTTTAGCATGACAAAAAAAGGGAGAAGACAATCTTCAGCATTGTCATTAAAGAAAAAAATCATGTCATTTAAAGAATATATTATTCTCCAAGGAAAATGTTAGGACAAATGGGACAAATAGTCCATATTTTGCAAAAGGAACACTTAAGATCTTTCAGTGTTTTATACTAGTTGTCAAAAATACTCCAAAATAATTTATCCTCTTTCTTATATTCTGTAGTGTGGGTACTTCCTAGTTCTGTGCTCCTGGTCCAGGATCCTGGATGAGAGGAAATGTGAAAATACAGGTTGTGTTTATCAGTGAACAATGCTGAGAAATTGTCACCTGAGTAATGAATTACCTAAAAAGAATTGACTAAGACGGTGTAGGACACTGCAAATGTTCATGCTGCTGTAGAGCTTCATGTCAATAGAGGTATAGGGCTGCTTTTAATTGAGTGCTGTATTTCTATAAGGGCCTGTGAAGGCAGATTTTGTACTGGGATTGAACTCCTTTACATTAGCATAAAAATGGATGACTTTTGATCTTTTTCATGCAGCGTACAGAAGCATTTTCACAAAACCCAGAATCCAGTCACTGAATCACAGTAGCAAATAATTAGAAACGGAAATGCCCTGCTGGGTTATTGAATTCTTTCCTCTTAAAACGCAAATACATTTCCTATGATACATATTTTTTCTTGTGAAGTTCACTCTTGAATCATACTTCATGACCATTTCATCATTTTCCTGTGCATATCATCCCACAGATTCAACTATTAAGTGCCTCACTTATGTCTCATTAATCTTGGTTTTATCTCTTGACTGTATCCTTGTTATCATGTTCTCTAAGAATTAAGGAGAGCTGTGGGAAAATCTGTTTGCATGAAATGACATTTAGATTTCTCCAAAACTGCAAATGTAACATTTTTGAGGTTCAAATATATTTTGCTAACCTTTCACATTTCTTCATCCTTTGAATTTTTTCATTTCTGATCAGGACAAGAATCTGAAATAGCAAAATACATGAAGAAAATTATTCCTATGGTATTTTGGGAAAGAAAGAAAATTAGCATCTCGTAAAGCCTCCCTTCTGTCTAGGTACTTTTTGAGAACCAGAAGGAAAATTAATTAATTTTGTGTTCTTCTGAATACCCATGAAATCATCCCAAGTAGTGTTTCGTTTGGTGGGTTGTTTCCCATATGGTGGACATTAAATATGACCTATTCTTCAGAGCAAGCCTGAAAAATAGAAATAAGAAATATACATATTTAATCATAGACATTACAAGTATTCAAAATAAACTTTATTCTCTTAGTTTGGAGATCCTAACTTGGCAGAATTCTTGGAGAATGATGATCTACTAATATTCCTGGATACAACTGAGAGAATGAGCTAGAAAATTACTGATTCTTTTTAATTGAATAGCTTGTTCTGTGCAGAGTAGCTGTAGCCCTAGTAAGTCTGTTACCTTAATAGGGGAGAATGACTGTGCCATGACTCAGGAAAGGAAGTCCCTAGGGTGCAGACAGGCACAGGAGTCACCACCTGGAACTGAGAGAAGATCCAGACAGACCTTGCCATGGATACCTGGTCCAGTGGCATCCGCAAAGACATTGTGACCACTCACCAAGTCATGCAATTACTAAGAATCTGCAGAAGCAGGGGTCTGCCCTGCTAGAGGATTGCCCACGGGGAGCAGAAGAGGACTCTTGCTGACTGCTTCATACACATTATGAAAAATATGACTTTATTTAGAAATCCCAATGGCTCTTCTGTAGGCAAAACAGCTACTCTCTTCAGGTCTCAGTAGTGACTCCAGATTCAGGTCCTGTCTCTGAATTATTCATCAGTGCTAGCTTCATTTTTCCAGCTCCCTGTGAGCATTTTGTGATCCTGGGAGTGAGTGATTTGATATGCCAAAATCCTACCTAACCCTCTGTACAGGGGGTTACATTTCACCTCCTCTTGTCCTGAATGCAGCAACTCACCAAGGAAGTGTTGGGACACCAATTTTTGTCCCTTTGTCCAGCCACCCTTGATAGTGAATCAGATAAAATTTAATGGAGGTGATAATTGCTTTTTCCAGTCACTGTATTTTTCTTTTTAATTTCATTGTTGGCTAATGATCTGTCTATTTTTTCATCTCGCATGTCTACAGGGCTGAAGAACAGTTCCTCAAATTACTCCCAGCTGAATACATCAGCAAGTGGCTACTTCCTAGGCATTTTGTAATACTCCACAACTAATTAAATCTATTTCAGGAGATGTAAATCAGGATGGATTTTTTTCTTGTCCAGCACTTTAAAGCTCCATATCTGAAAACTTCCTACAAACAGGAAGGAAATGCCTTTATCCCTTTGTGACTAATGGAGCTTCTTTTTTGATGATTTTTTTGGTTTGTAGCTCAGGTGTGTGCCTCGTTGACCAGACTGACATTGCTGTTCTTGGCCTGGCTCACAGGGACTGTCTTTATCCATGTTTTGGACGCTTCTGGCTTGTGGAAAGTCTCTGCAAGCAACAAAGATTTTCATTATTATGTATAATTTGCAGCTGGGAGCACAGAGCTATTGCATGACACAGAAAATCTGTCAAACAGCTTGAAGTTCTGACTGAGGTGGTGCTTGACCATGACAGCTTTGCCTTTGGTCTGAGCCCTGTTCAGACATAGGAAATACATAAAGCCATAGTAGTTGAAAAGCGATACTCTTGAAATTATACAAAATGGACTTTTACTTGCAGCTTCAAAGATAACAAAGTGTTCTCTGGTCCAGTAGTGGCTTTGACAGTTTTTCGTGAAGAAAACACCTTATTAGGGGCCACTGCCTTCTTTTTTCAGGGTTGTCCTGCCCAAGAGTGGAGAAATGGCAAACTGACGAACAGGCAGAATTCATATCTAATATGACAAAACTATTCCTACCTTCCACATTTCCTGTCTTCCCTGTCTGCTCATGGTTGGGATGCCATGCCACTCATTCATCACTTATGGTACCTCAGTGGGTTTTATGGAACCTGGAAGGCTTATGTAAATGTTGAAAAACTTCCCAAAATGTTGTTAGCCCACATGTCCCAAAATGTCTTCCACCAATATTTGGCGTTCATGTACAGACACGAGTCCCTCTTTTGTAATTGATCACTTCAAGCTCAGGCATCTAAATGAGATGGGTGTTCTCACTAGATGATGGATGCTTTTGCGTGTTTTCAGAAACACTCTGGAGGGTTGCATTATTTTCTTAGTCAATCATTTGAAGGTGGAGAAATGAAATGCAAGTAATTACTTCCATCTTTTCTGGGTTTGGATGTCTAGAAAAAATAATTGTGGGAGAATTCACTTTGATAATGAGCTATAACCAAAATTTTCTGGTCATTAAAAAGTAAGGAAATTTAGGATATGAAAATTAGAGAGACCAGACAATGGCAGCCTGACTAGGGAACAGAAAGTGCTGATGTTAAAACGAGGAAAATTGTCTTTGCCCTCTAACTTAGCCAAGGAGAACATTGTTCATCAGTATTTGTAAGCAGTAAGTCCATTATGCAAATAGCTTATATTGGTTTACTGCTGTTTTCTTCCAGTTCTTTCCATTCTGACAAAGGCTACCGATATATAAACACAAAGTTAAAAGTCCTGCAGTTATCAAAACTATAATTTTCTTTAAACCTTTTCCTGTGGGGCAGAGACATTTTTTTCTTCTCAGATTTATTATGCCATTTAGCATCCCCTTGGTTCTGACAGTACAAATGTTAGTGGGATCCTATTGAAGAGTGAATCAATGAGATGAGAAGTCATCGATGGCAAAAGCAGGTCAGGACTTCTCCAGTGACCCCCAAAT
>NW_005054299.1:16701154-16759103 GCF_000277835.1 Geospiza fortis | reverse complement strand
ACAGGTTTTAATTATGAAACCATCCAGGAATACAATGAAGCAACAGATTAGATGGAGACAACCGAGAAGAGTTGGCGATTTTTCTTCAGAAGATACAGACAGCAGAAGAGAGGATCTGGGGTTAATTAAATCCTAACCAGCAGGCTGCGAGTGCTAGGAAGGGAGGAAAGCATCGAGCTTCTGACTCCTGTGTAGGAAGGAGAAAAGGCAGCAAAACGGAGACCACAGGTGAGCAGAAAGCTGGATTCAGCCAAATCAGAGGCCATCTTGCTCAGGGCACTCAGGAAGCAAATCTGGGTAAAAGGAGCTGAAGTGGTTTGTGTGTTGCTGACAGGAACAGTATGAAGAGCTGTTCACCACACTGCTCTGCATAACCTCACCCTCATTACACCCTACATCCTAACTATCCTGGCTATCCTCTCAGCAGCCCTGGGAGGATGAATAGGACTCAACCAAACACAAATCTGAAAAATCCTAGCTTTTTCTTCCATCTCCCACCTAGGCTGAATAGCATTCGTTATCATCTACAACCCTAAACTTACCCTCCTCAGCTTCTACTTATATGCTATAATAACTGCAAGCATTTTCCTCACCCTAAACACAATCAAAGTCCTAAACCTATCTACCCTAATAACAGCATGGACCAAAATTCCGTCACTAAATGCAATATTTCTCCTAACCCTACTCTCTCTCGCAGGACTCCCTCCCCTAACAGGACTCCTAACACAAACCCCCCCTGTGCTAGGACAGTAAGGAAGAGTAGTGACAGACCCGCTGGCTGAACCATCATCTTCCCACTTACCCAAGCCCAAAAAACATTTGTACAGAAATTAGAAATGAGGTTGACTTAGATTAGCATGAGTATAAAAAGTTATTACAGACAAAATAAGAGGGCGCTACTGTATGGCTTGATGGTTACAAAGATTGCTTTGGAAATGAGCAAAAATAGGATGTGTATAAACCACACCAGAAAGAAAATGATTGTACTTGCCTCACCCTGTCTCTTGATTATTTCTTCTGTTGTTCTGGAGTGTTTACTGAACTTATTTTTTTACCTTCTCATATCCCTGCCCCTTTTAAAAATAGGAACATTTCCTGTCATATTACTGTATTAGTTTTGAAACCACGGGACAGACTTTGCTACAATGAAGAGGGAAAAAGAATCCAAAAATGAGAAAAACAGTGAGAAAAACACAGAATTCTTAGTTTAAAATCTCAGAGAAAATGGGGTGATTTAAATTAAGAACTACTTGCAAAAATCAGGGCTCCCTTATAATGTACCCTCTGTAGGGGTGAAATGTGCAGTGTGCTTTTATAAAATTTCCAAATTCACCAGAGCAAAGAGAGCGCCTGACATGCAGACATATCTGAACAGCTTAAAACTCCCTGCTGCAGCAAAAGCCTGGGGCAGACAAACCCCCCTCCCCCTTTAAATATGCTCCTAAGGTAAATACATGAGAGAAGGGATGGGAAAAATATGCTCCAAGAGAGTTCTATCTCAGCTGGAGTTGACCCTGAGCAAATACCAGGGTTTCTTAACCCTATTGCCCAGCCATCTGAGTGAACAGCTCCATCACCCAGGCTGTGAAGAAATTCAATTCCACCTGAGTTTAATCTTCCCTAAAAGCAGGTCTTGGGACTTCCTACCTATTATCTGTGACCTCCTTTGTATTTTTCAACTACTCTCTGGCTATCTTACTTTTGCTTAACCCTCTACTGCATCCTTATCTCTCCAGACTTGCCTTCACCCCTTCCTGCTGTAATGACTGTCTCTGTGCTGTGCCTGCTTATTTTTTGTCTTTGAATTGCCTGGATTGGTCTCTCCTAGATGCCTCTTTTCTTAGAATTACATATTTTATTCTTTCATCCTTCATCTTAGGTACAGTTTAGTGTTCTTTCCTTCTAAGTATGTTCTTAGCAGGTAAAGTTCAGTAGCTAAAGTTCAGACCCTGTGAAGAGAGGATTGATTCTTGAGGTGTGGCTATGCAGTCAGACTTTTAATGGGAGAACTTCAGCTGGCTCCTTCATTTTTGGTAGTGCGGCAGGTTCCCACTTTATGCACATGTGTTTGAAGTCGGCATAGAGACTTGCATCCTAGTCACTAATGATGTTTCAAAATCTTTCCTGCTATATCCATTACCAAATCATATTTTTATTCAGTGTTCTGGGTGGAATATGTATTCTACTAAATTTTTTGTCATTTCTTGGTGTTTGTGTAAAACAATCTATTCATGGTATTTGAAGAATTTGAGGACTGAGAAAATTTTAAATTATTGTCACATCAAAGGCAATGAAAGTGAAGTAAAAGCTGTGATCAAGAGTCCTTATCCTGTTTTTTATTTTAACAAGAGAATTTAAAAAATGCCTGCAAGTGCAAGCTGATTGTTGCACTTTCTTAAGTCTTCAGAGTTGCTAATTATTTCTCTCTAGTAGTATGTGTTAAAACCCTGCCATTTATTTTCTGTTCACTGTTCTACCTGTGTGGGGAAGGGAAGAAAAAGCTCATCAGAAAACACAACAATGATTTGAGTTAGGGCAAAGGCTTCCCTGGAATGCACCCTCTCCTGCTCCTTCAAAAACCTCATTGCTTGCTCATTATTAGGCGCCTGCGAGTATGTGAATGTATGTGATATTTGTATAAAGCACAGATGGTTGTGGAGACCTGCAGTCTGCTGCACATTCATTTACACAATTATGATGGTGGTATCCTTACAGCAGCCTTTCAGTACCTGAAGAAGGGACCTACAAGAAAGTCGGGGGGGACATTTTACAAGGGTGTGTAGTTACAGGACAAAAAGGAATGACTTCAAACTGAAAAAAGGAAGGTTTAGATTAGGTGTTAGGAAGAAATTGTTTACCATGAGGGTGGTGAGGCACTGGAACAGGTTGCCCAGGGAAGCTGTGGATGCCCCATCCCTGGAAGTGTTCAAGGCCAAGTTGGATGAACAACTTGGCCTAGAGGAAGGTGTCCCTGCCCACGACAAGGGGATAAAAAATTTTTGGTCATTAATGTCCTTTCCAACCCAAACCATTCTATTGCTGTATTTGTGATGATTCTATTCATGTCATTCTTGTCTGCGGTAGTAAATCTGTCTAAAAAGGAAATTAGAGGGGGGAAAAGTGGACAAGGAGAGTAGACCTGATGACCTACTGTTGATCTGATTATTCTTGGCTAAAGTCAGAAGATGAAAGGAAAATAAGGAAACTTTTGTTACTTTTCTCAGAGGCTATATACCAGGAGGTTATGTGACTTCAGTTCATGCTTGTATTACAGTGACATGACTGTTCTTGAAGGACCCTTGTTACATGGTTTCTTATAACATTTGCATTTATATATTTCTCTGGAAATGTTTATTAGAATTATGAAACCATAAAACTAATTTCATAATGTATATTTAAAGGAAAAAAAATAAAACATTTAAAAGTCCATTTAGATTTCAGTTCTTGAGCTTTTTATTTGATTTTTTTCCCTTTAAAAGTACATTTGTATCTTGATCAGGATGTATTTACTTTTTTTTTCTCTAAGCCTTTATCAATATTATTGAAAAAAATTATCTACAAATTGCTCCTGTAACAATAAGAGTAAATTTCTCTATCCTACTCAGGGCCCGAGTTGTCTTACCAATGCTTTCCATCAGATGAAAGAACACAAGTTATATTATTATGTTCATTAAAGTGAGACTAATGCTGAGTTTTGGCTCAATATTAAGTAATATACAATCACATTTTAAGAAGCAATTTCTTTCTCTAGAGCATCAAGAGGGGCAAAAAGCAGGAGGCATGGGTGAGCAAAATTGCAGAAACTCTACATCACAAAGGATGCTCCTTCCCCAAAGGCTTAAGCCTCATTTCTACATCTTTAGCACTCGGGATGGTGAAAACATGCCAAAATCCCTTGGTTTGATGAAAAATCACACCTTGCAGCAGTCTCACTTTTCTGCCCTACTTGGTTCTGCTGTGCTCATTAGTTGTCCTTAAATGTATCTCCAGTGTATATTGTTTCTCATCCCTGTCCAACAATCAGATGCATTTCCTCTATACCTCACCTGGTCTAATGCATTCTACTTTTTGTGCCTATCTCTGTTGTCTCCCCTCTGACCTCTCAGGTGCTTCTTACTTTCCTCTGTCCGGCTGCTGGCAGGACAGGGTACTTTTGGAAGCATTCCTGGGCTGTCTCCTTGTGTAACACCCCATTCCCCAGTGTCTCCAACCTCCAGCACCTCTATTAACCTTTCCTGACAAGACTGGCTTCCTGTGCCTCTCCTTCTTGAAATGATTCTTACAGAGGGAGGGGATGGGGACATTTATTTCCCTCTGCTGCCAAGCCTGTTGCTGCCTTTGTGAGCCTTTGGAGATCAGAGAGGTAGAATCATCCTCCTCTTCTTTGGGGTGACTGGATCCCCTTCATATTCTTTCAGTTTATCCATGATCCTTACTCCTTAGGTCCTCTAAGGATTAAAGTAATTTATGGTGTTTCTTGGGAGATCCTAGGATATTGTTCTTAGAATGGAAACACTGAAGATTTTGCACGAAACTTATTGAAAACCCTATGGGATTCATTTTGTTCTTTGAAAGCTCTCAAGATCTAGCCCCACATTTTCCAAATATTTGGGATTAAGTTGTTTGCAATGTGATGCTGTATCTTCTGGAATGCATGTCTTCAGAAAGATGGCCATATTGTTCATGATAGAGGAAAAAGTCTAATTAAAGGAGCTTCATTCAGGTTTGTGTGCAAGGGGAATTCCTACTAGAGTCATTGGAAGTCAGCCTAAAGTGGAGATAATTTCAACATTTTTGTTATTTGTCTTTCCCTTTTCTATACACTTTGCTAATTTCGTACATCTGCTTTCCCCCCCCCAGTGTGGTGCTTGTGAGGTCCCCAGGATAAGGTGAGAGATGAGAATCTGACTGCATGTTCTCAGAAGGCTGATTTATTATTTTATGATATTTATATTATACTAAAGAATGCTATACTAAAACTATACTAAAGAAAGAGAAAGGATACAGACAGAAGGCTTAACAAGAATGATAACAAAAACTGTAACTGACTCCTCAGAGTTCAACACAGCTGATGGTGATTGGTCATTGAATAAAAAGAATTCACATGAAACCAATCAAACATGCACCTGTTGGTAAACAATGTCCAAGCCACATTCCAAAGCGGCAAAACAGGGAGAAGCAATCAGATAATTATTGTTTTCATTTCCCTCTGAGGCTTCTCAGCTTCCCAGGAGAAGAATTCTGGGCAAAGAGGATTTTTCAGAAAATATCACAGTGACACCCCATCATTGATAATTCACTCAAAACTTGGTTAAATGATAATAATTCTATGGGCAATTTAACCACATTATTTTAGATGAAAATAGAATTTACTGTCTAGCCTAATACTGTGGTATTAGACAGAAAAAAGAAATACTTGAGCATCCTGTTGGTAATAGGTAAACTAATTTCATTTCTCAGCTGCAGAAACATTTTGAAGAATTTCTTTTTCTTTCATGGAATGTAGAACATGGAGAATCAGGATCTAGTTTTCACTTTCTTAAAATGAGGCCACTGTAATAACTCAGACACTGTCTGGTGTAATAGAGAGAAGAATCTGATCCTTGTATTTCTGCTGAATTGTGCCCTTGCAAAGGAAAATGGAAATAAATGAGAAAAACAGACTCAATTTACTAACAATCTGCATGACACAATCTCCATAAATTGTGCTAATAGAGCAATTTATAAAAATGGTGGTAGTATATTAAAGAGAGCGATTTACAAAATCCTTTTAGAATAATAAGCTAAGAATTGCTGGTAATGCATCTATATTTTCAAATATTGTTTATGTATAAAACAAATTGACTGACTGTTCTCGTTTACTCTATGTTATGTTAATACCAATCATAGACAAGTGCAAATAATGAAATACTCAGATTTTTTTGTTTATCTACAGATTGCATTTATGGTCAACACTTATTTTAGATGCATCACACTTTTTTACCAGAAAAAGATTTCTCACCTGGACCATTGCTGGGATTTTTGTTTATGAATTACTGAAAAATGTTTTTCTGAAACTGTTTATCTTGTCACTCTGATATAAAGCTCAGCATATGAAATTAATACATTAGGACTGCAGTAAGCCACTCTCAGCTAAATGAAATGCTTCAAAATCCATTTGGAGTTTAGTCGTCCCTCCCAACGTAACAATGAAGATTTAACAGGAGATGCTACAGTGAAGTTTTACATGGCTGACACTGTGTAAGGATTTAAGACAAATCCTTAACAGGCAAAATAATGGAAAGACTGCAAGATGTGCTGCTTTATCCCTGATCATGGAGGGATAAATCCTGCCCTGCAGTTGCTCAGCTCCTGGAGGTGGGCTCCTCTGAAGAATGGCTGCATTGTCCGAGGTAGTCATGAAGTCCTGAAGGCAACTGAATTTGTACCCCAAGTGCAGGGGGCTCCCCTTGGCTGAACACAGAGCCACTTGAAGGGCTGGGTCTGTCCTGCCAACCTTCTGCTGCCTCCTCCTCACTCTCTTTCTTCTCCTATAGCACCTTGCTGCAGTGTGTGGTACCCCTCAGCTAAGCAGAACAAGTTGAAACCTCTGGCTAAAGCTGGCCAGATGGGACTGCAAAGTACTGTGCATATCCAGCTACAGATAAAGCCAGGATGAGGTAGTGGGAACAGCTCTATCTGCTACTTTCAAGGCACCAGTACATGGAATGATCCCCCAGGGCTTGTGTACAGGGTTTCCCCCTTGCTGAGCTCCAGGATCCCAAAAGCTCACCCCAAGCAAGGACCACGTCATTGTAGGCTTGTGTGAATTAGGGTGAGTCAGGGGTTGAAGACAGGTTTGGACTTGTTTAAAGAAAAATGTGTATGCAGTTGTGGGGTTTTCTTTCATGTTATCTGGCAAAGACACATGGCACTGCAGAAGAGCAAAAGTAGGAATTGAGGTGGGTCAGTGTGTGCACATATGGAGGTTATAAATACGATGACCTGCTCCAGGGGTGGGGTTGATGGTTTACTGCTTCTTGTCTCTGACACATCACGGTGGTGGAAACAAGTCTGAAGCTGCAAAAAGGTCCTCAGGCAGTGTCTTGCACCTCCCTGCAGGGAAACAGCATGTACAAATTCTCACTGCTTATGGGTACAGCCTAACTTGCTCTTTAACATCGCCTCCTGGAGGGGACTGCTCAGCTCTTCCCATTGTCCTCACATTCTGCTGCCACAAAGACAAATAATTTAGTTAGTGCCCTGGGGCATGGAACAGAGATTCACTGCATGATTCTTAGTTGCTTGGTGGTGACTTCCCTACCTTTAAGGAACCTTAAATCTGCTTAAAACTGTGCAAGGGATTTTTTTAATAATAGCATACTGCTGAAATACTATGGGAGTAGTATCTTTCTTCTCACACTATTTGAAAGACGTCTATACCTAGCTCTGCCACTATTGAACACCTCAATTCTCAGCAGAAAACTTAATTTAATTCTCTTTAAAAGGTATCGTTCAGTTTACTTTAAGGAAGTGAAAGATTAGGCAACTAGTTGCTCAATATTCAGGAGAGTGAAGACGGATATATTTGCATATTCTTTTAAAGCACTGCTGAGAGTGAATGTTTCATGATAACATTTTTAATAGGAGTTAGAATAATTTGTAAGCCTGTGCATATGCCTGAAAGAAATCCTAGTAGACAGTGACATGAAGAAATACACAGACAGAAAATACAAAATATTTTCAATACATACTATTTGACTTTTTAGTTTGTAAAACTTTGAAAAATTTTTTTGAACACTGAACAATTCCAATTTATCAATTAATTACTTCTATGCATACGAACACATGGCACTCCTACAACATTTATTTTTGTGCCAATAAAGTGGCCATATAGTTTTAATTCCAGTCTTTGCTCTTCCACTGTCTGCAACCTTATTTTACTTTCGTTCCTTTCTTCTCTTGCAGTTCAGTTGTTTAAGAGCTTTCTGGGATGTCAGCTTGCCTGCTGTCGCTGCCAGCTCCTGACAATGACTGATAAGTGGACATCTCTCCAGTCACTCCTTTCTTTGTGCTGAGTGGTGCAAGATGGGGGAGCAGGAATAATAGCACATGCACACTATGCACACAGTGAGGTGGGCTCCAGCCACAAGGCGTGACAACGAACGTAGAGATGGAGATGGAGTGGCATTTTCTTATTTACTAAATGCAAGATGTTATCTCAACATAACTTTGAAGAAAGCATAAATATATGGTTAAAACCAGTTTTTTGTTTTTTTCAAACAAAAAACCCCTAAGACTAGCCCCGTCTTTGACTGTTAAACAGGAAAATACATTGTGTACATCACATGTTCAGTCAGTGTATTCATTTGAGAAAATATATGGTATTGATACAATGAAGAGTTTATTTTTCCTGTGGTGAGAGTTACAGAATAGCCTGACTATTATGGAAGTTCCTAATATCTGAGCTTTTTAAGCCTGTTAATGGACAAAGGTGTCTAGCAGCCTAAGAACCCTAGGCATTATAAACTGGAAATTATAATTAATAATCTCTGTGTCAGATTACAGTAAATTCTGAAGTTGCCATGAAGTTCATATCAAAGTACTTGTCTGAAACAAGTGGTAGCAAAGGGATGTTGTCTTAGCTTGTCCACAGGCTGCAGAAGAAGTAACATGAGGAGAGTGCCTCCTTTCTTTCTAGTTGTCTGGGGGAAAGGATGGGCATAAGAATTGGAGGTTTTGGGCTTTGTGTGGAAATGGACATATTTGTTGTTGTCTTATTGCAAAGCTCCCATACCATCTCTGTGATTTCTCATTTGCAGCTCCTCACAGCACTGACTCCTACTTCTTCACAGCACAACCAACAAACTCCAACTCTCTCCTCAACCAGCTAACTCACTCTTTTGTAGCACTCGTCTTCTTATTGGACACAGCTGTGGACTGTTAAGGGCAGGCCTATTCCTAATCTTTGGTGATTGGTACAGCTGCAACTCCTCAGGTGTGAGATTACCTTCTGCGCTATTCTCTTACATTTTATCCCTCCACACATATTCGGGCAAAATTCAAGAAAGAGAATACTAATCAGGACTAAACTATTAGATTTTAGGTCCACTGATTTGGTTCAAAAATCAGAAGGAAGCTGAGGTGCGTGTGACAAATCTCTCTGTGCTTGATGGTATTTAATAGAAGCCTTTGTGGAGACAGTTTTTGTACCTACAAACCAAATTACTGATAAAGTTACATCTCTGCATGTAACCTAGAAAATGTATCAGATGGTACTGGAATATCTATTTTTGCCGTTTGGGTAGACAGCAGAGTATTGAGCAAACAGCACTCAGCCAGAAGGCAAAGTGCTTATTTTCTATGGACTGCCTAAACTGAAGGAATAGCTGTTTGTAATTTCTGGGTTGAACACAGCTTGTTCTTTCAGTTGGGAATGGATTTTGGTCTCAAGTTATCCTCACAGCACTAGATGTAGAGGCAGATTCTTTCACTGGCATAGCACTACAGTAGTCGGGGCACTCACATTTTCTGGCTAGTTAGCAGGACATCTGTGTCAGCTCAGAATCTCATACTTACCGTAAAAACATCCCAACAATTTGTTGGCTCCTTCTATATGTACTATTTACTCATGAAAGAGGTCTGGAAATCAGGCAACCCCAAGATATTAACCATACCAAAAGTTAATGGTTGTTTCAAGTAGCTCAGTTGTCCCCACTTTTAGTGGGGCAATGGACATTTTTTATAATCTCTTTTAAGGAATATATTTGATTCAGCTTTATTAATTTTAATGAGTGAGATGGAGAGAATTGGTAGCTGGTGTTGCAGTGAGTAGTTGTAGGCACAGTGACTCATCTTATGGAAGCTTGACCAGGTACATGAGAAGTGCAGCCTTCACTCTGGGTGTTCAGAGAGCAGGATGATGTTACAAGAGGACAAAGAGCATAAAGTGCTCTCTGAATACCAGAGTAGAAATCAGAGACCTTGCACACATGGGGTCATAACTGCTTTCAAATACCTTTAATATTTTTATTGGAGAAGATATGGAGGCTATGGTGAGGTAGTAGTTTGCCTTAGCTAATGGTGATGTAGGCATGCTTTGGAAAAGGGATTGCAGACGGATAGGCTATTTTGTTTTCTAGAGAAAACATGATTTCTTCTGATTTTCTACTGCTAAAATGATCATTTAATGGATATGGTGATAATTGGTTCTGGGTCTGTTTGTAACTAGTTTAAAACCTGGGCCAAGTATTTGTAGGAATTTTTGTCTTATTGAGAGAAATGAAGGACTGCTTTCTGTGGAGTCTGATAGAGTTGAGTGCAGGGGGTGGGGTGGGTGACAATAAACACAGTGGTGTGGGTGGAAAGAATATGAGCACAGTCATTAAGCATGTAGCATGGTGTTGTCAGATCAGAGAAACACCCCCCTCCACCCTGTATTTCCTTAAAAGAAGGAAACATTCACAGAGTGTGTATATCCCCAGTTTAGATATAATAAAAAAAGAAAACGCAGAAAATGTGCTCTCAGCTCACAGAAACTTCCTGAAATAACTTGAGGAATGCTTTGTTCTGTAGTACTTCAAAAATAGAGATCTGAGACAGGAAAGTGTCATGAACTTCTTATCTGATAGACTGACCAAGGGAAGAAAAAATAGGAAACTTCTGCCAGATCCTTCAACTCAGTAGAAGAGCCAATGGCATCAGTTACATTCCTGTAAGCAGGCGCTGAATTAATGGCCAGACCAAAACGGGGTGGGATTAAAGTGGAAGAGTGGTAAATCTTTGGAGAAAGCATGCACACCCAGCTACAGATGGGGACTTTGTAACAGGTGATGAGAGAGAGAAGGACACAGGGCTGTGCAAGCTGAGGACAGAGGGGTCTGCATGAATAGGATATCCTAAAAATTCAGCACTGACAAAAGAGGAAATCACTACAGGTATGCCCAAAGTTTCTCAAGGGATTGTTGGCACATGTGACATCTCCTGGATACCTCAAATTCTTAAATCTGCTCCTTTTCCCTGAGGTTCCCTTTGAAGATCACCTTCATTTTTTTCTGGGATGGGAGCTCCTGTGTGCTTCCCTGAGGATTCTCTTGCCGAGCTGTGCCAGGGGCTGGTGGTAGGATTTCTTTGCAGCGCTAGTGGTGTGCTCTGTGCTGAGGAAGACAAGGGTGTCCCTAGTGCTGTGAGCTATGTGTGCAGTCCTGGGAGATGTGATCACTCATGTCAGCTATATCTGGACAGTGTTGGCTTGTGTTTCCTATTAATGCAAAGTAATAAAAATATTATTATTATGAAAGTAAGGCTCAATGACAGCCTGAAATAATGAGGGAAAATTCTTGGCTGCATAACAAAGTCTTCTTCTGAATAGCATAAAAGTAATTTTATTTTTGTTACTGTTTTATTTTGAACACAAAATGTGCCCTGGAAGTAAAGGGAATATATTGTTTTGCAGTGCTTCAATAACACATTAACTCAGGAATTCTTTTTCATTTCTAGAAGAAAAATCTCAGTTCAGGATTTGAGAAAAAAACCCCAAGAGCAACAACAGCAGCAGAACCACTCTGAAATACCACAGAGTCACCTTTGGGATTCCTACGCTACTTTTGTTGAGTAGTGAGCACCTTGAATTTAATTGACAATCATCAGCCATCTCCCATCTTTTCCCTCAGCTATACATGTTCAGTTTGATTCACTGAGAAAAGTTTTGGCCTTTTTTGTTTTTTTTTTTTTCCCTTCACTTTTCCATGCAGTAAACAAAACCAACCCCAGAATGAGAGGCTGGTGCTGCTGTGGCTGGAGGGGGAGCAGGCACTGCTAGTGGAGAGCTTCCACAGAAAGTCCTGTCTGTGCACGCCGCTGCTCAGGGTGTTCTGCTAGGGCCACATTAAATGCAGAGGAAAGCTGGATTATTGCCACCCATGGGGCTCTGGAGCTGGAATAATTCCACTGACTTCCATCCCATTTTGGCCATGCTGCTCTGCAGAAAGAGGTACACGGTACAGGGTAAGCCCAAGGTAAGCCCAAGATGCTGCCTCATGCCAGTGCTCGGACGGAGCCAACTTTTCTTCCATTAGGAGGGCTTAGTCTGTTTTGACCAAAAGTCACATTTTACTTAACAATTAAAAAAACAGAAGAAAAAAATATAGACAGAAAGGAAAGGAGGCCCAGCCTGGCTGTACTTTATTTCAGACGCGTGTAACAGGATTTTGTCAGAAACTAAATCCATCTGAAGAGGCATTCTCCTCACAATTGCACCTGAAAGTAAGTACCTGCTTTAGGGCTGTAAATGGAAACCTGAGACTGAGGCTCCTGTTCAAGTCAAGACATCAAAACACAGACCTGGATGAATGGGAAGGGTGCAAAATTATTATTAACCAGTTCTCTTGTGTGCTGAACTCAGCCAGATTTTTGAACTGACCTGTTTCGTCTTGGGAAAGAAGAAAAAGGAGTTAAACAAAATATCAGGGAGTGGAGAAAAGACAGAAGCAAATTTCCCTTTCTGTGACAAATCTCCCAAAGTCCCTTCCCATTAGCAGGGTCTCCAACATTCAAGCACGGAGTTACAAGTCCCAGTCTGCCTTTCTGTCCAGTATTACTCATGTAAGAAAATTGCTCAATCCTGTAGTCCAGCTACCCCACTCTTCCTCTGTCTTCTCCATGGGATTGAGGGTACATTTATCTTCTCAAGGCCATTCCTTGGGAGAATGGAAAGCTGCGGAAGTTATTGAATGAACTAAGATAAAACTTTTCACATAATTAACACAATGAAAATGAACATTACTAAGCATTTGATTATGTTATTTCTGCTTCATCTTAGATGCTGAAATGTTGTGCAGAGTTCAGAATAAGTCTAAGGCAATTGCCAGGAAATGAAATGAAGCCAAATCACAATATGGCTTCAATAAGTGTTACAGGCTAAATGAATTAGTTTGTTTCCTATTTTACAGCACCAATCTGTGCCTTAGTGGTTCAGATACCAGAATTTCTTCTGACCTGTCTACATGTGTCAGGTGTGACTGGAAGGCCATTACCATGCACTGGGTCAGAAATAAAGAATGATAAAGCTTAGTTAGATCAATCCAACACAATGACTAAAATAATCAGAGATTATGTTCTATTTAATTTGTATTTTTTACAGTTTAAAAATACAGAGACTAATTGCAAACACATGCAGCACCAAAGTCTTCATGTTCACACAAACCTGTCCTTGGGATTCAGAGCTGACCTCTCAATGCTGTGCAGAGCTGTATAAAGCTTTAGGTCAAGAGATGGCTTTCTCAAGTATAAAAAGAAAATACATTCATTTCATCAGTGTTAAAATTCAAACCTGTTCACCAGTGTACTTGGGTAATTAATTGAGAATGTTACCATCATAAAAGTAATTAATCTAAGGTTTGTCATTGTGTTTCCTTAGAGATGATTTTGTGTCTAAAATCTCTGAACAGGACTTAAAATAATGGGAAGTTCATCTCCAGAATGGACTGGGGAGCACAGGAGGAAATAGAGTAACAAGAAAAAAGGAAAAAACAGAATGAAATTTGCGCCTCAGAATTTATTTTAAATTAAAGCATAAAAGCTTGGGAATTGTACACTCAAACAAATTTGCCACAGGACCTGATTAGCATCTTCAGAAGGAATAAAAATAAATCAATTTCTTAGATAATACTGTCAACATATTATAATTAATGCATTTAAATATGTGCATTTCTTAAGGGCAGGTACTATGTTAGCAGTTATGTTTTCAGTAATTTTTGCAAAAGAAGCTGCATCTCATTATATAATCTTTTAGACCCATGCTATTCTTTCATAAAGGAGCCAGTTATCTTGTTTATGGATTCTTGAGAGAGCAGAGCTGGAAGCATTAAGTATTAATGCAAATGCCTGAAAGTACATCACTGGAAATTCAATCTCTTTCTTTTCCTTTTCATGTTATTTCCTTTTTCTAAAACTGTTTTTGTTGCATTCAGAATGTTACATATGTCTGTGAAAAAACAAGCCAACTTTTCATTTACAGAAGCTACAGACTTGTGCTTTTCACTCAGGCAAAACTTCTGGCTTAGAATGCTTCTCTCATAACATGTAAATTTCAATAATAAATATAATAAATCAAATAATTAGTATAAACCAAATTAACTCTTAAAATATTAAGGAAGAGAAAGTGTCCCTCACGTTACAGTGTTTAGTTTGTATTTAGTGTCTCCTGGCAATTCACAGAACAAAGCAGAAGATTATTAACTCTGTTCTCAAATAATTTAATATGGTTTTTTGGTTACTTTAAGCAGAAGCAGAGTTAGAATAAAAGGAATAGGCTTTTACCTGCCTCTTTCAGTGCCCAGACTTTGAATTATATTTGATACACTGATGACAACTTAGAATTGCATCTGAAATGTTGGAAGTAGAAAACGCAGTGAAAGCTGTTTATACAGAACAGACACTTTGCAAGTTTACACCAGAGTGACTTTTATACACTCACAGTCTTTGGATCAGGTTCATGAAACGGTCATGCCCCTGAGCGATTGCTGTGTACCCTTCTTTGCCCTGTGCTGGCCACGCTCATCCTGCCTGCTGCCCATCAGTCCAATCTGCCAGACAGCACCATTGGGCAGCACTGAAAACACAGAAATGCCCACATGTAGGAACAAGCTGGACACCCCCTGGCACAGGGTTAGGGCACAACTCTGCAATTGCTTGAGATTTCCCCAAACACTGTGACAGATGCTGGCTGAGGAGCATGTGTGTGGGGCTTGCATGAGACAATAAAAGGTGCCTTCTGTGTAAACTGAGGTTGCTGTGTTTTCTGACCTAGTGCAGAGCTTGCATTTAATACATTTGAATTCATGTAAATAAACACTCCTCTGTTCATCTCCAGAGACCTGTGTAACCCTGAAGATGCACACTAAGGCACTCAGGGTTTCTCAGAAAGGAGCTGTAGACTCTTTTCATTCTCCAGGATATTCTGAAGTCTTCCTCATCACAGATGCAACCATAGAGACTAAGAATTTTCATGTCCTGATTCGCCCTTGCACCTTGGCGCTACTCTGTAGGGAGTCAAAAAACCAAAACCAAATACCTTTGTGAGCCAGAGGTTCCAGTTTCTCTTACCTAAATTTAGATGTTAATAAAGTCATCTGAGTCATGCTGTGATCACTTTATAATCAATGGAAAAATAGAGGAGCTCCAGGAGGGAAATTTATTCCATCCTCATGTAGAAGTCAAAAACTGGTCAGATGAAACACACCCTAAAAGATCTATTTTCTTCCATTGACTTTAAAGACAAAGATTTGGCTGAGGTGTAGATATGTTTGCTTTAACTGTGCAAGGTTAAAAGAGGGTAACAGCATCCCAAGTGACTTCAGTGCGCATTGGGTCAGGTCTGCTATGAGCGGTAAGGACGTGCATTTGAAGCCTGTATAATGTGTTAGGTTTGCCCTTTGAATACAATAGCACTGTGTAGCTTTAGTGCTCAGCAGCCTTTTGGAAGGAGGGCAGTAAAACTGTGGCTGCTTCACTAATGGTAGTGCAAAGCAGACTTGGCTTAACCTAAAGGTCAGGAGGACAGACTGTAATTCACTGGTCTCTGCTTGGCTGTTTGCCAGTTCAAAGGTTTCAAGGAAGGAGGAATTGTGCACAGTATCATTTGCAATGTCCAATGACTCTTCCAAAAATGTGGAGTCCAAATTCAATTTTTTGATAATCACCCAAAGATTAAAAATTGTCTTACTCAAATTATTTGGTGAATCCTCATGTTCAGATCAAAGTCCTAACAACTTGGACTATTTAAGAGCAAGCACAAATTAGAAATGTTTAAACATCAATAGCTTTGCTTGTGGGCAGGAGAGATAATGTTTGCAGGATCAGGTTTTTAATTTGAAAAAATAATAATACAACTAAGGAAAAAAAAAGCATTTATACTGATAAAATTATATTCTCTGGTTCACTAGGATGTAAATTCCTTTTTACTTACTCAACAACTTCACAGGGCACAATGGCTTTCTGAGGTAGCCATCACAGACCAGAGCTTCTCTAGATAAATACATAAATGAGAGTTTATCTTATTTACAGTACAGCAATTTTCATCCTGTATATAATAGAATTTTCCTGTATTCTGTGCCTGTAATTGCCTTTTCTCTTTTATAGTATGTAATCAATTACTTTTTATAGTCAGGTACCTCTATTTACGTGAATTGAAGTTTTATCATTATATTGCAAGTGTTCATCAGAATTTACTTTCCTACAGGTGAAAGTAATTTCTGGCCTTCCCCAAGAGAGGCTGAAAGCTGATGCCTATTGATTTAGGTGTTTCCCTGAATTTAGCCCTTCTTGCATACATCCAAATATTTTTAATCAACCTCCTCCTTTATACCCACAAGCAGTAGTCTTTCACTCTTGGCAGCTGAGTCAGCCCTGGATCCTCTGTTGTGTGGCAGCAACATGCACCAGACTTCAAACATGATTTATTTTAAATATAGTGCTGATAGAATTCCAGAGTTTGTTGTTGATGGATGAAAAATTTCCCTGCCAGTCTGGGACTGTATATTATGCTCTAAATGTGATCTAATAGTGCAGCTGTGTGAATATATATAAACACATATATGTACTTACTGTGTTTCAGAGGATATGGAAAAGTGTCCTTTCAAAGACCAGATTAGTTGGGAGATATATATTTATATAAATCTGTTATAGAGCCTCCTATGAAGATGTATTCATCTGAAGTTCATGCTCTTTCCTGTTATCCCACATTGCTCCAAAAATAGAGTGAAGAAGAGATGCCCTCCATCTATGACTTATTGTCTACCTGAAGTGAAAGCTTCTTCAAAGCATCTGTCGGAGCTGAGGACACAAGGATTTCTGGACAGAATGAGGAGGAAAGGGGAGTCAAAAGGGCTGCAGTTCACCCACCAGCCCTCTGGCAGTGCAGATCCCCAGACATGTGCCATGGTTGTTTTTGTCCAGTCTGCTTATTCATATTATGGCTGTGTCTTTTCATAAATGATGCCTGTCTTAAAAATTAGTATAATCTTATGTGCCAAGGCTCCTGGGAGGTTAGAGACCATCCAGTAGCCTTTTTGTAGCTCTGGTTTCTAGGCCTTTGCATTTTAAGTTAATTGTTGAAGTTAATGCTCTAAACTATTGAAAGGCTGTTTTCCTGTGATTATCTTTTAAATATTCAATGGGAATGAAGAAGTGAGAGCTTTTGTTAGTGATCTTCATAAATTTCAGGAAGTCTGTTCCTGAAAGTGAGGAGCAGTTTAGTTATAAATGGAGAGCTTATTCCCTCATCATAGAAAAATGAATAAAACCTATGTGAAGGTTATAGACTGAGATGTAAGCGCAGATAATCCTCTTGTTTTGTCAGAAAAACAAGGTCCTAACCTGACATTTCTGTTCAATACTGAAGAATGAGGATATCTGTTTCCTCTAGAGCTGTCCTGTTCCAGTCTCGCTTAAATGTTCCTTTGCATGCGCAAGGAGAAATGTGGCGCTTGTGTGTGATCACATAACACTCCCTTCTGGCCTGAGAGAGCCGTGAACCTGCTGAGGTGGGACAGTCCAGCAGGGCACACCAGCTCTCCTCCTTTGGGAGTCTCCATGATGTGCTGCTCTGGGCAGGGACTGCCACAGGGCGCTCTGCCTATAGTGCAGAGATCCTGCCACGTTGCAGCAACCTGTACTATCACAGGCAGGCTCACAGACACGTGAAAATGCTAAAAAAACATGCACAGGAAGTCCCTGCTGCGAGCACTATTGTATGAGAGGACATAGTTCGTGTTTACATTGGAAGGGAACGGATCTTGGTTATTTAAGAGTTTCCTTAATTAAAACCAACTTAAATCTTACCTACATAGTCTACTGCATCCATCTAGCTTTCCCTGAAGGGTGGGAGTTAAAGACAGATCTACTTGAAGGATTACAAACCAAGTTGAACATCTATTTATATGGTTGCGAGAGTTACGTGGTTTTGTTTTTAAAACAGTATTGGCCAAAAAAAAAAAGTTTTTGAAAAGGCAGGAGGGCAATGGACTGTTGCCAGGCTTTGAGACACACTGTGTGCTTGGTGGGCACTTCTTTTAGAAGATCCCATCTGGAATTTATACTTCCATTCAAAGCTCAGTAGTCACCAAATGACAGAGCTGATGACCTCTATATTTGGACAAAATTATTGTCAGTTTTGTCTGCTGTTCTTGGACTCTCATGGAGTGTTGCTCACTTTCCCCAAAACTGTTAATTATTTTATATTTGTTTGCCAAATGATTTTAAACAACCTTCTCTGGTTTGTGGAAATTCATAAATTGCATGCAGTGAGTCTGAAATAGCCTTGTGATCTAATTCTTAGGATGGAAGTTCCTTTTCCTAATCAGGTGTCCAGATTCAATGAACAGGATAGCTGATTAAGCAAGTAATTGCAGGTTATCCAAGCAGAGTGAAAACTGCTTGAGCTATTCAGCAAAAGAGATGGCTTGCTTAGGGAACTGCAGATACAGATTTCCTTTGTAAATCTTTCCCACACTTCATTGTAAATTGAAATATTTTTCTTAATACTTACAGGTTTTGTTGGAAGTTGTAAGTGCCTGAGCTTGATTATTGTGGCCATTCCAATGATCCCAAGAGTTGCTTCCTAGTGGGAGAACCCATTGCACAGTTTGGGTCATGCTGCATTGACCTTTCTCAGTGAGGTGCATGGAGCTGGTGGGTGTGTGTGTGTGATAAACACCTGAGCCTAAATTTAGATGTTTGAGGAATATTAAAAATGTTCACTTAAATATTAAAAAAAATCCACTTAAAAATGCCTGTACTTGATGAAGAGAGAATTTGCAGTCTATCTTGGTGCCTACCTACCTGAGTTTATGTCCTGTTTTATTTTATCACTGTCACACTATTGCAGTAAATAATAATCATTTACTCTGGTTATATTAGGGGATTAGATGCTCTGACATTTATTTAACATGTTCCATTTTAATATGCCAGGACTTTGGTCACTGGAAATAGGAAGCTGCTGTGTATTCTCTGTATAATCACACACATCTGCCACATATGTGGCTTTAAGTCCACAATCTTTAATGACACATCCTATCAAAGCCTTTCACTTTATTGTGCAGCTTATAAAGGGTCTCTCAAGACACTGCTGTGCCTTTTCCATTGATTTCATTGTAATAGAAGCAGTGGACCATGGGTGAGCCAGCAAGACTTTTGACAGTGTTATTTGCTAGGGGGTGTATCTGAAATGTGCTTTAAAAAATGTCAGGTGGCTTATTTATGACCAATACAAAAGGCAAAATTGAGAATTAATCAAATAATTATGAAAAGTAGATTTTACTCAGAAATAAAATATTTGCAAACCCTTAGAAAATGCTCAGCTGCATGTAGAGCTCTGCTGCTGCCAGGTGAGACCGGTGAGAAAGAAGCTTATCCAGGAGAGATGTGGCTGGATCTCATTCCCATTTTTCCAGCAGCCAGCCCTTGGCCCTGCTTTTGCAAAACCCGTAAATTAACACAGGTGCACACTGTTGCTCCAAATAATGTTATTAAATGTATTGTTTACTGGGATCATTAACTACTGCTGTAAACTACAGAAAAAAAATGCAGCCTGGTTGCAATTGATCTTCTGCCTCTTCAGAGAATGAAGGAAAACAGTGATCCTTACATTGACCCTTTCCTTAGCCTCATCAATCACAACTGGAAATGAAAACATTTTAACTGGCTCTTAACAGTGCCAGGGATTCGTCACCTTCTTTTGACTTCCCTTGTCATTCCCTCTCTGCAGTCTTTGGGTGATGCTTGTGGGCAAGACCAAAGCTGTCAGGAGCAGGGCTGCATACCTGCCTGCTTTATCACCAGGTTATTGCAGGCTGTAGGCCAGACTAAAGCAGTGACTGCTTTGTGTGGCTCACTGCCACGTTAAAGATAATCACATCTGGGATCACACAGCCTTGTGAGCTGTGGAAGCCTTTACCTATGGCTTGTCTGTGGTTGTTTAACATCTCTGTGCCTGTGCCAGCGAAAACTTCTGGGTGGGACCCCCGGCTCTTTATCAAGAGCACATGAGAGACTTTGCTATTAGGTAAGTATATACATTTGTGACCACCAAGAGACAGAATGAAATATGAAAGCACAGGAGAGAGAGCAGAAAGAGTTGACATGCAGGCAGGTTTACTGCCAGATTTGGGTGACTTATGGCTCCTCTGGTGCCTGGGAGCTTCTGGAAAAGGTCAGAAGGTTCCTCCTATTTTGAAACATGAAACCAGTGCTCAGGAAAGAGCTTCTCATAAAGACTGCTGTATAGAGAGCAAGGAAAGTTCTTCAGTGAGGATGTGGGAGATAGTGGTTTTAGCCACCAACAGTATAAATTTTTCCATGGTGTAAAAGGGGTCAGAAACTCTGGTGTATGTCTTACTTCAAGGCAAGGACTGACCAGTGCAATTGGTGCAATACTCAGGGTGAGCCTTGAAGCCAAAAAACCAATCAGATGCTTCTGAAAGGCAATGTATGCATAGAGCTGAGGTGTGGGGAATTCCTCTTATGTGGTTAAAAGTGGTTAAGGAAATGCAGGTATAAAACTATAGCTTTGCAACAGATTTTTCAGCTGTGTTTCTTTTTATTATTTTTGGTTTGGTGGCACCAGAAACCAGCTCTGCCCTGAAGGAATTCAGATGATAGTGAAAATGTATCAATAATTTTGATTATTGCAGCAATAGGTACAAATTCTTCATACAAAATGATCTCTATTGTAAGATTTAATGTACTGTGATGAAAATAAATCTGGTTTATGGGAAATTCTTCTGGATATGAGAAAATATTTTAGGTGATGTGAGACTGACTGCATTTCTTGCAACGGGTAAAGCTCACAGTTAACTGGGAAGAGATTTTGAGTAAGTTTTGATATTTGCATATGATCTATTCTTTCTGAAAACACACCTGTGTAAACTTTCTACAACTGCTAGTACTATGAGATCTTGGTTTTTATAGATCAACAACGTAAACAAAATTAATCTGAAAAACTCCAAGTTTTTGGTAGGTTTTTCATCACTCGTTGTTTCAAATGTTAATTGCTTGGTTTTGCATGCTCTTATATCCATATACAGATGTTTTGAATACTCTCATAAACAAAAAAAAAAAAAAGTCCTAGGCAATCTCTTAATAAATTTCATGCAAACTCTAGGCAGAGTTTTTCATTATTTGCCTGCTATTCAAGTTCTAATTTTTTTGTAAAGTGGGATTTGAGGAAGGAGGAAAAGGATCTGGTCGTATATTGCACTATCTCTATACCTGTTTAGGAAGGGACACTTTGTTTCAGGCTAGGAAGAGAGCATATAGGTAGTATTTTAATGGTGACAGAGGAATTGAAATAATAATAATAATAATAGCACTGCCACCACAGCTGAAGTCCTGCCCTAGCTATATTTGTTGTACAAAATAGCAGAACTATTTTGCCATGGAGCTCACAATCGCCAGAAACTTTTGGAAAAGAAAGGGTAGACAACAATTATAGAGCTTGGGTACATCATCTCTAACATATTCAATTGCTACCTGGACTTGTAAAAAAGTTAGACTGTAACTTTTAGCATGTACTCCCTGTGGAACAGTTAGGTTTAGTTAACTAAAACCCCATGAGGTTCTGGGAGACTTTTCATTATTTGCCTCATTTTAAGGGTATATTTGACAAATACACAAGTAAAAGCACTACAGTAATAGTTTAAGTGAATCAAAGAAAGAGCAAAAAAAAAAAAAAAAAGAGAAAATTAAATTACACTTTCCATATAAAAAAATCAAGAAAAAGGAAAGGTTGTAATTTAGCTCAGCTAAACCAAAGATAGTACAACATAAAGTACTGTACTTCATATGAGTAATTCGCTTAAAGAGTATAGAATCCCCCCAAATAAGAACTAACATGTATTTGTAAAATCATGATCCTAAGAATTTAATGAACCGAAACCTTTAATAAAGCCCTCAGAACTCTCATTTTTAAAGCCTTTTTGTGGTTTGTTAGTGGGATTTGTTTAGAAATAAAAAAAATACAGGGAACAAAACTTTTCTGATATTTAGAAATGTCCAACCAGTTAAGCACATACTTATCTTTCAGCACACAAGACAGCCATTCATATTGGTAAAGCACTTTGGTGTGCAGTTACTTTCACATATGTGATATATCAGCTATATTTGTCATATGGGGATACATTTTGAGCTTAAATTTAAAAAGTGCATTGAAAATTAATCATGTGCTTAATGTTTTGCGGAAGTGAGGCCAGTTCACAAGAGAAGCTTTGTGTGCTGTAATGTTAAAATGCTTTTGTTGGATACAAGAAGAAAGGAAAGATATTGGAAAAACCCTCTCACTTGCTGAGAGCTTTTGGAAAGCTTTTGAAAGGGTGGAGTGGAATAGCCACTTGCTGTTTAGATGATATAAAGTTGGGCATGGGGATACATAAATCCTGAAGATTCAAGGTACAGTGAGATATATTTCAGGAGGATTTCCTTTGCATTAAAGCCAAGAATGTTAACACTAACCTTTATTATTTGCTATCCTAAATGAAACTTCCAAATAAGTGCTTAGGTAGAATGAAAACACCATGGCTGAAAAATAACTGCCAGTGGACATAAAATACCTGAATATGCAGATACATAATTGTATTTCCAGTAAAGCCAATTATCTTCCCAAACTTAATACATTTAGTCAGAATGTTTGAATAGTTCTGTAGATTTAAAATGCAACAGGGTAATCATGTAGTACCAGAAACTCCTACTTCAGTCTCTTAAAAATTGCCTAGAACTATAGTTTCATTTAAAAGACCCAAACTTTCTAAAATCACCTTATACTGAGTACAGCTAGGTAAAATTTATACTTGTATATTCTTTTCTTGAAACACTCTTCAGGGACAGAGGATCAGTAAAATCTTTTTATCTCAAGTAACTGTAACTTACTTATTTTGGAAATAACTTTTCAAACCTACTTTGCTTTTATAAATATTTCCTATAGCATTGCCTCAGTCTTTCCAAAACCACTACAATTTTCATATGTTCCATGGTGGCTTACTAAAACAGATAATCAAATGCTTCCTCTGTGGTGCATCAACTAGTGTTATTTAACCAGTTAAATAAAAAATTAAGGAAAAAACAATCTGATTTTGCAAATCAAACTAGAAGTTCGCCTACTAATAATAATCATCATCATAATCATAGTAAGTAGCATTTTTGCCTGATATCTCTAAATATGCAAGTAAGATTTATGGTGAATGTTATTATGGTTTATATCACTGGTTTTGAGGAGTGTGAAACAATCTAAATCTGGTTCACCATCAGAGATTTGATCCCCTGTGGTGACAGTGTGTAGCCTGTCCCGTAATACACTATGTGTGTATTCAACCATTGTGGTTTCTAAGGCCATAACATAAAAATTTGTATCTTCTTTAGGCACGCTGGAGATGGCAGAGGTTATGAGGAGAGCATCTTAGAATCATGGAGTCATTTTGGTTGGAAAAAGTCTTTTAGATCATCAAGTCTCACCACAAACCCAGCACTGCCAAGTCCACCATAAAACCATGTCCCCAAGTGCCACATCTACACGTCTCTCAAATGCCTCCAGGGACGGTGAGTCACCCACTTCCCCAGGTAGCCTGTTCCAGTGTTTAACAACCCTTTCCAAGAATAAATATTCATAAATACCCAATCTTAACCTCCCCTGACACAATTTAAGGCAGGGCTCCTGTCTCGGGTAGTGGGGCCTGTGTGCAACTGCTCCCCTTGCACTCTGCAGCTGCTTTAGCTCAGAGGGCTTGAGGTCTTTCAGCAGACACGCCTCAACAATACTTAATCTACATTTAGAGAGGCACACAGAGAGGATTTTCTACTTGTCTTCTGATGAACTGTGAGGACATCTGAGAGGCTGAAAAACGCCAGTGTCTGACACTGTGTGAGCTGGCTGCACAAGGCTTTCTGCACTGCCAGACTCCAATGACTTCTCACAGAGAGTGTTGTGCTCCAAAAGCATACATTTCTCTCTAAATGGACACGGCACTCCCTTCCTGTGTTCATAAAAAGGCTTCCAAAAGACAATTAACAGATTCTTTCCTGTGCTCTGGTGTTCCCAAGAACGTTCCCAGCTACTACCCTGCTGGAATGTGTAGTCCTGCAGAAAGGTAAAAGCAGGAGTTTTCCATGCCCAGCATCACACAGCAGAGTTGTTTGCTGTGAAATAAACTGTTTCAGGCCATTTCATTTACTGAAATTTAAAAGACAGATAAGAAAATATTTTAACTAAACTTGCCCATTTTTTTTTTCTTATGTTTATCCACAACTACAGATATTTTTTTGTCCTTTTCTAATTTTGCATGCAAAAAACCTTTATTGACAGGTTGTGAGTAGCCACCTCTATTCAGACTATTGCCTTTCAGCATAACACCTGCTTAAGTGCACAACCCTGATCAATGCGCTGAAATGAAGTAATATCACAAGTGGCCAAAGATGTGTGCCAGTGTTATGCAAAAAACCCATACTCTCAGGATCAGATTATGTCTCCTCAGGCCATGGTGCAAGAAGAAGGCACAAGAAATGTCTTCATTATATATATATATATATATATGTGGAAGGAAGACCCCATATTCCAGTGTCTAAATAGCATTGCTGTAAGTCATGCTTTGTACTTGTCTCAGTCAGACAAACTCAAGGTAAGGCAAGTGCAAAGTGTTTATCCTAGATGACTTCTAGATCTACTGGCAAAATGGGCCTCTCCTGAAGGAAATGGTGGGTGTTGGCAGGACTGAAACATCATCCCTTCTTTACCTGAAACATAATCCTGTTCCTGTTGCCTTGGCAGCAGATGCTGGGTATGTGTCTGCATCCCAGAGTATCTCATCTTTTTTGTGTCTAGCATGCAAATAGGTCAGGCAAAAGGAGGGCTGTGTCTGAGGGCAGCCCTGAAAGAGTTATTGGCTGGGACAGGGTGAATAAAGTGGAGGACGATTAAAGCCTCCAGAAGATACATTCTGATGTTGAGGTCTACCCTTCTGCAGAACACTTTCCATATTGAACCGCAAAAGCTTAAATGCTTTGGTAATTTAAAACTAAATTTAACAAAAAAAAAAAAAGTGTACAGCCTTTTAATTTTAGATTAATTTTAGATTACCATCTCTATGATAAAGATGACCAATATTGCTCTATGGCTGGTATTTGCTCTATGTGGCTATTGAACTCTTTGGGATGTTGTAGATAGTTACAGTCTGTACTGTAACATTAGAAACTAAATTATACCAAGCTTACCTCTATTTGGTACTTACCTGCACTGAGCAAACATGGAAAAGTTAGTTTCTCAGCAAAGAGCACCACTGATCAAAAGCGTTTTTTAAAGTTTGCATCAAACAGGAAAATAGTAAGAAAAATACAATCTTTTTTTCTTATACCACTGCTTCATATAAAAACAAAATATTTGTGCAGACAGAAGTGGCATAAAATGATATAGGATTTAATTTACTTTGTTGAGGATTGAGTGCCATGTAATAGAAAGATTTCCAAATGATGAAGGTTAAAAACACTGAAGTAGAGAAAGTAATTGTAAGACATTGCATTAAAAAAACCAATTGATTTTACATGCCATTTGACAGCAGACTTTAAGCTTCACATACTCCCTTACATAGAGAGTATGTAAACATTATCTGTCCATTAACAGTGTTGAACTGGGAAACTAAAATTGTCAAATTACTTATAATTCAGGCAGCAAAAGAACAACATAATCAAACACAGAGCAACATACCAGCTTTGCTGTTCTACACAACTTAGTGTTAAATATGCACTACTGGGCCTGATTCCGTTTTTAGACATGTCTAACGGGACACAAGAGAGCATCTGAAATTTCCATGATGAACTACAGATAACAAAAAGATGAGTTGGCTAGTAGGATTAAGTAACACCTTAACTTTTACTTAGTACTCAGAAAATAATTTCTATTTCAGTTGAAATGAAAGTGGGCCTCATAATTAAAAAGGAAAAATCCTGCAAGGAACCACGCTAAGACCTGTATATGCTGTTTACATTGCTAACAGCGACAGTGGGAAGAAGTACTGCAGCAGTAACTATTTCTTTTTCTTTGTAATAGAATGCAATGTAGTTAGAATGCAATCAGTATGTTCTGAAGAGAAGACAGTATAATTCCCACTTTGACAGGCATCAAATAATAATTTAAAAGAACTGTTGAAATTAAAACACATTAATTTTAGAAATATAATCTAGGCTACCTGAGAGCAGCGAAGTGATATTATTCTCAGGGCTATGGTTTGCAGCCTGTCACAGAAGACCTCTGGAGGGTTTTTGAGGCTGGGATGTTCCTTTCCCTGATGCCCAAGCACTGGCCTGGAGGCAGAGGAAAGCTTTCCTGGGGATGAGCTCTGTGGCCTGTCCAGGACCATCCATGCCTGGATGTTCCATACCTTCATCTGCGCTTCTTGTAAATCTACTCTTGAATCTAACATCCAGATGAATCTTGTAGATAATCCTTGGAGTCCATCTTGTTCCTGGAAAAATGGCAAAATTTTGGTTTAGAATAACATAGATATTCTCCCAATAGTCTGATAAGCAAAGAAATGGCTTTCACTTAGGCTCCTGCAGGAAGTGTAAAGACAGAACTGACTGGGAGGACAGGACAGAAATGGGAGGGATCGAGCGCATAGGTTTCCCAAACCAAAGTTTGCTTAATGCCTAGCTAGCCTCTGGCTTGCCTGTGAGGTGGAAGTTGACCTCAGGAGCTGTGGTTTTTGGCATCGTTCTCACTGAGCAACAGCTAGATCAATTCAGCTCCATATAAACAATTTACTCCTAAGCTGGGGACACACTTGCCAAGATTTAGCCTGATGTGAATAAAAACAGTCACATTATAAAACACTCAAATAGGAAGGTCTTAATGGGAGAGCTGAAAGACCCTATGACCATTCAGTGTGACTTCCCAGTTGGGTGCCACTCTTAAACAGTGAGAGAAAACAGGCCTTTGGAAAAAATCCCATCTTTATAAAAAAAAAGTTAATTATAAAGACACATGATGTAACGTTAAGTGCCTTTGGAACACAGAAAGTCAGATTTTCTTTTCTTTTCCGGGGTTTTAAGAAAGGCACCCAAGAGACAGGATTGAACAGAACTCTCTGGAGGTTAAAATAAACAGCACAACTATTGTACTGAGACCTAGATTATACACTTGCATTGCTTATGAGTTTCAGGGAAAGTAGGCTCAATTGTGTTTTATTGTGAAAAAGTTCAGTTTCTGATCAAGGAGAGTAGTGAGATATCAGTCAGCTGCAGTTTTCCAAGTAGCACACCGACAATTGAAATAAGGGTTCCTTTGTTTTACTTTACTAATTAAAATAAAGATTTATGCATTCACTCCCTGATCAGTGACAGCCACATTTTTAACATAAATGCAAATGTAAATGTTCTATGGCTTTGCTGTGAAAAAAAAATTCTATTGGAATATAAAATTTATGTAGCAAGTGTTACTGTAAAATAGTATCTGAAAAATACAGCGTTTAAATTCTATTTGAAAAAAACCTATTTCCCAAAGTGTGAACTTATATTGGATTATCAGTGGTATAAATTGAATTTACATTCTTCTACAATAATTAATTTGGCAATGTTATGTATAGTTTATAGTTATCTTATATGGATCCTTATCACCAAATGTTAAAAATATGAAAAGGTTTCAGCTATAAACCTTCTTTTCTTAAATTAACAAATTATTAAGAGTGATTCAACTGTGCAGATCCTACTTTCTTTTTTTGGCTTCCACCTAAATGCATATTTTTGAAGGCATGAACAGAAATCTTTTTATCTGGTTTTAGTCTGGCTAAGGAGAAAATCAAATACGTCATCATGTACGTCTGAGCAAAGAAAAGAATTCCACAAAGCAACAAATAATTTTTGAACAAAATCCCTAGTCAACCACTTTGCAACAGGTAACTTGTCTGATATCATATAGATACCTCACTGTGTGTTTCTTGGAAAAATGAAATAAGCATGGCTAAAAAAGAAACTGGGTAACTGTAAATTTTGAGATGCCTTGCAAGAAAAGTTCTACTAGCAAGGTACTGTCAGTTCTTTGTAGACCTTAAAGTCTTATCTGAGCATGGAAAATATAATTTTCGATGGCCTTAATGTGTAAATTAATAGATAGGAGAAAAAAAATACTACTAATTGTGCTCAGATATTCAAAGGTATAATGACTAACTGCTATTCACTAAATAAACACTGAAGCTACAAGAGGCAGTATTTTATTAGACTTGATTTAGGTAAGCAGCCAGTGAAGTTGTAGAATAAATGACATTATAGAAAATAACTGTGGAACCAAGTGAACATGAACTAATCCCATTTGAGACACAAATGGGACAGCTAAGACTAATAAATTGAAAAGATTAAGTTTGATTAAATGTGGCAGATAATTTTCATGAGACTGGACTGGAGAATATAAAGCCTCAGTGCAGAGGAGGGTCACAAAGCTGTTTATATCATTAAGAGTTTGTATCAGAAGTGACACAGAAAGATTTTTGAAAAGAAGCACTGGATGTAAACAGATAAATAACTGCCTTATTGATACTGAGCCTGTGCAGTCAGACAGAGAGCCTCTAAGAAAGAAAAATTTTGTGGTGGGTGAAGAGAGCTCAGTGTTATAAGTGAAAAATCGTAGTGCTGAGGTGAGAATTGCTAAGTCAAGCTGACTCATAACTCAGAAAGAACACTCAAAAAAAGGCATGAAGTTCTTCAGCTGCATATTTTTAAAGAAAATAGTGAAAGAGAAGGTGAAGTGGATGCTGATTCAGAATAGACAGGTGTTACTCAAAACTCAAATAAATACTGCAACTTCTTTTCAGAGATGAAATGAGGCTGCATAAGGAGATAAAGACAAGATGGATAGCAGGAATACATCTGGCAATGGATGCTAAAGGCAGAAGCAAAACTGCAAGAGGTTTCTGTAGTCAACAAGGGAGAAATACCTTCCCAGGATTTTGGCAGAACATTTGCATGAATTTGCTTGTCCAACTGTATATTTCTTCTAGAAAATTATAAAAATGTGTTCCTATCATAAAGCTGGCTATTAGCAAAGATAATATGTATATTTAAGAAGAGGGGAAAGGAGGCAAGGTGTTGATAAACCCATTTTTGTGTGCATGGATGAGACCTGTTGTGGTAAATGTTTAATCTTACTGATGCCCTTCAGCTCTGCTGGGTAGAGTCAGAGGTAATTCAACTTTGCTGTCTACTGAGGGCATGAAAGAACTCAAGTATTCTATCTCTTTCCCATAAATAAACACTCTACAAGATAAAATTTTAATAGTGCTTTAATAAATGTTGAGGGCTTTTGTGGCAGTCAATACTAGTTTAACAAAAACATTGTACAGGTGACCTAAAGAAAAGCCAGGATATCCATAGGGGATAGGAAAGAAGCTTGGCTAAATTTCTCAAAGCTGGGAGAAAATTCTCAGAAGACTCAATAAATACAGAAGGTATTGGTCTGAAAAACAGGACATGAATAAAAAAAGTTTTCAGTTTCCCAAAGGAGATCAGAGGGGGTTAATCCCTGTGACTTTCTTTGACCCTTCCATTTGTATATATTTCTCATGTAGGAGTTGAATTTT
The DNA here is from genome assembly GCF_000277835.1 of Geospiza fortis. Classification (NCBI taxonomy): domain Eukaryota; kingdom Metazoa; phylum Chordata; class Aves; order Passeriformes; family Thraupidae; genus Geospiza; species Geospiza fortis. The sequence goes on along the minus strand of NW_005054299.1, from coordinate 16,729,518 downwards.
ACATGAATGATGAGATCATCCGAAGTAAAACTAATAGTGGTAATAAAAGGATCCCACAAGGCCTGGAACTTTATATTTTGGAGTAGAAGGAAATCTCTGATTTGGGAGCAAGGAAGAAGTTTTCCTGTTTGCAGACATGGATCATTTCAAGGGGCCTCTAGCACTGTTTCCTACAGCCCTGGCTCCCCTTGAGTAGGAGACATTGCAGTGGGAAGGTTGTGGGGTGATCTGGAGTGTCCATGAGTATCCACTCACGTGGGTTTGCCCCTGGCTCAGTGCCTGCTCTGTGCATCCTCTGCAGGGCCACGTTTGTCACCGGGTCAGATCGAACCCAACAGGCCAGAGCAGGAGGCAAGGAAAGTTTAGGTCACTCTACTCCAAAAAAATCTAGATTCTGGACTCCTCTGGTGATTTCTGGAGTAATTATTTTATTTCTTAGTGTCTTAATGCCATCTGTGCAAGAAAAGAGGCAATAATATCTCCTTTTTCTCCTGCAGATGGATTGTAAACTTTCAGACACAAGGACTTCTCTTTTTCTGTGTAAAAAGCACCTGGAAAAAAGCAATGTTGTTATCTCAGCTGGAGTCTCTTTGTGTTACTGTACTACAAATAAATCCTACATGCATATTCGCCTTTAGACATCCAGGAAAAGAAGGCCTCTTTCTATGAGAGATCTCCTGCTGTTTATGCAGGAAAATTCACTAAAGTCTAGAGCTTGTTTATGCTGATTATCAGTTGCTACATCACTTTCTTTTCCTTAAAGAAACTCAGAAGGATGAGGAAAAATCACAAGTACCCCAAAAGTAAGGTATTTCAAGAAGACCAAAGGCTGACATTTCTGGTCTGTGGAGTAAAAATGTAATTTCTTAAATGATATCCCAGCTACACAGAGGCTTTAGGTTGTACCACCAGCTATCTTTATACAATTGTACAATTCTCAATGTAAAGTCTCTTTTTCTCCTATGATTTCCTTTTCTTGTTCAATTTTTTAAAGTGCTTTTTATCCAAACCATCACATGAACAACTCTTCCCTTCCTTTTCATGTTAAGAGTGAGAGGCAGCAGGAGAAACCTGGTGAGGAACATCAAGGTGAGAACTTCGGAAGAAGAGGCTTTTTCTAAATATTTCCTGACCTTAAGGATTCTGAGGGCCACATCCTACCACATTCTGCCTGAATAGCATCACTTTCTCCAGATCACAGTCAGTGGAACTGCAGTCCAGCAGGGAGCAGCAGGGATTTAGGAACTTGCCCTTATTGGGTAAAAAGGGTTCTACAGTTGTGCTATGATGGAGAGGCTGAGGTTCAAGAGAAACTTGATGTGTAGCTTGACAGTATTCATGGGGACATGAACATTGCAATTGAACATGAAGACATTGGAAAATGCACAGCCCATCCACCATCCCTTACAGTATGCAAGCAGCCACCATCATCTTCTGGGTTGTAATGGAGTTTTCAGTATCTGGTGCTTCATGGAAAACTGGTTATCTTCTAGGAAAAAAACCCAAATTCCTTCCATTCGTAACAAGGAAACCTCTGTAAACAAAAACAATGAATTCCTGCCAAACTGTTCTGTGACACACTGGTAATAATGTTAGCCAGTGGTTATTTTGCTCTTTGAAAACATGATTTCTTTTCCTTATCATAATTCCAAAGAACAGGACATCCTTAAGTGTTTAACACCTAACTTGATGAGGTAACCTTTTTTCATTTTTATATGATATGGAGATAATTCAATATGATGTATTTGTTACTTTATTGTAATTATTTAACAGAAGCTAAATATGTTAATTTTTATACTCTACTTGAAATTTTGACTTATTGGTCATAAAAGGCTCAGTTTGAAAGCAAGGCTGGCAAAAAAATGTCTTTTGTGAGATTTTGCATTTTTTTCTTATAAAGAAACCCTGCCACATGGCAGTAACTGAACTTGTAGAAAGGAGGAAGTTTGGTGAAAATTGTATGAAAATCTATTTGGCAAAGTTAAAATGTGCTAGCAACCTGGTCTCCCTTTAGGGAAAAGATCAGGGAGAAGAGAAATGTTAAAGAGCTTAGCTCAGTCTAAGCTTCGATGAAAGTAAAATTTCTGGGCCAACCTGACATAACCAAGCCCCCTTTCCATGTAAAACTGGGATGACTTTAAAGAAATATTTTCTCCCAGGGAAAAAAATAATCCTTAGGATTTCTCACAGAGTCTTATGTTGAATGTGTTTCTGATTTTACCCACTTTCCCCACAGGCCTTCAGCTCCCTCTCAGCATTTCCATTGAGCAGATTAAAATGTGAAGGGATAAGAAGGTAGGGAAAAAAATCAATTCACTAGTTACAAAACCTCTTGACTTTTAATAGGAAAAATCCATAAATAAGAGAAATTTCAGTGCATGTTTCTTTCAAAATCGTCTTTCACACCTTCCTGTCAGATGAGGAGACTCACAGCCAACTACAATCTGATGCTTCATAGATGGCCAGGCTACAGCATAAACTGTGGAGAAAACTCAGAACTGGAAGAAAACTTCCATCCTTTTGACAGAGGGCTGCCTTTAGTGGGATCAGCCTCCCCTTAGATGGAGTCAAGCCCTAATTAGTGGCTCTCCTTTGGCCCAAAGTGCCGCAAAAACTCCTAGCCTTTTGCCTGGTGGGTCTTCTCTTGATTGACAGGAGCACCATCAGGGACAGATACCTTACAGAAACGATGGAATCCACCAAAGCTCCAGGTGCCCAGGTTTTGCACAGGGCCTCTGCCAGTGTGTGAGGTGGTCTGGATGGGAAGGTGGGTGCTGTATGCTCCTGTTGCTCAGCTGCAGAACGAGATCCAGTTGAGGCAAATTAGATGATGTGCTCATTTTCTGCATGTTTTCCTAATGCTTTCTTGGTTCTGTAAGCATTACAGATGGCATGTCCTGAGAGTTTAATTTCACTCAGATGCATTGCTCAGCAGAAGATGACTTTCAGTGAGAAGTTGGCTGCCAGTGTTTTGTAGGAGGCCCCTCGGGAAGCCCACCTGGCTCTTTTTCAGCCCCACACACCCGTTAATACTTAAGCACTTTCAAATGCCACACAGATTTCAGTATCATTCTGCTAAAAGCTGCCTTTTAGCCTAGAAGTACTTGCTGAAGAGTAACGATGAATTGCAGCTGCTGTAGTCAGTTTTCAGTGTCTACATCTGCACGGCCCAAAGGGTTAATAGTTGGGGGATTACAGTCATCTTCTTGAGAAAATGGCATGAAATGAGTGAAAATACAGGTGAATTGCAGCCTTTCCCCTCCCCTTCACTGTTATCTGTTATTGCCAGGGTCCCTACTGAATCCTCTAGACTACTTCTGTGTTTGGTGGCAGCTATTTCAGATGCCTTGGGATATCAGCTATCTTTACATGTATTCATAGACACACACTGATGTGTTGGTAGCTGCCTACTGCTGAAGGTACATGGGAAGAGACAGCAGGCAGTATTTTTAGAGTTTCTAAGTTTCTCTCTGGCTAAGATTAATTCACACTTTTTATCTTCTTTTCCTTCTGGCTCTGTTCAAAGTTTGCTACATTTCCTTAGCACTCAGATTGTTCTTGGGCTTTCTATTTAATATTATTACAATTCTAGTTTCTAGGACTCTGGTACTCAAGGTAAAGCTAGAGAGGGCAGCTCATCATTTGATTGATAATACCACCATTAAATTAAACTTTGGTTTTTTTTAATCCAATAAATTGTTCTTAAGCTCATGACTGAACCTCTTGTTGATGGAAAATGGTCCTGTAATTTAATAGAGACATTAAAATCATGAAATACTGTCAAAGAGCTAAGCAAGGGAGTCTGTTTATCTACTGAAGGAATTTAATAACTCAGAAATCTACAAAACTGACATTGGTTCTAATTGTAATTAAATCACACTCCAAAACTGAGCAAATATTTCCTGTTCATGCCTCAGTTATCTCTGAAGTGGATACGGGAGTGTTCACTAAGCATTCAGATGTAAAGCTCCAACATTCCTTATTAGGGAGATGAAAGCTGTCCCCTTGGCTGCTGGCCTCACGTTGCTGCCAGAGCTACTGACCCAGCACAGTGGCCAAAGAGCATCCCAAGGACCTGCCCTCTGCTGTGGGAGTTTGCTGTTCACTGCATTAGTTTAGAGCATTATTTAGCTTTATACTGAGTTCCACAAAGTGTGTGGGAGTCTGTGGATAGTTTTAATTATTAAGTTTTAATTATTATTTTTTGAAATGGACAAGTAAAAATTTTGCACAAAAAGTCAGAACAAGGTCCTGATTTTACTGATTCAAATAAGTATTGATTTGTTGGAGTCCTCAGTGGTACAGCTAAGGATTATCTATACATCTCTATAATGGTGTATACAGTGGTTGTGTTTGAGGTCTTTCAGCTGCCCTAGTGAAGGTCTGGAGTGACACAGGGTGCCAAAGAATAAGTACATGAACAGTTATGTCTCATGTATTGTTCAGCTACTTAATAAAATGACAAAGGGGTTTCCATACACTCAGAAGACAAAAAGCCTGATGAAAATTTATACCTGTAAGGACTAAAAGGACTTCACCAGTGCATCAGTGGAAGTGGAAGATGTGATTCCTCTAAATGCCTTCAAGCCAGGTTTGCTTTAAATAAAAAGTAACATTGTGTGTGACAGAGGTAAAATAATGGTCAATCAAAAGATAATGAAGCTGGAGTCTGACAAGAAGAATTAAATGTAAGGATGAAAAGCTGATGTGGCAAAGCAATGTGGTGCATACATATGAACAAAATGGCACCGGATTTGTTTGGACAGGATGTTAAGAAGAAAAAAGAACTGAGGGCTCTGATAGTACAGCAAAGTATTTGTTAAAAGTTGAAAAGGAAAGAGTAGTGCCATGCTGCATTTACCTGGAGGTTTATTTGGAAGTTAACCTCTTAAACAACATATGAGGAGGCAAGAGATTTGCAGTCTCTCTTGACATCACTTTTGATGCAAAATTAAAAGGTGTACTAAAGATCTGCCTCTCTAAGGTTCTCCTTAACACAATAGTTCTCCCTGTGGAGCACACATCTCTGTCTTTGGTCCATTGCTCTAAGCCTTGACAGAGGTGTTGCCAACACCTGTACTCTCTGTGTTACAGGCAGTGGCCACAAACAACTTTTGCACAGTCTTGTTGTGAAACTTCTTGACTGCCACTGGCTAAATGATATTCACTCTTTCTCCCTGAGTTTCATACCTAGGAGAAACCACCTCATAATACAAGAGTGAATGCTGCAAGTGGTATAAGAGAAGGGAGAAGGAGAAACGTGCTCAGGAAAGCACGCATTTGCATGGTGAGAAGGAACAGTGACCCAGCCCGAGCCCTGGCTTTTACTCTTTCTGGGCTCCTGTTGCAGAACTGTGCAAAGGCATAGGAGATTTGCCCAGACACATTTTAGCTTAATAGCTGTTATTTGGGAATGAAAGAAAAATATTTGGCTGTCAGCTGTAACTAGAAAATTATAATCAGTAATCAAATAACTACCACCTCCTTCCCCCCAAAGTTAAGCAAGCATTAATAATTAGCTGTAGTACACGGGTGTAATTCATTACAATGACTGATTATTTGTAAATGTCTGTAACATTTTGCCACAGCAATTAGTCATTCTTGTTTTACTTATCTGAATTCTTACACGACAACCATGAAATTGTAAAACATCAGTATTGACAGCATTGATAGCTGGCTTAAGCTACTATGTTTTTGAGGGCAGGTTTTAGAAAGATCACAATTTATTAAGTACAATCTTAGCTTACCACCCAAGTAAAAAATAATAAGTTCACAGAAGGAAAATATAAATATAGATTTTTTTTTTCCTTTCAGGAAGAAATATGAATTATAGTCCTTCACAAAACAACAAAGCTTGTTCTTTGAAAGAAAAACAAACAGGCTGTTTTGTCTGCATGCAATTCAGATATCAACTCAACAGTGACCAAAACACCCCCTCACATGTTGAACTGATTAATTCCTTGCCAGGAGGGATCATGAGAAACCTGGATCTAAAAGGCTTTTTAAAACTTCATTTGTCTACAGAGCCTGCTGCAGTTGGTTTGGTCAGTCAGAAACCTGGTATCTATTCCCTAGTAAATACTAGAGCAGAAGAAAAGCTGTATGTTTCATTACAATATGTGGTCCACCCTGATTTGTTCCTCCTGCTCATGTTTCCTATCTCATGTATATTTGTTTTCAGATGCAAGACAGGTAGCAAAGAAGAACAGGCTTCATAGTATAGAGTGGATGGGCAAAAGGGAACCCCTGGGTTGTGAAAACCTGCTGAGCTGGGTACAGATCTGCTCCTTCAAGTGTCTCAGACCCTCTGCTCATCTCTCTGAGGAACTGAGGAAATGAAATAAAAACATAGTAGGAGTGCTTCAAATAAAACAAATATTAAGAACTTGTTCCATAAGTCATGTAATTAGGATTTGTAGGTATTTCTCACACAATTCCCACACTGGGCTAATTTATTCTGAGGAAAATTTCACAAGAACCTAAGCAAACCATGACTTCAACTCCAGTTTTTAAATTTGACTTGTAATTGTACACAGAATCTGAAATGCCAAACAATAATAACATTGTTAAAAACAATTTTGCATTGCAGAAAGAACCTTACTGGAAAATGGGAACTTAATATTTTTCAATGCCACTCAATGCTCCTAAGTTTTGAAAGTTTGGTGCAAGGACACCATCAAGACCTGCAAGGAGCCATGTGACTGGTACCCAGGTAGCTGCCTGTGGTGGGATGGTTTGCCTTGCTGCCACAGAGACAGGGTCCAACACCTCCTCGGTCCTTTTGTGACATCCCACTCACCAGGGCTGGACTGAAAGCTGTTGTAAGGGTATTTCAGCTATCTTGAAATTACCTCTGCCAGCTTGGACAGTGGCCCCCTGCACTCCTGCCTCACACCCATTCTCACCATCCCCCAAGTACACAGATGGCTTAGAGGGAAGATGGCCATGTGCCCATCTGCTATTGGGATTTTTCTGTCTGTTGCTTGTGCCATGCTATAACACTTTTCTGGGTAAATTCTGGAAACTCTTGTGCAAAACAAGATAGTGAATGCCTGAAATATTTTGTGGAGTAAACAGTTGCACTGAATTTCCAAGACTTGAAAGGACAATTAGAGTGCAGCCTAGGCACAAGAATGCCTCTTGAATATTGAGTATCATGAAGCTACAAATTAGGGTAGTCTATGCCTGTGGAAGGAAGATTCAAATGAATTCTTATTAGAATTTTTTATCCATCTTTAGTTACAAGACTAATAAAGCAAAAGCAGACTAAGCTAAAAGAAAAAACTGTATCCCCTCATGTGAGAATAACACCTAAGCCCCAGTGCACATGACTATAACACCTATGATTTAGTTTGGGCCTCTATTTTAGGCTTCACATTTCACTTTTAGGTCAGTGTTCTCTCAGCACATTGCACTCCTAACAATTACCTGTAACTTTTGCAAAAATACACAGAGTACATGCAAAAGTGAAAAATAATAAGTCTGCTCCCAGATGCCTTTTATCAGCCTGTTTTTCCTGACACTTTGGATGTGATGCTCAGCCAGCTTCTCTAAAAGTGGGCTGAGAGTTCCCACACTTGATAGGGCTTTCACAACTCCTGGGCAAAGTCCTAACATTACTAAACTCCATTCCTTATTTATTCCCATAAAGCCAAGATTTTTGCCTCCAGAATATGTTATTTCAGTTCATTAGCAAAACAAAAGTTTTCCTTATGAAATGTACAAATTTAAGGCTCATTATAAATGAAAACTGTATTTATAGATCTTATGACTTCATTTTGATAATAAAAGTGCAGAGTCCTTACTGTTTTTTTCTCTGTCACAATCACAAAAGGGCAAAGAGAATTTGCACTTATTTCAGGCTAGATTTTGTGTAGGCTTAAGGACCTTCTAATGGAGTTGATTGCAGAAAATTACCTTGCATTGTATGAGCAGAAGTTAAGATTAATTTTAAAATAAATAGAGTCATTTCAGGGAGGCAAAGTTTGTGAAGTTGAATGAAGTGGCTAGTAAAGTCAAGTGGACTGAAGTGTTCAGGGGTTTGATTAGAGGCTTGAACTCTCCTCTAATCAAAATCACAAAATCTAGAAGGAATCTGCCAAACAAGCAGAGTGAGAAAATTTTAAGAAAATATTCCCAACACTATTTGAGACAACAGCTGCCTATGAATAATGGTAGGAATGAGCATATTCAGCAAACAAAAATTATTACAGAGACATATCAGGAAAGAAGTCAGTTCCTACAGATCAGAAAGCACGGGAAAAAGTGAAAACTACCAAATATTACAGTGAAATAAGCCTTCTAAAAAATAAGTTAAAATATATTGAGAAAATTATTTAGCCTTTAAGTGATGGTCTTGAAAAAAGTAGCAGAGGTGGAATACATTCCATATGGGACATTCCATTCCATATGGGACAGAGGTTCAAGTTGACTAAGAGTAGCTCAAATTCAAAAGTATTTTTTTATCCAGAAAGAGAAGGAAAATGGCTCCTAGGAGTCAGGAGTGGCAGCAGAAGGCATTAGAAGAGAGAGAAAAAAATCAGCTGGCGGTAGGAATCTTTTCCATATTTCTGAAATATCCTTGAAATAGCACATCTGCTCCTTTAGACATGAAGGGAGCATAGCATGTGTCCCTGAGCTCTCTGGGATGTCTTAGTTGAGCAGCTGGAAACTCAGCCTTGGAACCTTCAATCTCAGACCCTTTCCCAGACCGTGGAGCATCAAGGAGGAGCCTCCTGTGGAGCTGCTCTGGGCTTCTGTTTGCAGCAGCAGCAGAAACCCCTGGTCCTGGGAGCAGGTGGAGAGGGAGAGATGGAGCTGTGCACTCCCCAGCCCCAGGTGAGGTTGAGGCTCTCACTGTAGGGCTCTGGTTTCTGGAGATAGATCAGGGGCCAAGTGCTGAGTGAAGGCTGATGGAGCCAAAGCTGAGAGAGAGGAGGCAATACAAAGATTGAGCACACACCTCAGGCAAGAACAAAGAATTTGGCACAGAAGGCCCTTGGAGGACAGGTCTGGAGTTCCTTCTGCTCTCTCAACATATCCTGTGATTTCTCTGTGTAAGAGCAGCACCAAAAAACAAATATAGGATTTGAAATTTACCACAAAAGTCATTTTTTTTTAGTCTCACTCAGCAGAAAAAAAGAAAGCAGCAGTGCTGAATTTCTTGTATTTCAACAACATTAATTTAAGACGTAGCCTACCCAGTGTTGTGAGTTCAAAATGATGGCACCACAGATGAATAGTTAGCTTTTCAGGCTAATGGCTCATTTAGTAGCCTTCCATAAACAAAACTTAAGGAGCATTCAGTAGAGGAGGAAAGGATTTTGAATGAAATGGAAATGAAAAATAGAGGTGAATAGAACAGAGGACAGAACTCAACAAAACCTGCCAAAGAGCAGTTCACACCAGAGTAATCCAATATTTAAATATTGATAAGGCTAGTGATTTTCTGGGGAAGTGAAAAACAGAACATGTGCAAGATCAAGGAGTGAGATCCAGGACACGTACAGATAACATGATGCCTAAATATTAGACTGGGAATTGAATTAACTTTCAGGTGTCAGGCTTTGTAGCCTCCTATTGTGTGTTGGCACAGTGAAGTGGCACTATTGACATTTATGATCAATTATACAGTTGTATATCTAAGAAGAAACTGCATAGAAGCCATGATGTTCATCAGGGGAACACAAAAAGCTAATTAGTAGAAGGTACAAGAGATGTGTCCAAAACACTCTTCCTTACCTCCTTTTGGTACATCTGTAAACTGGGCTTCATGGTAGAAATCCTTTCTCAAGGCTTACACACCAAAACTGTCTCTTTTGGAACCAAGCAAGGGAACAATACTTTTAGGTAGTTTTCCTGAAAGAAAACCTCTGGGTCTTGTAGGGAGTGTTGCTTCTTCTCCCCCTCCTCAGTTAGCTTGAATGTTTTCTTCTTGATTGTGGCAGTTTTCTGATGCCCTGTGTTTCGAGTTTTCATACCCAGGCATAGGCTCCTTCTGTTCCTCTTGTTTGCATTCTTTAACTGGACAGGGGAGGGTGAGGCAGTCTGTGGGCAGGAAGAATAATATGGTCTTCTCCCATCCAGGAAGAACTTTATTATCCCATTTACAGCGTGCTGTGGTGCTCTCCTAACCGAGTTTTCAAATTAGGCTACTTCTTACAGCAAGATTTTCTCCCTGGAAAACTGCAGGATTCTCCTAGTCCAAGTCTCAGAGGCAGTCCCTAATGGCTGGGAGAAACAACCATGCTAATTAAGATCTTCTCCTCTCTTTCAACACCTCTTGAAAACACAATAGTTGTGTTTTCCAGGCAGTGAAACAATCCATCCCATTGCCTTCTGAAGACTGCTTTAGCTCCTGTTCAGTGGCACTCTACTGCACAGAGGGTATCCTGCTTTTCAATTCATGTCTGAGGACCATCTGGCTGCTATGGCCAAAGTTCATATTTCCATCTTTTGAATCTGTGATTGCTTAGATTAGAGAGAAGGACAGATGATAGAGAGGAGACAGGTGAGTGCAATACAGCAAAGACTTGGATAAGCCCTTAGAAACAGGTCAGAGCTCTGGCCAGCTCTTGCAGCCTGTTCTCTATTCTTGTAAAAAAGAGGAAGGTTCACACCAAAGGCCCTACACAGCTACAAATTTGTTAGAAATGCCAGAATATCTTGAAAGATTCTCTGTGGAAAGGCCCTGTGCAGTGCTGGGGCCACATTACTGACCAGGGTCCTTGAGTTCAAGGAAGCTCCTCAGAGGAGTGCTGTGCCCAGAGGAGTGCTAAGTAAGGAGCTGTGGCCTTCGGCTGTTGACCCATCCCTTCAGGACTGGGTATCTTGCATGGCTCAGCTGGTTTCCTTGCAAGGCCATCTCAAAGTCTGGGCACCAGACACGTCGGGACATCAGTTACTGTCTCCTCCTGCTCCCAAGAGGTGACAATGTAACAGAACCAGATGTATTGATCTTCCCAACCCTTCTGTGAGTTTAACACCCACAATGGAAGCTCCTCATATGGTAAATACTGACACTAATTGCTTCATCGAGTCCATTTTTTTTTTAAATTTTCTTCTCTGTGTAACCAGACTTCAATTCTAAAAAGGCTTTTAGCTGTTTTAAAACTGCATGTCTGCTGGCTAAATATTTAGCAGAAAAACGTCCTATACAATCTCTCTGTAACTGTGGAAGAGTGACTTCCTTCAATGATAGTGTTTCATTTGCTCTAGGTCAATGTTCTCATCAAAGCCCATCTGCCATGTTTCCTTTGCCTTCTGCTCTCCTTATCTGTAAAAATTATGCTGTTCATAATCAACAAACAGAGAAGCCATCAAAAGAGGCCAGGATACAACAGTTAAGTGGAGGAAGCAATTTAGGCATGGGCAATATAATCATACATGTTAGTATAATCAAACAATGTTAGTTTTTGTCAACTAACATTGTTTCAAAAAAGGCATTTTTCAAAGTGGCTCCTAGGTGCTTTTTGCTCACCCCATCTGCTACAGGTTTTCATTCCTTGTCAGCATCCCAGAATATGTATGTCATGAGGTGGAATTTGAAGAAGGAGATAAGAGGCATCTTTCTGGCTTGATTTAGGGAGCATGTGCAAAGGGATCAGTGAGGGAAATTTGCCTGAAGCTTTACAGATACACCAGCAAAAAAGAGAGAAATATGCATTCAAGATTGGCAAACCTGGAGTGGGAGAGCCAGAAATTATGTGACAGGATACGTGATATATGTAACTATTATGGTAATGCTGCTTTGGTCTCCTACAAGAAAATTTAAAGCCGTACATATTTTTGCAGCCCATTCACTTCATCTCAACTTTTTCAACTATGCCTTGAAGTAGGGCAGGATGTTCTGCATAGTGCTACTGAGAAATTCTGTTTGCCTACAGCTTTCCAAAGCTGCTTGTAGATAATTTCTTAATCCATTACCAGGATGGATATTTGACACATTCACTTGCATTAATTAAGCAGATGTAGGCATAGAGGGGTCATTTTTCAACAACCCTTCAGGACTTGTTGAAGAATCCGATGGAACAGTTCCGTATTTTTTTCCTCAGGAAATAATAGGAAATGAATGTTGCATAGATTATTTGCATATTTAGCTAGTTGTCCATTTAAAAACATTTGCTCACAACGATTTTCCCTCTTATTCCCGCTGATCAAAACATCAGCTGTTCACTGGTAAAAAAGTGCCCTTTTGTAGGGGAAAAGTCCCTATTAAAAGCAAATGCTTTTATTGTTATTATGAAATTAAAATTAGTGTACTATTTATATTTTCTAATATTTTGCAAATGCTTTATCAAATTTATTTTCTAACATCTTGACAGAAACTCTGCATTTCCTGAAATTTATTTATAAATAAAAAAAATGCTTTCTTTATTCAGAAAGGAAATCTTTCTTTCTTGTACATTCTGGAAACAGGTTTATGATATTAAGCACTATTTTCCAAAGCATACAATGCAAATGATTGTCACATGTCTGTGCTATAGCCTCAAAATCATGAAAGTGTAGCATGGATCTGATGCCCGTGTTAATACGGATTTGAATACAAATGTGGTTAAGGTAGCACAGCTAATTTCCTGAGATGCTCAGGACTCCTTTGATAATGCCTTTGTTTAGAGTGCTACTTACTTCCAGGAGGGCTTCAGGATGTACAAGGCTTTCTACATGCCCTCCTTTCAGTTGTTCCCAAAGAAAATCTTTGTCTTGAAAAATACCCTCCCTCTTGTTTTTTATCAGTAACATTTTCTATTTAAAAACTGTTTATCAAACTGTGCTACAAAATGCTCCTGTGAATGCAAATAAATCTGGAGCATGACATGTTTTTCAAATGCGATGCTGGGTCTGCCTTGAGGAAGTAGAAGGTACCTAAGCTCACAAAGAACCGTGAAGAAAACAAACCTTGCTCTGCTTGTTGGACTTTCTTAGTACTTTAATTTCAGAACACATTGAGGTTATGATAACTGGAGCAGAATTTCTGGCAGATATCTGCTACAAACACACTTATCTCTTTCTTTCTGTGCTCTAACAGATTTTTTGATGGTGTCTTTTTTTCACTGTAAATGTTTTCAAAGAAAAATCCCCCTGAACTTAGGAATCACAATCTCTCATAGGACAATATGTACTAAAGAGGAGATTTTTACTAGGTACAGCCAGATTCTAGATTCATGCTACAGGATATGAGCAAATTTTGATCCTCTCCAGCTTTGCAACGTTTTTCAGTTAGGCCTCTTGCTTTTATAGATAATTTATTAGCAGGGGACAGAGTATAGTTTCAGCACTTGGACCTTTTCAGTATTTTCCAAGGGCTTGCCACCTGATTAATGAACACATTTTCAAGCCTAAAGACCTCAAAGTGTTTGTTTGAAGAAACCACTAACTATTACTTTTCCCTATCTTTTTATTATTATTAACAGAAAGAATTTGTAAACAAATTAAGTAAGCTCAGTTACTCATCTCAGCCTAACTATTTTTAGAGATTTTTCCCATATGAGAGTTGGTAAAAATTAGGCAAATATTTTGCAATTTGGTGTTGTCATTATATTGCAAAGGTTCCATATTGCTGGAGTTTCACACCTCCTCAATGTTTCTTGTAGGCAGCTTCTCTAGGCACTGACTCGTCCTTGTCCTTGCAGCAGCCAACTGACTCCAGTTCCCCCTCAACCAACCAATCCACTCTTTTATAGCACTCTTCTTATTGGCTACCGGTGTGGCCTGTTAAAGTCAGGCCTGTTCCCAATCTCTAATTATTTGGCTCAGCTGCAACTCCCTAATGGGGTAAGAATACTTACTATACTACCTTTATTTTCTTATATTGTATCCCCCTACAATTTGGTCTGTGAAGATGAGGGGGCATCTCCAGAGCCTTGCCAGGGGCTGGGATAGCTCCTTTTCCATGGAGGCACGTAGGATATATCCACCAACCACTGCAGTAATGTTATAGTGTGTGCTGTGCATCTTACAGCCCCATTCTGCTTTGTTACTAGTGGACATTTTACTGGATGGGATTGGAGGCACAGATGTAGGACGACAGTTTGGTTCACACTGTTTGGAGCTCATTTTGACTTTTAACAGCTGGGCTGCATTTGGGGGACCTCACAGCTGCACTGATGTAAACAGAGCCCTTGGCTGGAGGAGGGACAGCCTCCCCCACAGCTGCAGACCGCAGGACAATCCGCGCCCTGCTCAGCAGAGGAAGCAGCAGCAGCAGCTTCATTTCCCGTGTGCTGCGAGCAGATGGGCTCTGCTGGCTGGTCGGGAGAATGGGAACCCCAGCCCAGCTTCCTCTGGGCTCCCTCCCTGGCCATGGAGCTGCCTGGCTCTGGGAGCCAGCTGTGCCCGGCAGGCTCGGGGAATGCTGGAGCAGCCCCGGGAGTTGTGGGAGGAGGAGAAGGCTGTGCTCCTCCTGCTTTTCAGCGGCTCTGCAGAGGAAATCTTTAATGCCTTCATCCCTGCTCCCTGCATGCTCGTGGGATGACCAGAGACAAACAACCTAGCCATTATTGTATTACCCAATGCAGGAAAAAACCACCCCAGCTAATCTTGTTTTGTGTCAAGGGAAAATAAAGTTGTTTTTGTTTTTTTAAAACCCAAATGAAATCATGGTGCTTTGTGGATATTTGTGTCATCCTAAGAGAATGATTCCATTAAGATTAAAACAAAGGCTTCTTTTTGCTAATAACCTTTGAAATGAAATTTGTTTTCTCAAGAGTTCTTCTTTTAAATAGGAGTCTTTCTCTTAACTCCAGGGAAGAAAAACTGGTATTGTTTTTCATAATTAATCAAGAGAAATCTGCATTACAGTAAATATGTGGCTATGTTTCTCACAATGAACAATGACTAATGTTACTTACCTAAGAGATAGATACACACTTTAAAGCTAGTCAACTCTTTCTCTTTAAAAGCTTAAGAAAAGATTATTATTTAAATTTAGAATTATTATCTTAAATGCACTGTAGCTAGGTAGCATCAATGTGTTGAATTCAATGAAATCTTAGATAAAAATGGTAAATTATTTGTTTAAGACAGTGCATAAAATAATTCCTATATGCAACAAAGGTGATCATAGATGAAATTAAGAATCACAGCTGAAATTTTGAAATTTGGTTACTAAATAGGTTATAGCCACACAGATGCAAAGAATATAGGAGCTGCATAGCTTTTAATCATCTTTCCTTGTGCTGTTGTCAGTGCAGATGTTTGCAGTGGGAACAACTGCTCCTTATGGGACTTGATACTACAGCTTACTTCCTGGAAAATTTGGCACGGGCTGGTTTGGAGAGAAGTTTGGAGATTTTGGTTTTGCACTGGCAAGTGGGAGAGAACGAGAAAACAAATTGTGTAGTAAGTGAAACAAAAACACAGAGAACTTACACATCCCTTGCCAGCTTTTAGGGGAATGAAAGCACTTGAGATTTTGCAGTCTTACTGGAATAATTAGAACTACATAATATTTGGAATACTTAAGCCCAAGAAAGTCTTGGGAATATTAAAAGGGTGATGTTAAATCCCCTGTCAAGGAAGGAAGAGCCAGGCCAGGCTTTGAAAGGATGCACAAAAGGGAAGATCTGTGGCCTGTGCTGGATGTGCTGTCTCACTGCTAACAAATTCACGCAGATCCGAGAAATACAGCATGAGTGAAAGCTAAAAGAAGATCCATCTGGAAGAATAAAAAATAAAGTGATGCATTTATTTATTTTTCCAGCTTCCTACAGGTCTGGTGATGCAGGTTTCCCAGCTTCCACTTTTGTCAAACCCATTTTATCACCTGGAGCTTACAGTGTCAGATAAGGACAGTGTATTGGCATTTAAAGGGGAGGTTGTTTGCAGTGTCCCACCTCTCTGGTCCTGCTGCCAAGGTGTCAGTGGCTGTTTAATGACAGGAACTCTCGTTTTGAAAAGAGGTATGACAAGTGTGATGCCAGGCCAGTTTCTGATAGCTTTGTCATATGCTGTGGGACTGCTCACAAACTCTGCTCATGCCTTTATGTACAACACACCATGAGTAGTAGCAAAACTGGACAGCTGGAAAATAGTCAGATCCATGGTGGCAACAGTGTGAGTGACCCCAGTCTTAATCCCTGAACTCAAAGACGGGGATAGAAAGGCTGCTGGCACCGACCCACAGCTCAGGAACAAATGCATGTAAGGAGGATTACATTCAAGATTAGACAGGCATTTTTGTTGCCTTTGATCTTGGTTTCATAGATGACAGCAGGTTGCTAAAATCTTCAAGGCTTAAGAGAACAGAGAGGATATTTCATAAAAGGTGGGAGTTACACCAGTAAAATGCAGAAGGGATGAGTGAGTTTACCAGTGGTGGGTTTCAGCTGGCTGGCACTGACAGTGAGTCACATGTGGTGAGGGCTGTGCTCAAACTCTGCTCAGATTTCAGCATCCCTCCTTTCTTATGACTGGATGAAACTGAATATTTTCTTCTAGAAAGTCACCCTTTGACCATGAATTAGAGATAGGTGTAATTCCAGCAGGTCAGAGGGAAAAAGCTCTGCTCTTTTCTTTCATCCAGGGTATGCACCTTAATTTATAGAAAATCTGTCTCTCTTCTTACATCAGCTGTTGTCATCAACAGTTGCACAAGTATGAAGTAGAAGTCCATTAGGTGCTGATGTCAGACTGATCCCTGTGTCTGCAGTCATGGACCAGGCTCTCAACAAGTAGACCCAGACCAAAATCTGTGATCAGAGTAAGATAAAGCAAGGATAACATAATCCTGCTTGCTAGCCTCATATCACTGTGGGGGCAAACACCTCTCTCTGTCTCTTAACTTAGAAATGTTCTTTGGACTAAAGTGTCAGTTTTTACAAATTCATATTTTCTGACAAAGGAACTAGCCAGAAAATTCCTGGCCAGTTCCACTCACAGTGTCAAGTCCTGTTTGCCAACATTTAGCTGAGACTAGCAAATGTTTACTTTAGTCCTAGCAGACTTAGCAAGGCTTAAGCAAGGCATCAGTGGTGACAGAAGAAATGCTCTGATGCCAATTACTAGCTGTCATCTTGATTTGCAGGGAAATGCTCTTTGGGGTCCTTCTTTCTTTTGATGAGTGAAGCATGCCTATGTTTGACCCACCAATAATCATTTTGGCATCTCTAAGACATATTCACACTGACTGTCTTGATCTGTTTAATGCCAAAACCTAACAGGACCACTGGAAAGATGAGCCATACTTTCCAGTTTAAACAAAGGCAGTATTAACTCCTTTTCTTAGTGTCCTAGCTTAGGCCGTAAGACAATTTCCTTAGTGCCCCCACAGAAGACAGCAAACTTCATTTCCCTCCATTTTTGCTCCATTGTATTGCTTGATGCAAACCTTTTCCCATCTAACTGCCCTGCACTGCCCTGAGGACCTATTTCCTTCAGCACAGAAGCTTTCCTGAGAGCTTATGTGCTTCACTCTGCCAGTGATCAGAACTAGGAGGCATATTTTGGCTCTTGCTATCTGTTTGGGCTTGTGTCTTCCCTGCAACACATGTTGAACATGTGCTGGGTGAGCATTTTCCCTTCTAACATAAGTCACATTCCTGGTACTGCTGCATCAGCAGCATCTGGCTGGCTGGGAGCAAGGAAGGAAGCAGTGAATGCATTTGGAAAATCACTGATGGCCAGGCAGCTGAAGGACATGACATATAAACTTTTCAGAAAATGCTTTAAGGGGCAGACATTCACTTAACCCCATCCAGAGCACGTAGCAAGCTGTTTGATTCTGTTCATTCTTCTGGACAATTCCAGTGACGACAGCACCAGATACTATTTTTACGAAGAATACCACGTTGTGAGCACCTGCATGAATAATGCTCTCAGTCCACAGCATTTTGTCTTACATGCTCTTTGTAGTCTCAGTTTCTGTGCTGAGTTGCACAGTTTTTCCAGTTTGAAAATGCAGAATTGGTATTTTTTTCACAGAGTCTGCGGGACAGGTAAAACCAGCCAAAATATATCAAAAAATCTGAGTGCTGACAGCAAATGGATTCTTGAAAAACGTCAGATGAAAATGACTTTGATCCTGACAAATTCATTATGTTGTCCTGCAAAAGCATGGGAAGGAAGAAAGCTGTGATGAGTATAGAAAATATTTGTTGTTTGCAATGAGAGAGGTTAAAATGTGCTAATCAGTTATCAGGTACACAGAGAAGATATTGTGCCAGATGCACAGATTGATGGGTTATAAAATGATTTGAAAACTGAAGGTCATATAGATGGCATACTGCAGATTAGACATTTAAGCAGATGGCATGGGTATTCACTAGTCCACCTGGCTGGAAGAGGGAATTTTCCAATGCTGTACAAAAATGTCAGCAGATAAATAATAAAAAACAGATAAGTGGGTTAAACTGTTCTAATTACTTAGTTGTCTTTTTCCACATTTCTGATCTTGGTAATTTTTCACTTGTAACTATTTTTCTGTATGACAATAACCAGCCTAGTCCCACACGATACAAGATACCAAAAGCATGGAGGGGGAAAATTCTGAGTGAAATTTCATGTTCAATTAGTATGGTACCTACCTATAAAATTTTTCCTCTGGGAGTGCAAAAGTAATTAGTAAAAGGAAATCTAGATAGCCACTCTTGTACCTTTTCACTGTCATAAGCAGAAGAGAGGGACACGGAATAGTGAACAGGAAGGGGGAGATAAGCCCTGTGAGAAGGTCAGGTTAAGCAAGAGAAAAATAATGAGATAGAAAATGTGAGCCTCTAACTGCAAGTCCTCACAAAATTCCCTGTGTAGAGACATGATGTGGTTGATTTAGCACAAAGGCAGCATCATGTCAACTATCTGGAAAGTGGAAATAAATGTAATTTTGGTTTTGAGGCAGAGCAAGGAAATTTATGGCACCTGGTCCTCCCAACAGACCCCGTGGGACCTATTGCTTGTCCGTGTCACGTATGACCCTCTAGCAGAGAGAAAGCCACCTTCCTTCCACCATCAGCTATTGAAGCAGATACAGCTGTAATCGAGAGGGAGGGAGGTTTCATTAGCATCACTAAGCAGTGGCCCATGCCCTTTCTGGATGGCATTCATTGGCATTAAAATTCAATGGCAAAGAGCCACACTCATACAGGAGAGATGCTGGATTGATGGGAATGGTTTATATTCTTCTGCTGTTTTGTTTTTCATGGGTTTTTTTGTTTTGTTTTTTTTTTTTTGGTATCAAATAAGAGGCTCAAGAGGAAGTGAATGCTGAAGAGAGACAGTACAGTGTCAGATGACTATGATCCCACCAGCAGCACATTACTGAGGCAAAAACAGAGCCTCTTTCTCTGCTCCTTGAATAGTCTTAGTGAAATCCTGAGAGTGGAAAGGTCAGAATAATTAGACAGAAGCACTCAGCTTCCTATTCAGTGTTGAGAGAAGGGAACTTAGAGAGTGTCGTTTTGTGCTAAGGGAGGATGCATTGCTATGTGTTCTTGTTAAACACAGTTCAAAATAAATCTCAGCTACAGAAGTGCATGTCATGGCCTCAAGATACCTTTTCTTTCTTGAAAGAGTATGCAGCTATGTTAGAGGTGAAGGCATTACCTTGAAAATGAGGGGTCCTGCTGCAGAAAGGACATGACAGTCCACAGCACTATGCAACAGAGCTGTTTTCCACCACACCCTTCTGCTTGAGAGAGAGGTCTCATCACAATGTTTGCTTTTTTTTCCCCAGCTGACATAGTATTACTTCAAGAAGCATTCTCAGAACAGCAATAGAGAAGTATTCTCAGAACACTGAGTTGGCAGTGGCCTTGTTTTGAAGATAAGCATTGACTTCCACCAGGAAAAAAAAGGCTGTATTTTCAGGATCATGCTGAATATTGAAGGAAGAGTGAGACCCTAAATATTTTGTGGTGTTTTTTAAGAAAAGTTTTCATGCAAAAATGCATTGACATTCATGAACTTAATTGATTAAATGCTAGCCAGCTAGAATAATGACCTTGTTTCTAGTCAGCAATTTGATTGAATGCACACATCCTTACCTGCAGGTAGATGGGATTCATGTGATTCTGAGATGTTCATTGTTAGCTGTCAGGGTAAAATTTGTCCTCTGCCTTCCCACCGTGGTGGGATCTTAGAAGGAAAAGGAAAACAAGTTGGTTGTCCCGGGGCAGGGTAACATTTTAGCTTGCCCAGTGCCTAGTTCCCTAGAGGAATGACAGTGGATGCCTTGAAGCGAACATGAAGCAAGGGCCAGGCAATACTTCCCTAGACCTCTCTCCAGCTCCCAGAAACTTCTATTCCACGTGCCCTAAACTGGAAATGTCCTCACATTTAATGTCCTTATGGGTGCTCTGTGCAGCACTGCATAACAGAATGGGGAAAATTGCCTGTTTTAGCAGCAACCTGCCTGGGGGTAAGTGGGAGAAAGCAGGAGCAGAAGGAGCATCTCCTCTCAATTACACAGCCTACAGGAAGCTGAACTTCTGCTGACCTGTATGTTTTGACATTCTCCAAGGCCTGTGGGTTTCATGGGGCGCCATGGACTCCTGGAATGGTAAAGCCAATATCTTCCTGTCTGCCTTTGAGGACACTTGTGGGGATGGATGGGTTCAGAAGCACATGAGGAAATGCGTCCATGCATGACTGCCTGCCACATACCTGGCTCTTGGGGCAAGTCCTTGCCCCACATCTCTGCAGCTCAGCCCTGCATCCACAGGTTCTGTGCTCTTCAGAAACCACAGAGTTTTTCCTCACTAAAAAATGGCATTAAATGTGTCTTTGAGCTTTGTGCTTATTTTTAAAAGGAATATCTGCCACCAAGTGGAAAATGTTATCACTTCACCGATATTTATAGATTATTACCAGTAATAATCTTAGCATTAATCTTGCTTATTACTCTAAAAGAGTTCAAAACAAGCAGACAGATGGAAAAATGTGATGCTGAAACAGAACATCAGTCATCTTGCTGGTTCCTTTTCAGCACAGATTAGAGACCTTGCTAAGGCGCAGCCTGCTGTGTGCCTAAACACAGAAAAATGACAGAGTGGCTGTGGTGTGGAGACAGCCTTTCACTCTTCAGCTCTACAGCTGGGCCTTTTGACATCAGAGATAATTCTCCTGAAATACATGAACAGCAGAAATTCACACTCAAATTTGAAACTTCTGGATCATTGGTTTTTAATTCTTGTACCAAACTTCATCTATTGCTTTGACTTAAGCAATTTTCAACTAACCTTAGCTGCATCAACTATTAATGTGTTTAGTTGCAGAAAGGAGGAGTGTCCTGGTGCATCAGTGACTGATGAGAACAGCTGTTTTGTGTTTTCCTTTCCCATTCATTATACTTTATACAAGAGCTTCAGCAGGGACCAAAGAGACCACTGAAAAAGAGACCTCTGAGAAGCCAAAACCAATTTATCTCCCTGACCTGTGGATGTGTTGTCAGCAGTTCCTGGCTGCTCATGACCAGAACCTCAAATGGCTGAAAGTCAGCTCTTAAATTTCTAGCTCTGCTATAGACTTTTAACATATTGTCACACAGAGCAGAGGTAAAAAAAGGGGAAAAATGGCACAATGGATAAGAATGGATAGCATAGAAGAAAAACTGAAAGGAAAGAAAAAATCAGCAACATTTGGGTTTGACTCTTCAAACAGGGCCAGTACTCCCCTGTGTTTGCTGGAATGCCCAGGTGCTACGGGACATGGTCCCAGTACTCCAGCCCAAACTTAAGAACAGGCAAGAGAAGGAGAAGATGGACTTGGGGAAGGTCTAGTGCTGAGGGAGACCTGAAACATTACAGAACACAATGCCAAAAGAATTCCATATAAGTGCTGATTGAGCCTGTATTTAGGAAGCCGCACATGGCTCAGTGGGGAGCTGCTGGCATCTTGAGCAGATGGACGCAACAAGAATGACCAACTCCCATCGTACCAGCCTACTGCAGAGCTCCAAAATGAAGCTGGAGTCCTGGGTATTTACCCAGTGCGTCCCATAAAGGGGTTGGACAGACTTCCTGGGAGGCTCTTCCATGAGTAAGAAGTAATTTTGTCAAAGCTTCTCTGCTTAAACAAACACAGGATGTTAAAAAAAGTTTTATTTGCTACTGCTGAGGCAGGAACAACCAAGATGCAGTGACATTTTCTTTTGCTACTGGCTGGACCAGCAGCTCCACAAAATGACTTCTACTTGGGAAGCCAGGCAAAATGTATAAGTACTTAATGACCTTTTAAATATGTGTAGATAAAACACATTTCATTCAGCTTTGGGTACTCTAAGACAAGGTTAGTGGTCTCTGCCCATAGAAAAATGCAATAAAATGCAGAAAAAATTACTAGGTAATAGGGAATATTTACAAGATAGCTTTTGTATGAAACAACATCACTTTATGTGTTTGCCTGTAGACAATGCAGGTTGTACTCTCATGAGCTCAAGGCTGCATAGCAAGTATTTTTTGGGAGGAAGAGATGGATTTTTAAAGTAAATATTTTTCTGTAGTTACGTTTTCTTATCTGATCAGCTCTCCAGCGTAGAAGAGAGTAAAACAGTGTTTAGATAGAGGCTGTACAGGGATGCTGTTGATTCTGGTTCTCTTAGACATTGCTGGCTTGCTCCAAGGAGCAAGTTCACATTTGCCAACTTATATGAGTATAAAGCAACCTTTGATTCATACTATAAGCTCATCCTGGAGTAGCAGTGGTGACCCTTTGCCCAAATGTTTGGGCTTTTGAATGATAAATCCTGGACCAGGTCTCAGCTGTGCAATGGAAGAGGCAGAAAATAGGCAAAATGATAATACTGGAAATACTTTATCTCAACTGTAGAAAGAGAAATCCAGCCAAGGCTAGTGATGTTCAATTCCATATTAATTTGAAATTGGGATGCAGGAAGAATTATATGCACTGTAAATAGATATGAATTTTTATTCTGTGTATGTACTGGTTGAAATAAATTTATTCATAACTCATATATTTGAATGTCCTCATGGACTATTGACACTGCATGTCTCTGTGATAGGTGAAGAGCATAAAGTTGTTTATGTCTCTACCTATGCAGTCACTAGAATTATTGGCACAAACACCTTGTGGTGCCCTGTGTGGACCATTTTCCATGAAAACTCAGTCCACCTTGGGCTTTCATTAGGTTTACGTTGTAATTATAATGTTATCAACTGTAAGGAAGGTTCTAAGTAAACTACCTGTATTTTTTCTGTCCCAGCATATCATATTAGCAAACTCAATTTTACAGCCTTCAGAAGTTGCTGATCTTTTACCCAAAATGCTTGCACTTTCCTGCCTCGAGGGAACATGTAGCCTTCCCACCTCTTCCCTACCTCCCTCCCCTCTGCTGGTCTCCAAACAGAGCCCAGACAGCTCAGTTTCTGTGCCAGGATCTCCTTTGCCATAAGTCAGCTGGAACTGACTCTTGCCTTGTTGCTGTGAGCTCTCTGTCCCTCAAATCTTGGCTTCTAAGCATGTCCACCTGTGTGAAACACAGTTTTAGGAACACCTTCCCAGTGTGTCAGTCTCAACAGCGGTGATGATCTCAGTCTGCTGTTCCTTGTAGGAGGAATGGTTTGTCCACCCTGGCTACGGGCAGGCCTCTGGCAGCCTGTGCAGAGCTGCTTTGCTGCTATGAAACTGTACCTAGGTGCTGCTTTTCCTTGCTCTGCCCCCTTATTTCTCTGGCCCTTCTCAGGGCTGCTTTAATTGCTTTGCTGACACCCTGCAGCCTGAGCCCTTGCTGTGGGACAGTTCTGGTTCATCCTTTTCCACAAATGGCACACACACGTAAAGCAGCGTCTTAAAATCTTTTAGGATATCTCTAAAATATTTAAGGATAAGAAAGACTGGAACCAAGTTAAAATGGAGAAAAATGTAGTTTGACTTGAACTCAGCCAACAGGTACCTTACTACGTTGTGTACTTAATCCAGTCAAAGCATATCCTGGCTGCCACATGTCAGTCCTGGTCTCCACTGCTCACAGCAGCAATCCTAGCCCCAGACAACATCCCCAGACAGCTGGAGTCTGCAGTGGCACCCTTTTTTTGGACAGCCTTAGATGAGGCTTATACACAAATCCTGAGGACTGATGGCTCTATCTGGAATTGGGCATTAATTAGATGCTTCATAGTGGTAATTTCCTCCTTGCCCTGGCTAGGAGCTACCATGAGAGTTCCATCTGGATGTGTTTCTGAAGCATTAAAGATAATTTTTTTTAATTTTTCATATGCTCTACTGAGTGAATGATGTAAGCTGTTGTGTCCATAATGAAGTTACAAGTAGCATTTATTACGGTTTATACCAGTAAAAGGATTTATACTTGAGGAAGCCCATGGTCTCTAGTACATTGTTATCTGTATTTGGATAACACACATGGCATGTTACAGATCTCACTAGAAGTGATATGTGACAGTCTCATTAGAAGTTGCTTTGCTGGATATTTCTGAAGGAATAAACTTTTCTTGAATTTGGAGGTCACATCACAGCACTCCATCATTCTGCTGCTACCTTCTCAGCTACTTCTTAGCTTCAAGATCTGGTTCTTCCACGCCTTCAGGGGCTTCAGCTGCTGTTGCTTTCCACAGCTGTCCTACCTCCCATTCCCTCTCTCCCTGATTACTTCAGCCTCTTTGTACCTTTCCAACAGCTGCCTATTGGCTTTTAGCTATTCTCTATCCATCCTGGATGTAGGATATATCCTCCAAGGCACTACTCCCCTATCAGTCAAACTCTTACCAATAGCAAACAGCTGTGGTATTTATTCTACATAAATAGCTGAATGAATTTGGCTGAACAATCTCATTGCTTCAGTGATAACTTCTAATCCGTTGCTTCACTTTCTTGGACCTTATAATTATAACATATTTGATGCAAAATTTCCAAGGAAGTGATTGTGGCTGATCTGCATTGGTATCTCCCTAAAACTCTATGTGGTGCTATATTATAAGCCTCAAAGGACCCATTAAATTGGTTCTTGAAGCTGGGAATATAGCAGTATTCTTAAAAGTTCACAAGGTATATTGTCCTTATCACAAATCTCAGTATCATAAAAACCAAAAAAATCCAGATTTCAGATTGTTAAAAGGGTATCAAAATGTGTTATCTGAGAGGATGCTTAAAACAACCATGTAGGTTTAACTCAGTCTGGCCACAGGAACAACCAAAGGAATGTCATTAGGAATTACAGTAAGAGTGAGAAACTTAGAAGAGCTAAAGAAATAGGAAGAGAAGGAGGGAGAAGTATAAACTATTGAAACTAGTTCAATGTATTCAATATCTAAGCTCACAAATTCAGTTTAGCAGCTGCAGCTAACCTGAGATGGTTTAAATAACAATTTATTTTAGTTTGTGAGATGACTGGGATGTTATTATTTTATTACAAGTGGTCTTATAGTAGTTTTACCTTCTTCAGGGTGTTGATGAAAATGAAGGCTTCCATTTGTCACAGAACAGATGACAACTTAAAGAGGGAGTTTTGTTGAATATACAAACAACATTAAAAATGAGAACAATTTGAGTGAGTAAAGTACAGGGGTTGGAAGGTAGATTTATCTGCTTTAGAAAATATTTCAACATAAAACTGAGGCAAACTGATTTCAAAGATTTGAATTCAGCTCATCAGTCACACACTTATGTAAAATATTGCAAACCAATATTTCATTATTTGCAACGAAATAATTTGATGTCTCAAAAGGCCTTTTAAAATGATCTATGACGTATTTATTAGGAGTTTTTCATTGAGTATATGGATAGACATTGTTTACAACCTATTTCTGCCAGATTTTGTTTTCTCTAAATGTTTAAAAACTTCAGGGAGCTCTATATTGTATATAATAATATGTAGTGTGTAACCTAAAAATAACACATTTTTTCTTACTGCATATATGCAGAACTATGGGTCAGCTTATTTAAATAAATTCAGGAAATGCTTTTAAAGATTTTATAATAATTCTTTCTATGTTCTCATCAGTAACCCAGAACTGCCGTGCTGCATAGTATTGGGAATGATGTAGATCTATAGGAAAAAAGATAAGAAAGTGTTACCATGCCAACTGCATGTGATTAGTGATGGCAGCCTACTGTCAACCACTCTTAGCTATGGTCTTGCTTAATTGAAGGTAGCTGTATACGGGCATTGTCTCAAAGGCACCTCTATTCTCTCTTCCTTGGGATCAGTGTCCTTTAAAATAAAAACCTATAATTGTCTTTATGAGCATTTCCTGTATTGTGTCTCATTATTTTAACATTTATATTGAGGAGCTGAGCCCTCATTAATGTAGAAACATCCAGTACAAAGGCTGGAGAAGATGTTCCAATCATCCTTGTGTGACCCATAGGTCTATAAGGTGTTTGCCAGAGCTGGAAGTTTGAACAAGGTCTCTTATGCCAACAAAGAGTGTGAATCCTTCAGAAAACCCATCCAAGACTGTGGATTTTTGGGGGACCTTTATGGTTGTTTCTGTTTTTGAAATCCAGCAGAGAAGATTCTAACATTTTTGGGAAAACCATAATGAGGCAGCTGGGTGATTTATTTCTCATTGTTACAGGTTGGCAGCTGGGTGACCTGGAAGCCATCTCAGCCTGGCTTTCAGTTAATAACACAGTGATAAGAGATTTTCTCTAGATTTCTACAAAATAGTTATTGCTTTCATCTTGAAAAAGGAAAAGCAAGAAATTAAAACAAGAAATTGTGTTCTGCTGTGGTTTAAAATGTGACAGTGCATGATGATCAAAATATGACTATGAATATAGATCTAAATTGAAATAAATTTGTTGTCATTGCCTTTGTAAAAGGCAGCAGTAGCAAAATGAAGGGATAGAAGATGATAGAGAGGAGCTGCCTTTGCTTTACTGTTAATTGATTTTAATCTTGCTGCCTTCTCCTGGTGATCAATTGATGTCTGAGTTTTGTGTATCCTTCCAAATGCTAAATCTGTGTATGACAGAGATAGACAGTATTCATGTTACAGACTTTGATAGCATCTCTGTATTCTTGCCAGCGTGAATTCACATTAGCATTCAGTACAGGAGCAATTCATTTGATGTATCATTATTCCTTGTAAAGAGGATTTAGATATGATTTTATGGCACTGAATTAATATTACTTAAAGAATACCTTCCTGGGACAAATAATTTTAGAAAATTGTGTGGAAGAAGCTTTCTGTGTATCTCATACAAAATATTTCTGTTTGCATGTGCCAGCTCAATGTTTACACTTTTTGCAACAATATAAGATTGGTAACTTACATTCAACCTTTGACTGTCTATAGGTTTTAGAGTTCCTTTCCCGAATATTTGATGCCAAGATAATATTTCTACAGAATATTTTATCAGTTTGTCAAGGTCTTTTTGAATTCTTACCCATTTTCTAATTTACTGTGTCATATGAAGATATAGTAACCATACATTCTGCACTGTTTCCAGGCCATTAATAAAGACTAGTGTGAGCTCAGGATATATATGTGGTGAAATTCTCATTGACACTGCCTTCCTTTTTGGCTGTAAACCTTCTTCTTCACATCTGAGCACCTTTCCACATTTTAGTAGTTTCACCTGGACCAAGTTTCTCCAGTTCCTTTGTTATATTACTTGAAACAATGTCAAGAACCTTGTCTAATTTTCTGGCATTTCCTGGGAGCTGATGTTAACTGAAGTCTCCATTCTCTTGTCTACAGTTTTTGAAACAGGTGGCTTGTTTGATCTTTTTCAGTTTTCCAGACCAAACCTTTATGAAGGCAATCACTAATGACTCTGATACTTCCTCACCAAATTTCAGCAGCTAAGGTGAATCCTACTAGGCCAAGCAAATTGGAAAAAATAGAAAAACGGACCCCAAACGAAAGTGCTCAGTAGCTTGTCTCTCCCTTAAGTAGCCTGGGTTGTTTTTCCTCAGGTGAGATAGCTTTACTTTTCATGTGGATTTTAATCATATATTCCTTAATCAAAGGAATATACTGAGCATTTCAGCCTTTTAGCTTCCTCTGTCCTTTTTTCAGAACTTTCTACCTCTCTCTCTGTTTAACCTGCTGTTTCAGACTCCTGGATTGTTTTGTCATCCCTGTGACTTGTTTTGAGTCATGTCTCGTTTCGCACACTGATCTCTCTGACTGTAGGAATTAATTCTGAGTAGTTAAACTTTATTTCCACTTCTGGTATACCTCTTTCTTCTTAGACATCCTCATGGTTTATCAAACTGCCTTCCTGGTACATTTCCTACTCATTTCCTCCCCAGCTGACGAGAGTATTCCACAATTTTGCTTTTATTATCTCTTCGGGGTCAACAATTCTGCACTCTTTTTCCCTATTTCCCATGGGATCTTATTTATTAGGTCTTCAAGTTCCTCTTTGCAGTCCGATGTCTTCTCTTTGCTTTTTTTCACTTGTGCAGGCTCTTTAACTCTCATTTCCCCAGCTCAGCTTTCCTCCTA
>NW_005054299.1:16677342-16701144 GCF_000277835.1 Geospiza fortis | reverse complement strand
GAGATTTAGACCTACTTCACTTCTGATTGCTTGCACAGTTTTCTGCATAAAGAAAATTATCAAAATTCCTTTTTGGGAAGTTTCTGGAGAGCCTGCTCTCCTCTTTCCCAAGAGATGCTTGGAGCTTTCAAGCTTCTTATTGTGAAGCCCTATACCTTGGGGGCTTTCTGCTAATTTCTCACAGAAGTGTCTTCCACTTGATCCCCCTGGTTTGATGACTGACATTTGCCAGGATAACATCTTTCCTTTTTTCCTCATTACTATCAGGATGTTTCTCTATAGATCTTTTCACATTCTGCCACTCAGAAGTACATCTTCCCTGCCTTTCCCTGGCTGAATAAGCTGGTAAGTATTCCAGCCATGTGAGTATTCCCACCAGGTCCTATGAGTCCAGTTGACTCATAATTTTGTTCTTGTTTGAGGACATCCAGCTCTGCCAGAGAGTTCCTCATGCTTTTTGTATTAATACACAGGCATCTGAGATGCTCAGAAATGCAGTCTGTTCTCTGCCTTTTCTGTTCTTCCTATGATGTTGTTTTCCTCTGCTCTGTTACTCTTGTCCCTCATCCAAGTCAGCACTGCTTACACTTACTTCTCTCACTTGTTCCCAGCTATCAAGCTTTTGTCCCAAGATGCTGTTTTTCTTTGGAGTGAGACAGATCACTTATTCTCAGACGTTCTTCTGAGACCCTCTTGACAAAGCTAGCTGTGCATGAAATTATTCTGAGGATGTCTCTGTCTATGTTGCTATTTAAAAACCAAAGAAAATGTTATTAACCTTTTGATATAAAATGGAAGTTTTGGCAATGGTGCTGAAAGTGTGTTTTTGTATTGTCTCACTTCCTGCTGCTGGTTACAATACCTCTTCTATTGTTATTATTTCAGATATTTCCTGGGAATGTTTTAGCATCTTGGAATGAAGACCTGGTCTGATTGCATATCTGGAAGAGAGAGATAACCACTACTGACTGTTCTTTGGAGTATATACCATCACATTACTCACTCACTCACCTGCTCACATAGCTTTTTTCCCTAGGCTTACTTTGCAATAATGCATCATGATTTTATCATCTCTATCAATTTTCTTCTCTTGATAGCTCTTCGCACTCCCACCTCATGCCTGGGAATTTTTCTGAGACTGTTTTGATGTCTCCTATGCTGACATAATTTCATACCTACCTAGGGCAGTTAAATGTTTTGGGTTTTTTCTGCATTTTAGGTTCACCTTCCCCTTCATGGGGAAAAGATCTCTGCATTTTTGGTATGAAATACAATGTTTTTCTGTATTTCTTTACCTTTTCTATTATCTTTTATCTTATCTGATTGCAGCATAAGTGATTTTTATCATACATTGACATGATTAATATATTTTCAAATTTCTGGTTTTATTGTATGAAATGCAGAAGGATCAGAAGTTTTGCTAACTTGCTCAAGGCAACTGTGTCTTATTATTACAAAGTATGAATTTATATGGCCTGAAGATTTTCTGGAGGTCTATAAAGGAAAAAAGAATCTATTTAATTTTTAACTTACTGCAATCTAAAATAAATTCTGTTTGTTTCTTTATTTTCTTTTAAAACAAGAATGTCTTTCTAAAGATGAGAATAGCTCCAGGGAATGAATACTGTAGAAAGATATTCAAAAGATCACTTAAAACTTGATGTAGGTATTATACAGACCTATAGTAAGAACAATTTTACTAAAGAGGGGGAGAAAAGTCCTGTTAAGATTATGCATTACGTTGTTATGGTGCAGAAAGAAATGTGGGTTTTTTTCCTGTCTAACCTAGGGGAGTATGTGAATAATCATTTAAATCAAGCACTGACATCTGCATGTGCTTTACTTGGCTTGCTTTTAATCAACAAACTGTCAGCCTATGATATTACTGTAAGTACACAGTGCAGGTGCCAAGAAATTACAGGCCATTTTAAGTCCTGGGTCTGTGTTGGTTAGTGAGTTAATACAAGTGCATCTGAGATGTATGCCTCATGCCTGAACAGATACAAAGTATGCTTATTTTGGCTGGTGGAAGTACATCCTGGAATGTGTTTTTCAACTTTGAACAGCTTGATGAAAAAAAAAAAAAGTAAAAAAAAAAAAATAAAGAAATAAAGGAAAAAAAGGAAAAAAACACAAGAAGTTTCTGAATGCCTGAATGCCAGTTTGTCTGGTTTAAGTATTATTAGCTCACCAAGAATTTAAAAGTACAGTAGTTGCCGGTCTGTGATGGGAAAATATGTATAATGAATACAGGAACAACAACCAGGGGGAAAAAAGAGCAATCAGGAGGAGAGATTTACTGCAGTGTTAGTATTTCATTAGTCTATGTTTGCTCTCACTTGCCATGAACTCACTGAAGCTGCTCTTCTTTGATGTGACCGCAGCAGCTCAGTTGACCCTTTCAGCAGCAACTGTGCAAGGCAAGGTCTGCTCCAGGCCCTGGGACTTGCTTCACAAAGGAAGGCAGAGGCCAGTTGGCATGATGGAATTTGGTTCATTGACTGTAGCATGATGGAAAACCAAAAAGTTGTGAATGTGAAACCCTGCCATACCCATCCTTTTTCCTTCTTTTTCTCTCATTTTCTCCTTCTCTCTCTCCCAGAACAGGGAGTTAGCAAGGCTTCAGAGATTAACCCTCAGCACTGCTTCTCCAGTCTTCTTTAACTGGAGGAAAAAGGCCACAGAGAAAGAGAGGCTGGTGTTAGCCTCATTTGGTACTGATCATCAGAGATGCCACAGATTTCAAAGAGAGTCTGGCAGCCCTTGTGTTAGCAGAGCTCTTGGAGGAAACTGCTGCTAAGATCACTGCAAGCAAGGTGTCAAGTCTTCAAGGCAAAGCTGCCTTCCTTTGTGCTAGGTCTCTTCAGACACTTGATCAGCTGGGCAGAGTGAGACAAGCAGCACTGGAAGGCCAGGCTGATACCATGACTTGTAGTAACTCTTGTACCCACAGAAGAAACTGTCAGCTGAGAACCAGAGGGCAAATAAAAGTGCTGCTTTGCCATGCTCATTCTCCACATTGTAAAAAAAGTCATTCTCAGCATGAAATCAGTTTCTGAGCAATATTTGAGGATGAATGTGATATTATATTGATAAGGACATATATGCAAATGCTAAGTTGCAGAAAGAGAAAAAAGAGATGCAGCCACATTTCCCATTTAGAGAAGAAACACCAAAGTTTCTTAAAACCCTGCTTCCTATAATCCCAATGCATGATTGAACAGATGCATTTTCTTTCTCACTTCCCTGGCTTCTGAGATATCAGATACTATCTGTTGTTAGATGCAGGATGCTGGGTTAGGTATGGCAGTTCTTGTGTTCCCAAGGGATTGCTCTGCCGGGGTTGCCACTGCATTCAAAGATGGATTTAAACTGAACTGAGAAAGAAAGAAAACTTGTATAAAGTGTGCAGTAACTCATTCTGTTAAGGATTTGGCATGGCATTCAAGGGAAACCAATTATGATTTATGTCAATACAGCACAGATAATTTCCCATTGATTGACTGCCAGATCCTTCATAAAATAATGAGTTAGGCCTGATGCCAGTGATTCTTGAGCACCATCAGACCAGTGTTTCTATTTCATATGCCCTTGACAAGGTTTCTCTGAAAAATTTGTGAGTTAAATGTTTATAAGTTCTCTTCAAATATGCAGACTCAAACAAACATAAGCTGTGATTCCCTAACGTGTCAGTGGGTTTTTGAAATGCATGCTCTTGTCTAGGCATTTGGCTACAGGTCTAGCAAAATTGAGTTTTCATTCATTACTTAAAAACAAAACAAACAATAGGAGTTTCTCTCTTTGCTAAGGATTCCTCTTAGAAGATTAGTGCATGTCCATATTCCAAGTAGCTCTCAGAGAAAAACAACTCATGTTCAAGCCTGAGGTTATCTGGAAGCAAA
Source organism: Geospiza fortis (assembly GCF_000277835.1). Lineage (NCBI taxonomy): Eukaryota > Metazoa > Chordata > Aves > Passeriformes > Thraupidae > Geospiza > Geospiza fortis. The sequence continues at coordinate 16,697,242 of NW_005054299.1, read as the reverse complement.
TGGTATGTCTTGAGGACTAACTGGTGTGAGGAAAATCCTCTGTGCTTATCTGGAAGAGTCATTTACAAATTTTCTATTGCTGTAGGCCTGACCAATGCCAGTCACTGTGTGTGTGTTCCTTGTTCAAGAGACACAGAACTGAATTTTCCTGCCCGAACGAAGAGGAGATGGGGGCTGGCCATGTCTGAACTTCATGTGGTGTGGGATGGGTAAGTGGCTGAATCTCCCTTTTCAAAGGTGTGAGTGAAGTGAAGGCAGAAACTGGTGCTTCTGGAGAGGACATATACCCACTGTCTCAGGAGAGTTTGCCATCCCAAACACAGAACGTCTCCCTGGAAAATGTCTGCAGCTATTCTGTTTTTCTGCTCCCTTGCAGGTCATAGACATCTGGTGAGAGCAGTGCAGTCCTTTTTGTGCTGATTTTGGCTATGGTGGAGTTAAATTTCTTCCTAGTAGCTGGTAAGGGGCTGTGTTTTGCATTTCTGCTGAAGACAGTGTCGATAATACAGGGATGTTTTGGTTATTGCTGCGCACTGTTTACACAGAGCCAAGGCCTTTCCTGCTTCTCACCCCATCTCGCCAGTGAATGAGCTGGTGATGCACCAGAAGTTGGGAGAGGACACAGCCAGGACAGCTGACCCCAACTGACCCGGGGGATATCCCATACAATGATGTCAAGCTCAGTATATAAAGCTGTGGGAAGAAGGAGGGAGGCAGGGATATTTAGAGTGATGGCATTTTCCTTCCCGAGTAACCATTTCCCATGACAAAGCCTGGGTTCCCTGGGGATGGCTGAACACCTGCCTGCCCACAGGAAGCAGTGAGTGAATTCCTTGTTTTGTTTGCTTGAGTGTGCAGGTTTTGCTTTACCTATTAAACTGTCTTTATCAAGTCCATGAATTTTCTCACTGTTACCCTTCCAATTCTCTTTCCAGTCCAAGTAAAAACGAGTGAGAGGCTGTGAGGTGCTTTGTTTCCATACATTTTCCTATTGCTGACAGTCTTCTGTCTTAGGATACTGCCTGTCTTGCCTATGCCCACCAACATCCACGTATGTTTCCATGAATGCTGCATATCTAACTATTTAAAGAATTCTGCAAACTTGAAGTTATTTCTTTCCAGGCAGAAAATCTAGAAAACCTCTTAAAAACAGCCTTCATGTCCCCTTCTCAGAGAAGAGCAAACCAGTTTGGGGAGGTTCACCTGGAGGTTCATAGCCTTCAGGGAATTTGAGTAGGAGCACAAAAGAAATAAAACCTAGGTATGGTGAGGAAGAATTTTAAAGGAGAAAGCAAAAAAATATCAGCTGGAGGAGACATATTTTCTAGAAATGAAATAAGTCTTACCAAGCTTGGAATTTTTTAGGGGATGGGTAAAGTGAGGCAGCTGAAGTTGGAATTAATAAATATATGGAAGGTAATGGGAATGTGCAGTGTTTTAAATGTTCATGTAAACTTTTAAGTCTTTTCCTAATGGCTGTGTGCTTTTTGGTGAACAAATACTGCATTCTTTTCAACTGAAGAAGTTCCTTGTGCGCACTTAAATCAAAAGTAGTCCCCCAAATGGAAACCTATTAACAATGGCAGTTATATCCATAGTTAATTATAGATGGAAAAGCAGAGGAGCTGCAGACTCAGATGCTATTTAATAGTAGGTGAGTGACAGATATTTTTTCTGTGAGAGGAAGACTTTGAAAAACTCCACTTTTAGTGCCACAAGCACAAAAGCACAGCTCACCCTGTGACTGTGGGAGAGGTGAATGAGAACATCCATAAAATACAGACCCTTCCAGCTCTCCTTTCCTTACACACACAGAGGCCAGAGCCAAACAGGCTCCACAGGTGTCCCAGCTCCCAACCAGAGTTCCACATGATACTTATCCCAGCTGCCCTTCCTGGTGACCCTGGCAGGAAGGGTGAGAACTGGCTGTGTTAACTTCAGCAAGAACATGGCTTAGTCTTAAGGAAGCTTTAATGTTTGCCAGAATTTTAGCCATTAACAGCTTGAATCCTTGTGAAACTGCCTGCTCTCTACTTCAGCTGGTATGAAACGAGCCTGTAAATTCACACACAATTCATAGAGGTAGCAGTTTCTTCTTTGCTGCATAAAGCAGTGAGGAGGGGTCAGACAGACTAGGAGATGTGGTGCAGTTCACCATCTTCTGTGTACAAAGATTTCTGATAGATCATCCTTAGTCACCCTGGCAGCCTTCTGTAATTGTTCAGTGTTATTCAAGAAAACACACAAGGTGCTCCCTTTGCATGATAATTTTTCTGCTGAGCACTGAGGTATATTGATTTTTTACTTCATTGAGGTTTCCACAGAGGTTATGACATTTAATGTTCAGCTTTAGTTGCTCATTGCTATGTGGGATATGAACTTACTGTGGCCCTGCAAAATTGTCTGTCTTCATAGCACTTCAGCAGATGTAAATAACAATCTGTTTCTCCAAGTTGTCCATGCATGAGCAGTAAGAAAAAAAAATGAAAATTCAGTTGCACCAGACTTGTTCCCATGTGCAGACTGCAGCAATTCTCTAGAATAATACATTTTCTCTTCTGTCCCCAGTCCCAATCCAGAATCCTATGGGAACACCCTGAGCAGGAACACCCTGAGCTGGCCAGCACGTGTGGTTTCTGCTGGAAGAGGCAGGCTGGCTTCCTTCAATGAATGGTTTTTAAACAAGGACTTGCTTTCACCGAGTTACCCAGTGCCTTAGCTGTGGAACGGCTCTTTCAGAGTTGCAGCCTGTTCCATTTGGTGCATTCTGCAAGGAGGGAGGAGGTATCTGAAGTACCCTCAGCTTATGCCATATATGATTCTGTTATTTAAATCCAATATGTTTTACCTGGTAACCAGTCTGTGCTGTTGAAGTTGTTCCTTCCATAAGAGATGCCTGGTGGGTTGGGTGCAGATGCAGAACAAAGTGAAATGTTTCATCTGAACTCAAATGCAATGCACAACATGCAGCAGAATATTGCTTGGAGCAGAATAAGCGGAAACATCTAATGTCAAAGAGGTCACAGCTGGCTAGGAGAGAGGTCTTCCTAAGGTAGAGGTTTCTACTCAAAGGCCAAACTCAGAAGAGATGACCAAGCAGCCCTCCATTTTTACAAGCCCTGTTGAAGACTGCAGGCCATCAAGAGAAGCTGAACATGGTTCTAACTCTGGCTGTGATAAGTTTGGCTAAAAATTCAGCAAACAAGAGCCAGCTAATGCAGCTCTTCCTCTCTCTCTTTCTCAGGTACAGGAGAGGATCAGCCTCAGTTACCTCACTGACATAGTGTGGGAAATATGAGTTCTGGAAACTGGCATTAAAAAGCAGTGGACATATGCCGGTTTTCCATGTTTAAATTTTAAATGGTTCATAGAAAAATATTTCTGGTTTGATTGTCTTAAACACTGTATGTTTAGAAACAGCTTAATTTTCATCAAGTGTACTGCCTAGGTGCTCTGGGAGTGCTTAGGCAGACTAGTTTGGAAGCCAGGCATGTTGTGTGAAGGCCAATTTTCTCCTCTTGCATTAGAGTGACCGTCTAGCTCAGTTTTCCGCTGCCAATTCATACAGCAAGGACTACAATTCACTAAATGGATGACCTGCCAGCTCATTAAGAAGTAGTTATTCCACAATTTTGTTCAGACTGACAGCAAAATCCATGCAAAGGATCTAAGTGATGGCACCCCTGTAGGAAAGCACCTGTACCACCACAAACTCTTTGTTTGGATGAACTAAGGGGTATTTGAAAGTCACACTTTTAGATTTCTTTATTGTTTCTGAAAATTAAGTTAGGTAATATTAAAATACCTTGAAAATATATTTATTCATAGGCCCTACTGCATCAAAAATATAGTGAATTATTTTGTCTGAATTAGAGTCAGTCCATGAGTATATGATCTTATTTTTTCCTTGCAATAAGGTGTAATTTTAAAAATTGAGCTTGATTTTTGTATCATCTGTATTAACATTTAATAAATCATTGTCTAAGATAGGTCAGTTTTAGGTCAGTTGCAAATGAAACAATTAATATTAACTGTGTGTGCTGCACTAAACTGTTCATTTTCTAGTATCACCAAGATGTTTGATAATTGTACCCGTTCTCTTTTGCTTGCAATTTTTCTCAGTATTTGAGAGCCAAGATGCTTTTGTACTCATGAAAAACAAGCAATATACTGCTTCATATTTTTGCACCACCTTTTTCCTTATGGGACACACAGTACATCTGTGTTTTTGCTAATCGTTGTTTCCTCACCTCACCCTCATTGACAGCTCCTTCCAAGGGTTCATTTACTTGTACTAAAAAATTTGTACACAGCCTTTGATTTTTTTTTCACGTAATTTAAGGCTAAAGAGAGTGGATATTCTAGATACCTTCTTTGCGGAAGTGTACAGGTTATGATAGTTTTAGTTCCAGCTGTAGTGTTTTGCCGCCCAAGCTGTTGCTAATTGTGGATTTAACACTGGAAGTGCCTAATCTGGTGATGAAGGGGACTGCCACTGTTCTTGATTTTTTGGAGCCCCTTGAGTACAAACAGAGAGGACAGTCTGTGAACAAGGGGATGAGAACTGTAAATAAGAAGAAATGTTAGAGGAGAAGACTGAACAGTTCCTCTTGTCACTGCAAGATCATTGCTCATGGTAGGTTTGCTTATATTTGTCAGAGTCTATTTTCAAAGTTCCAGACAATGCAACTTCCACCTCGTCCCTTGGGAAGTTTTTCACCAACTAATATATCTTGCCATCTGGAAGTTTTTTCCTGATACTCTCTGTTAATTTTTCCTTTGTTAATACCTTTTCTGTCATAAAAACTTATTAAATCACTTACAAAATTACAGCTTCTCTGTGGGTTATTTGAATAATCAGGATAAACTGAGAAATTATACCTCCTGTACCAAATTCTATATGATAAAATTAAATCCCCACCAAATTTATAGAATAAAATATGCTGAGTTGGTAGGGGCCCATCAGGATTATAGTATAGAATCATAGCACAGCACAGTATAGCATATCCTGATTTGGATAGAACCGACAAGGATCATGAAGTCCAACTCCTGGCCCTGCACAGGACATTCCAAAAATCCTATCACATGCCTGACAGTGTTGTCCAAATGCTGCCATGTTGTTTGGTGCTGCAACCACATCTCTGGGGAGCCTATTCCAGTGTCCAACCACCCTCTGTGTGAAGAACTTTTTCCTGATATCCAGACTAAACCTACTGTGACCCATCCTCATGCTGCTTTCTTGAGCCCTGTTGCTGGATATGAGAGTGAAGAGATCAGTGTCTGCCCCTGTGCTTTCCCTTGTGACAATGCTGACGAGCACAATGAGGTTTCCCCTCAGCCTCATCTTCTGCAGGCTGAACAAACCACATGACCTCAGCAGCTCCTCATAAGGTAGTTCTGTATTATGTTCATCACAATTGATCTGAAATACAGCTTAGGAACAAATGAAAGAAAAAAAGAGCCCAACACCCTGCTGGTGAGCTGTACAGAACTCAGTGTCCAACCTGCTGTGCTGTGCTCTTTTTCATGTGTCTCATACTTTATACACTATTCTATTATCTTAGGAGAAACCAAACTTTCAGCTACTGGTTTTAGTAAGGATTGCTGATTGGTATTAATACCTTAGACTCATGGTGTTACTATCTTAAGATCTGGGGAAAAAAATTATTTTTATCAAAAAAACTTATCCTATGCTTTTTTCTATCTGAGGACATAGCTAATCATTCTGGACTGTTTTAACCCTGGATAATGTAAAATTCTATCAGCTTCCTGCCTGATTTTCTGCCTGAGTTTTAATGTTCTCTTCCCTTGGATTTAGAGATGAGCAAGGCATGCAGCTCTTCCCTGGACACACTACTTTGTGTCCCAGAGTACTGACATAAACTGAAACTGAATTACTGGACATGATCTAACTGGAATTAAAGGTGCAATGTGTGTCTTATTGCAGGGTGAGTCCACGGAGAACTCTGCTGCTTGCATGAGGCTGAGATCTTTGAAATATGAGGCTGGAGGGAATTATGTGATTGTCACAATTACCTTATTTATTAAATCCTTCCTGCCATTGCTCAGGGAAGATGGGATTCCAGTGTCAAAAAAATGGCTTTGCAATAGATAAACTGAAGATGGAAGGGATATGTGTTCTGAACAAATTCAAGCATAGAAGAGTTTTGCCAAACAACAACTAACCTATACCTCTCTTTGATAAATGTCAACCTGTGATGCTTATTAAATTATAATATAATGTCAAAAAGAAGGTGGGTAATGAAATTTAAGTTGCCACAATATGATAAATGCTTTAAGGACCTGGGATATTTAATCAGCAGATCTTAATTGGCAATCAACAGTACCCATTCCAGAAAAATAAATGGGAATAGACTGATAAAAATAGAAACGATCCACAAAAAAAGATGAGCCTAATGTGTGAATCAAATTGTTTGAGAGTCTAAAAAAGAGAGGGAAAGAATGAAAAGATGGTTACTTTGCCTTTGCTGACAATCTAAAGAGTGGAATGAACAGATTTGCAAAGGACCATTACAATTTACTTCCAAGACATGACAGAGGTTCAGAGTATTTAGCAAATCAGATGATTCTACTGCATTTTGGCAAAGTCGTCTGGGCATAATGAATTCCAAGATGTGCACATTCCCCATGCCCTTTTGGGAGCTACAGGTCCTGAAGAGTGTGCCCAGAAAGAGTATGGCAGGAGAGCATGCAAGTGTGTGCATGCTGCCTTCTGACCACCTTGATGATCGCCGCAGTCAGGGAGAGGAACACAGTGATGAACCAGGGCTTTGAGGACAAGCCAAAAGGGAGAGAAACGCCTGGGTTATTCCTCTGTTTGTTTTATTTAGGTTTAAAAGACTTTTAATGTCATTTTAACTGGTAAGTCTGCATACAAAACTTCTGATAGGGCAAAACAATTGTTCTTTCCTAAGAAACCAGTTTTTTCCCACCGATGCAGCAGTACCTTTCTGTTATTCCTCTTCAGAGAATTACAGAGACTTCTCTGCCTTTCACAGGCACAAATCAGGAGCATATCCTTTGTGTCTAGTACTCAAATTAACACCAGTGTACTTGGGACTGGAATTTGATGTGCTGTCTTGATTTGGCAATGGCCAGGAGAGACTCATGATTTAGGAGCTGTTGCACAAAATAGCTTGACGAAAACAAGAATACTTGTTCCAAAAGAAGGATGGTTATTCCTAAGAGAAATTATGATATTTTACAAAGCTAAATCAAAAACTAGAGAAATGTGTGTCAAAAATGTCCAGGCCTATGAGTGAAGTTGAAGCATATTCCTGCAAGGCTATTTGGTACATTTATCCACAAGCTTGGCTGACACTAAAAATAGTCGGAAAACCCAACACATGCAATATGATGTTTATCACAATTCAAAGTACTCAATACTCTTGTGTCAAGTTACCACTAGAAATGTCAACATGTCTCAAAGGCTGAATCAGGAGATTCTTGACCACAATTGAGTGATAAAGATTAGAGATGTATTATTGGAGTGTATTGAAACTTGACACATTACATCATGGATCTGCATATTATTGCAACAAAGATGTTTTCTTTGAATACTATCTTTAAAAAGCATCTGAGATAAGTGAATCTGCAACATAAACTGTCTGGTTGGTTATATAAATTGTGTTCCTTGCCTGATTCTGTTTGTTTTGTGCAGCTCTTTTTATAGCTTTAGGTTCGCGTTTATTCCCAGCCACTTAGCTGCTGTTGAAGGGGGAATGAACAGGCTGTCTCACAGGAGATAGAACTATCACAAGGCTGCTCTGACCTGGGCTCTGTACTCAGGTCCTCAAGATGTAACTGCAAGGGAGTGAGAAGACTCTATAAAACCTTGCCCTTTTGACTTACAACCCAGAGAAGGGAACGCAGGAAAAACAGGGTAAAAAGAGGAAAACTTACCTCTGTGCATTTTATCCACTATGTTTTTGGGTTTTGGTTTTTGTTTTTGGTTTTTTTTTTTTTTTTTTTTTTTTTTTTTTTTTCTAAAGGATTCCCTATCATTAAGGAAACTCTGGTGTCTGTGCAAGAGAGCATCAGATGTACACTCAGTTCTGCTGTACAGCTGTCTAACCCAATCTAACTTAGGATCTGTAGTCAAGTGGCGCAAATGGCAGAAGATGCTGGGGAGAGGAGGGTGCAAAATGCTGCCTCCCTGTGTCTGTGGATATATTCAGTGTCAGAGAGGAACACTGAATGTGGCAATTGAATGTGTGTGAGCCACAGGTGGGGACAGCAGTCTGTCATTGCCAGAGATATTTGGGTTCTGTTAACTGGAGCAAGTCAAAACATTATTTTATTCTGGGAATCAGTTAGGACATGTTATGTAAAAAAAACAATGTTCCCTTAAAGCTGATCATTCCATAAGTACACCCAGCTTTGTGCTTGGTATTGCCCATGGCAGGGACTGCAATGATCACTCAGTCCGCTCTTCATATTGCCTATGGCTCGGTGTCTCATGTTGTTCCCCTGGTGTACCAGCCCTTCCTCAGCCTTTCAGCCTCCTTTTCTGGGGACTTAAGTCCCCAGAGGAGATTCTTGATCTTGAAGAATGACATTGAGCATAGCTAGATACCTGGTGGGCCTCTCCAGCATGGCTCATACTCTTCACACAATGCCATTGTTACTTTCAACTAATAGCTGGTGAGTACAACCCTTTACAGGCTTTGTCTGTGCTCATACTTGGATAATTCTGTTTTTTAAGTGCCAAAAAAATGCTCCACAAAGGGAAAAACATGAGCGAGTTAGAAAAAAACGAAAAAATGTCTAATGAAGAAGGATGATCCTGTTGTGCACTGTCTTTTGACATTTTTCCAAAATTTAGAGACTGTAGAAGTACCCAAAAAGGAAAAATAAACTTATTCCCCAGCAAATGTCTTTCTTCACAAGGGGTTCAGAGTTGATTACAAGCACATGCACATGCATGCACACACAACTATTCCACCTGTGGAAGGAGACAATTTCCAACAAAGTCGTTGCTCACAAGCCAAAAGTGGGAGTTAAGAGTCCAGTTGTGGTGCAGGTGGTTGCTGCCAGGAGGAAGCTGATCCTAGGGCACTGGGCTGTCCTAGACGTAATCAGTGTCCAGGTCCTTGGCTGGGCATGTCAACAAACAGGAATTAATGTGCAGACCTGGTTTCAGTTCAGACCCACTGGAAAAGCACTCCAGAAGATAGTCATGGCTTCAGCACTCTGAATATGATCGTAAAATAAGGGCCTGTTGTTGAAGGTGTATTTGGGGAGCCTGGACTTTTCTTTGTCAGAAACTGGGCTATCAAGCTTGGCATCATTAGACTTTTCCCAATTGTATTGGAAGAGCCATTACAGCCCAACACATACAGCTTTTTCTTGTAAACTTGCTTATGGATCTGTTAAAACTTCTCAGAAAACACCATCCATCTCTATATGTACCATCACAAACTGGGATCCAAAAAATGTGTCAAGAGGACAATAACCACATATCATGGCCTGATACTCAATAACATTTTGCGTGCTGTTGAAGAGGCACATAGAAGATGCTTGCTTTAGCATCACTGACAAAGGATGTGCTGAATGCAAGGGCTTTCCAAATGTGTGGGTGTTTTATGATAGAATAAAACTCATCTACACACACAAATTTTCCTTAACCCACTAAGAAACCAGAAATGAATGCAAACAACCAGAAAACTGTGCTATCACAATATTCTGTATCAGATTGTTTCCTTCTATCAGAAACATTTGCACAGGATTTTAGGCAAGCCTTCTTCTTCATTATGGGCTTGAAATGAAAGTGGGAATGGGAGCTTTGCCCAACAGAAATACTCAAATGCTTTTCAATCACTCCTTTCCTGATAAAAGCATTTTGTTTTAAACAATGGTAACTGCTCACAGGAAAGACTTCCTAAAGTTTGGGAAGCAGATATCCTGAAATAATTTTTACAATGCAGAGCAGGTATTTTCCTGCTCCCCAATTACACAAACTGTTAATGGGTAATTGGAGGCAGGCTAAGTGCTAAAATCTGGTACTATTACACTGAATGACGCTCTATAAAATAACATCTGTCTGTGTGTAACGTGGCCTTAATTCCCAGCACACTGGCAATCTGTAATGAAAACAGCATACTGTAAGCACTGAACATATATGTATCTATATCTATATCTATATATATACATATATATAAAGAAGTACAAGTAGAGTGCTTTTCTGATAGAATTCAAGTAGGAAAAAGGCAGGCTTCTTTATTATCTTCCTGCAGTTTATAATACAATTTTATTTTGTAAAGTGCATTTATAAATTTCTCTTTTTATTCCTCTACAGCATGCATATATACATATATAGATAGATAGATATAGATATATATACATAAATGTGTGAAAGCACAAATATTAATGGATGTATATACATTAATATTAATGTATATACAAAAACAAATATTAATGTATATATATAAACAAAAATATGTTTAAATGGAGTTTCATCAAAAAAATTAAATTCTAGTCAGATATTAAAGTCAGTGCAAAGATTCCAACTAGATTTACAGCTGGAATCAAGATGAGACTGTAACAAGCTCTAAATCTGCATACCTCTCTTTCACAATGCTGGCCCAGATCGCAATATTACCTTTGTCATTGCTTTGCTACACCCTCCTCCTAAGAGTTACTTGAAGGTTCTTGATGTTAGATAGGCCACAGGTAAGGTAAAAATAATTTCGTGTGAGTATGCCATTACAGTGTATTTTGTATTTACAGACGATATCACAAACTGCTTGCAGTTAAACTGAACTCAGTCAGGGAAATCCAGCCTCTGGTGTGTGAAATAGCAGCTTCCACAGCCAGCTGAGACAGTACATTCAGAGATGGGGGTTTTAGGACTCAAGAGCTGAAACTACAGAACTGATGAACCAGATATGAAATTTTATCTTTATCAGACCATATTCAACATTGAAAGTTAGCTTTGTGTCTTTCTTTTTTATCACATTTCATTTGATGTAAGATAAACCTACTAAAAATGTTAGTACGTAGTCATAATAATAGCTATCATTTTTGATTTCTATGTCAAAGGACGAGAGTAATGTCTCAATATATTCCCATATGATGTATCTTCATTTTTCTAAGCTGTGGCTTGATAACTAGTACAGCATTATCTTATCAATTAGTAAAACATTATCCAGCAATGAGATCAGCTCTGATACATCCAGGTAACATTTGAATAGATATATATTTGCAGTTACAATTGCATTTACCACAAAGTCATGGTTTTTGGCATGAACAAGAAATGGAAATATTGATATGTGCTCAATGTTAAGAAAATGCTTTAGCAATGTATAAGATTACTTGCTGCTGGGAAAAGCTAATTATGCAGAATTATTATGTTAGTCCTGGAATAACAAACAAATTATAATGGAAAAACAATCCCAAAACCAAACATAACACCCCTCCATAAAATAAAAGAAGAATGAAAAAATGAAAAAAGAAACAAAAATATGCTGTCATGACAGTTCTGTGTTTTCTGTAGAAAAACTGTAATTTCTTAGCTTAAACTGGTTTAAAGTGGGATTTTTCCCTCCTAGTGTGTTTTGAAAAAGTCTCATTTTTCCTGGTAAGGGTACTGAAACTTCTTATTTGGGATAATTTTAAACAGAATGTTTGACACCTTCTGTATGTATCTGTTCTAGAGAAGGAAAATCTATTTTGTCAGGCAACAAGTTTTTCCTAGTTGAGGAAGTTCTATGAAAACATGGGCATTAAGTAGCAGCATCCCAGGCTCAGTGACAAAATTGTATTTTTTCTATGTCCTTGCACATATGAGTTACATGGCAGCCATTAATCCAGTGATTATATGTTGTTTTTCTCCATGGGTTTCCTATGCTTCAGGACTTGGCTGCATTTCTAAAGCACATGCTAACATCAGGGCAAGGTAGCATCTTCTTCTGGCATTTTGGGTGAGGCAGGGATTTCTGCATGTGCCGTTGTTTGGATGGGGGGGTTTTGTGCATTTGTTTTTGGGAACAAGCACAATCTTACTCCTCTCCCTTTTAGATTTCCAAATTGTTTTGAAGTGCAGGAACTGGTGAAGGGAATGTTTCTGTTTTGCTGTCACTGGCACAGCCGAGGCATTAAGTATTCCTCCTCAAGGAAAACTGTAGCAGTCTTTATGGGAAAGGAATATGCAGGCTGTGTAACCAACCAGAGCAGGGAATGAGAATGTCTCTGCTCCACCACAAGCACTGCAGGTCCTATCGAGTTCTTATACTTCTGCATCCTCAGAGACTAAAATCTTTGCTTGTTTATGATGGTTGGTTTGCCAAGGTACCTCATGTTGCTGGGCAGACTACTATAGGACAGCAAGGGAAAATTCTCCATCAGGTCATGTTCACCCACATATTCCAAATTGCTCTTGTAAAAAAAAGTCAACAGCAACGAGTCCTTCAATAATCTCTAATGTGATTCTGCTTCGTCTTTGCACTGGAAAACCCTGTTTACTTCATATTTGCAAGTTATAAAAATGATATTCTATAATCTATTTGCTTAGATTCCTGATACACATTAGTTAATTTTCCCCATATATTGCAAAGAAAAGTCCTCTGATTGAAAGCTGCATGCCCTACTTTTCATTTTCTTTAACCTGTTATTTCTACTCTCATTATGTTTTTCAGGAAAACAAAATTAATTTTATCAGTTCCCAGATAGTCCATTAAGGGGGGGTGAAACCAAAAGCATAGGTTGTCTGGATTTATATCCTGTCACTCCTTAAGTCCTAATGCTTGAGCCTGGAGAAAGGATGGAGATAAAATTGGAAAATCCAAGCCAGACCATTGTCTAGGCTCGGCTGCTTTGAACAGATATTTGGGATTATAGGAAAAGAAAAAAAGAAAAGAAGAAAAAAAAAGACAGTTTCACAATGACAAGGCAAACCCAGCAAATTTAAGCAATATATTGGCAGGATAGTGCCTTGTTGCTAGATGTGTTGGTAAGTAGGTGTCCAAGAACAATTTGTCTGCAACACACAAACAGGCTCGTGTGGCTCTAGCTGGTGCCAAGATTACCCTGGGGAATGATGTGACTATTAGCTGGAGGCAGAATATCATAAATGTGAAGGCAGTTCTCACAGTGATGTGGAATGATCAGGGTGAGCCCCCTGGAGACCCTGGAGTATGGATGTGGAGGAGGAGGAGGAGGAGGAGAAAAAACAACTCTGGGGAAGAATTCAGGCAGTGATAAATAAAGCCTATCTGTATTTATCTCCCAAGGGAGCATGTGTGTTTCTGTGTGACAGAGAGAGTAGGGAAGCCAAGGATCTCTTCCTTAATGTGTTATGGAAGATGCACTGAAGTTTTGAGACACACGGGGGAATCAGAAAAGAAAGGAAAGTGTTATTTAATTACTCAGAGCTCAGTGGAAGAGCTAAATTACTCTGAGACTCAGGGACAAGTAAATGACTTGAGGGCTCAGAGGATGTGCCAGTGAGCACCATACAAATGATCAGGGAGACAAGAGGATTTCTCTGAGGTTTCAGAAACCAGGGCCTTCTCCTGCTGGCCTGGGGTGTTGAGCAGAGCCAACACCTCTCATATCCTGAGGTCTGAAGCACAGCATCAGCAGGGTCCCTGCTGTGGGCACTGGCTGACAATCCAGGCTAACACCCACATGTCGACACCCTCATGTGCTTTTGAGCTTCAGTCGTAAGCTCAACTGCGTGAAAGACTGTGCAGAGAATTATGTTATGGCTTTATTAGTTAGATGTTGTGTACAATCTTTGGGAAAAGGTGATAGTCCCTTTCTTCACTCATTTATGTTGCGTGGAAGAAAACATATACTTAAAGCATGTTTGTGTTCTACCTGTTACTCTAGAAATGCCAGAAATGTGAAGTCTGATCTTCCATGTTTTCAGACTAGGGGATGACTTAGTTGTGACATGTGCAGCACTTAGGGTTTTTAAACTGTGTTGAAAGAACAGTATGGATAAAAACTTATAGTTTCCCAAATATTTTAAAAAACCCCAACCAACCCAACAAAATAAATCCCGACCACAAAACCAAAGCAAAGGATCTTGGAATATGCATTTCTTATCTCAATAAAATTTTGCTTCTTCAGTTTCATCACTACTTTTATTCAAGTAGAAATTGAGACTTTCAGGATACACTGAGAGTGAATTTTGAAGAGGCAAAACCAGTGAAAACGAGTTTTTTGCATCTTTAAAGGGATTAAACATTATTTTTGGTGGCTGTAAAGCACAAGTTCACATTTCTTCCCTTTTTTAATTACTTCATGTCAAAATGAAATTCCAGAACTTCTGCCTTCCTTATAGAGCTGTCCAGATTTGACAGTCATATGTTAAGACTTTCCACATTATTTTCATAATATCTTCATTTAACTTGAGTTTTGAATTCTTTTTAAAGCAGTCATTTTGTTGCCTGCAAGGCTGGATTTGCTCTCTTGGTCATAATACTTCAACCTAATTTTGCCTAGTAGATAATTTGTCTTCATGGTGTCAAATCTGTGTTCTTCTGATTGGCTGTTTTTAAAAACCATTGCTTTGAATCTTGGTAATGTGTTTCCTGGTTATTCTCAGATTTTTCCTTTTTTAAAAATCAATTCCTAGCTGCAAACTGAGAAACTTAAAGACTCTTATATTTCCCCAGCCATAGCTCCTCCTTGGAAATTAATTAGATGGAATAATGTCCATCATTAATTGGCTTACAGCAAATTGTCCCTTTAACTCTATTTAGTGGCCGATCAACAGTCCCTGTTTTGCTCATTAAGCAATGGGGTGTCCTTAACTGACATGAAACCTTGTCCCTGGGATCCTATAACAACACAGTCTTCCTGCCTGGAAAGAGCACTTCCCTTCTTCTCTTTGTCTAGAATGTAGCATGAATGGATGTGTGCCTACAATGCCGCAGTAGGCAAGGCAACCGTGGGGTTTGATACACACAGGAAAAGCAGGAGATACAGAAATCCAGGGCTCATAGAGCTGCATTTAGCACAGACACCCTGGTCCTGCTGGCACAGGACCAAAGTTGCTAAGAAAGAGAACACTCCAGGTATTGTATGATCTTAAAGAGCAGTTTGCTTGTTCTGAAAGAGCATCATATCTTTTCCAGGAGACCAGCTAAGCTGAGCACCCATGTGCAGGAGATGAAGTTGATTTTGACCTGGCAAAGCCCTGCATCTTGAACTCCCTTCGAACATTTCCAGGGAAAGCCTGATGTACAGTCTTATGATTGTGGACAAAGCTCAAGAATCCTCCCTCTTCTCGCTTCCTGTCTCTGTGCAGCTGTCCTTTCCCTGCAGCAGCAGCCTTCACTCCCCGCAGATGGAGCTTTGCTGGTCCTTCCAGCAGGGGACACAAATGTTTCATGGAGAAGTGGTGGCTTTGGTGGGTTTTAGCAATGGCCACATCTGGAAATCCTAAAAAGCTGATGAATGTTGGAGTAAATTACAATTTGCTTAGAAAACTAACTTAAATAATGTAAGGAATGGGTCAGTTGGGTGGATTAATTGTTTTAAAGGGCTGAGTGTATCACATGTGTGACAATGACTACCACACACTGGATGTGCAGGGCTGTCAGGAGCAACCCTGAGCAGAACATTCTGTTCTGGCTTGTAAGCCACTCTGAATGAGAATGATGGGGCCCAATCCTCAGTGGTGACCCAAAAGGGCATGGTACCTGGTCTTCTGATCATCAGTGTGCTCAGGGCTATGCTGGAGAGCACTGGCACAGCCCATGCTTGGAGCAGGTGATGTGTGCTGCAGACTCCTGCTAGGAGTCTGCACACACTGCCATTAGCTGGGGGTCTTGCCACATGGAACCTGAAATGGCAAAGCCTGCAGTGCTTCTTTGAAGTTGGATGAATTAAGTTTTAAGTCTGTTTTAGGTTGATGGAGCAGTGTAAAATGACTGTGCCATGGGCCAGGATCAAGGGCAAGGTTTTACTTCTGGCTGGGAGATGCCTGTGTAACCTGCCCTACTTGAGTGCCTAAAAACAGTGCTTTCTTATTCACAATGCATTACTTTTCTTCTGCAAATCTCTGTGCCAGGAAAGTACATTAATGGATGCTGAGTAATCTTGTGTCAAATAATAAGATTTTTTAATAGGAATAATTAAACAAAAAAGCAAACAAAAAAGGGGTCAGAAGAAACTCCAGGTTCCCCATCTCCTATTATTGGAAGCTAAAACCTATCTGTGTAAAAACTTTCATCTGAATTATCCCAGCTGGTATGTTGGGATATTTCAAGATCCCTGTCCATTTTCACAGCTCCAAGACACTTCTGTATTTTGCTCCATTTGGGCAAAAAGGAATAGCAATTTTTTTAGGTGTTTGCAGATCAGACCCCACTATTGGTGATTAATTACCAAAAGATTATAAACTCCTTACAAGACAGCTTAGCTGCTCTATTCCTTAATCTCTGTCCTCTTTGCTTGTCACTTTGTCTTTAACCTCTAGAAGGACAAGCGGCAGGAGGCTGATTTATGCTCTTAAAGTGATTTACTCTCTTTTGCCCTGTCACACGGGTTTTATCTGATTTGTTACTTACTCTTCTAAACAAGTCCAGGCAGGGCTTTCTGAGGTAAACATGAATGGCATGCTCATAGAAACAAGGGCCAAACACTTGCTACCAAAAATCTCCTAGTCATATAAAATTCAAGGATGAGGGGCAAGCAAAAACCTTGAATAACTTCAGGGCAGACTGCAAGAGAGAGTGTGCAGCCATCCTGATGAAGGAAAAGTTGCTGGTGTTCCAAGAGTAAGATGCCTCTGACAAATCTCACATCACATTGGATGCCACATCTGCGTCCAGACTGCTGCAAACCCCTTTTCCACCAGACTCTGAGATTACTTTGCAGGCATTTATGAAGTGAAGGATCAGCTGTGGATGGAAGGGGAGGGCTTTCTAGCATCATTGCTCCAGGAGTCCTTCAAGTTCCCCAGGAATGGTGGGAAGCTTCAAAGCAGGGTAGGGCTGGGCTGCAGTGCCATTAAAAATAAGGTCCCCCAACGGAGACTACAAGTGAGTTTGAGCAGAATAGCTCATCCAGGTCATCCAACCTGGCCAACATTGGGTAAAAGTCTGGGCTCAGTCCTGAGTTGGATGGGCAGTGAGACAGAGCACAGCCCTGAGCTATGTGGTGAAAACGGAATTGTTTCCTTCTGAGAAGAAATATGTGTTTGTCTACTATAACCTCAGAATAATAAATTCTACTTTGTACTCCAACAAGAGTAAGATCTAATGTGCATGTGTTTTTCCCTGTTAGAGCTTGCAAGTGTAGAGAAAGACGACTTCGTATCCTGTTACTCAGCAGACCTCAGGGCTGGCACATGGAAGGTGGAGAGCAACCCTTATTAGGAATTCATTGAGGTATAAAGTGCTTTATAACATTGTATGAGATGAGAAAGAATTCAGGAACTTTGGTTCTTCAAGAGTTAGGAAGACTTGGATGTGGAGGAGACCTTGAAAACATGCAACCCATTATCCGGATATATGGGACCTTGTTTTTCAGCTCTCAGAGCGGGATTAATGGGGTATAGTGGCAGTGAAAAACAAAAACTGTCATTAAAGGAAATATAGGAGTATTACCTTGCTGCTATGGTACTATTTCACAGGCATTTAGTTATCCATTGGCCTGCACAGAGAAGCAGAATCACTTAGGGCTGGCTCCAAATGAGACTGGTCTTACAGCAGAATGTCACTAGCAAAATGTGAAATAGACATCAGGTTGGCTCCCTTGGCTACCTGAATGACATGGTTTCCGGGAGATATGGAAGGCTTTTCTGAGAACCTGAAATATCCATCTTGAGGGATGACTGTTTAAAAAAATTTCTGATCTCTACAGAAAAGACAGATCATAGGAACTTAAAGTTGGACAAGAAAAAATAATTATGACATGAAGCTGAAGTGCTAAGTAGGCTTGACTTTTCATTTCTATAGTGACAGTGAGATCTTCAAACGTATTTCTTTAGACATTCACAGCCAATTTCCATTACATTAACTGGAATCTCCAGGGCTGTGTCTGTAGATTTTGATCAGTTAAGTTCGAAATACAATTTTTTTTGAATGCTGACTAAAACCCCTTGAAATATGAAATTGATTTAAGGAAATCCTATTTCTTGGAAGAATAGTAATAATAGGTGCTGAAGTTCCTTGTCTATTAAGCAGTCTTTGCCTTTGCTGCTGCATTTACCACAGTCATCTTGTGAAATTCTGCAGTACTGTCATCACCTACTCAGAACAAAACCTGTCCTTTAAAACCTCTTCAAATGCAATCAAATGACATAGTGGTCTCTCTCACTGGAAAGACAAGATTTTTTTTTCCAACATTCTTGTACTGCTGCTAGTCAAAACATAGCTCTGGAAATTAGCGGTGTTTCTAATCTTACCGGGGGTGAGTTGCTCTGCTGAACTATCCTGCTCTTCCATAAGTATGACTTTGATACTATTGTGCAGATGCTGAGCTGCCTGTCAATAAACAGCAAATTATGCATTTTATTGTAGTGCTGTGTGATTGAATCAAATTTTTACAAAGGAACTTAATTCAGAGAGATTTTTCAAGACTTTTTTTATACGTAAGTTCTCTTGCCTTGAAAAATGAAGGTAAGCAGTATATGAACAAATCACTGGTTAAAATTTTAAACTTACAATATATTTAGTAATTTTAGGGAGACAGACAAAGGTAAGGCAGTGAAAACATGCTGCTTTTCCTTAAATTAACCCTTTGACATACTTCAGCAGTGTCTGCTACATGGCAGAACATGAAGACTGCACAGAGGCTTTTAGTGGCATTTACCCCTGCAATCCCCGCAAACTGATTTGCATGTGTATAAGTCAGAAATATGACATAAGAAGACCTAATGAAAAGGATCCTGGATTCTAACATTGCAGATACTTCTGGGTTTAAAATTCCCCAAGTATTTTTGTTAAAGGCTTTGACATAATCCTGTCTGGCTTTGCTGTGTGAAGAGTGGATCAAAGGTACAGACATATTAGCCTCCTCTGAATTTCAGGCCTCTTGGGGATTAGTTTCCTAGGGATGTCCTAAAAGTTTTCCTCTAATACAAACACAATATCAGAGGAGCTGTTCACATGGACTGAGAGTTTAAATTCTCAGTTTATACAAGCACACTTTAAAGAGCCAATTCTTTTGAGTGCAGTGTGCAGTACCTTAGGTTAAACATGTCTCCCTTGTTATCATTACCAAATGCACATTACACTAAACAAATTATCATGCTAGACAGAGGGGGTGTTTTGAGTTTCTTTAAGAGATAAAATGAAGATAAATCACATTTAAACATCTGTGATGCCTCCATTCATCCTTCAATGCACACCAAAAAGTGCTTCTATGAATTTTGCACGGGCTGCTGGTTGTACTGTACAGATCAGCCATTACCATTGTTATGCACCAGTGGGGAAACCAAACATGCATAATATACGGTAAAAAATGCACAGCAGATGAAAATAATAGAAAAATTATCAGAAAATAATGCTGTCCACTTTCACAGTGAGATTTCTGCTCCAAAGGTATATTCTAATGATACCATAAAAACTGTGCAAATGGTTATGAGAAAATTTCTCCTGGTTTTTGTTTTTAATAACACCATGCCAAGGAACTGTACAGACAATTCACAGGCTGCACAGTAGGTTTCTGAAGTTAGGGTAGGTTTCTCTTGTTAGGTGTGGGTTTTTTTCCCCCATGACTAGTCAAATTACACTATTCTATATGGCTTACTGTTTGTGACAGGTTTTTTCACAGTCTACTGCACTTTTAGGATTTTGTTTTAAGGAAGTGTTAAAGAACACGTTTCGGGTACATCAAGAGATACCTGACTCCTCCTTGAACTTGGAGGGCTGATCCTGGGATACACTGAGTGCCTCTGATGCTGCTGAAGCCCTTCTGCTCC
>NW_005054299.1:16655826-16677295 GCF_000277835.1 Geospiza fortis | reverse complement strand
TGAACCTGGTAAGCAAAGAAGGGGCTCCACATATCAGGCTTTTCCAAATCACTAGGGAGATGTGGCCCAGAAGTGAACATCATTTCTCCCCTTGATCATGTCACATTGACTTCATGGTGCTAGTTCTGTGAATAATTACTTGACAGGATAAATGAGGTTTACACAGGCTATTAAGAAACTATCCTTGAAAATGTTTTTCTTAGGGAAAAAGCTTTGATTATCACACAAGCTGTCAATACAACTCAGGCAGAAGATATTTTGAGCCTGAAAAGAAGATGGTAAATCATTATTATATATATTATATCATTATATCATGATATTATGATATCATTATAGATAAAGCCTTTTGATAATTTAAATATAAAATAAACATAAGAGGTTATCTATCATATGGCATGCAGTATACACCCACTATTGATGTTGCAAAACTGTATAAAATCAATGTAAACATGAAAAGAAACCAGAAATTTTTTTGGAAGTGATGAATGAAACTTGAGGTAATTTGAATGGAAATCTATACTACACTGGAATTATTTCTGTAGTTAATAAACTTAATGCTGGTATAAGATGAGGAGATTTATCAGGAGGTGGGGGGCCATCAGCACTGGGCCAAGTGATGAATGGACACTGGGAGAAAGAGGTTGGAAGAGCAGGGTCAGAAGGACAGCTGTGACCTTGCCATGTCCCTGAGATATCACCACCAGCACAGGGTGCTGGGGCAAGAGGCTGGAGAACCCCATGGACCCTGTTGCAATCTGCCTCTCCACAGTAACAGGAGTGGGAACTGGGGATTAACTTTGTCTAGGTAAAAGTTTATTTTATTAATCTCTTCTTCCTCCTGAAGCAGATGGGGAGCCTGTTGTTGACATTATTGAATACACACACTTTGTCTAAAGCATGTCCTGGTAAAATTTTTCCATATATTCCCTTTTCTGTGCCTCTAAAATGTTAGAGCGTCTCAACAATGACCCAGGTTTTGTCTTCTCAAGGAAGTGTAATTACCTAGGGGTTTTTTGAGTTGACATTTAGGAGACTTCCTGCATATCTTTCACTGCAGACTAAAGGTGTCTGAGAGTCAGAAATGTCACCAATTTTATGTGGTGAAATACAAAGGAGAAGAAAACACTTAGGTCGGTGGCAATATTGGCCCTGTATTCACTTTTTTAGCAGAGTATATTTGTGACTCCAGTACTCAGTCCTTCATTTCAGTTTAAGATCATCTGAGCTTTTCTAATTGTTTTTTTCTGTTTAAAATGCTATTGTAATTTTTCTTCTTACAGTGACCAGAATAATGGATTTCATTACAGACCACTGTAATGGTACAAATTACCTTCTTTGACCCATCCTGTATTATTAAAACCTCTTTCTAAAAATGATGCACTATTTGCCCATATATGTCTCCATATTTGTCATTTGTCATACAACTATTTTAACACAAGTATTTTCTTTAATATTTGCAATTTTCTTTAGTATTTGCTATTTCCCACTTTTGCCTATTTCCCCAATATTTCTTATTTAGTTTGATTTCATTATTAGCCTGATTTTCAGTATTGCTTTCTCAGAAATTAGTATGTTTTCCTAATACATTTGATGCTATTTTAATTCTTCTTTCTTGAAGATTCATACCTTGTTTGGATTCATTGGTTTGATGAGAGCTCATACATCCTGAAGTTAAAAACAGACCTCTGAAGTGCCAGAAATTTTTCTTGCCAGTGCTGCTTAATATACTTTTGTTCTTCCATAATTGCCATTTGTAATTACCTAACCCTCAACTTACAGAGATTGTCAATTAACTTAATAATTTCACAGTTCAATTATTTTTAAATACAGTATGTGGCCTATAAATCTAGTGGTATATAATTAATTCACTCAATGCAACATTTTCAATCCCATTCCATGTGGATTGCCAGTGGACCATAAATCAGAAGTAAATAGCAGAGCAGTGAGTGAGGTGAGTGTCTGTGTGCGTGAGGGCAGTGCATCAGCTGCTGGATGTGGCAGGAATCATTATATACAATTGTACCCAGCAAATAAATATATGACCTGGCTGCCAGGAAGAGCAAAGGTGCCAGATAAGAAGAGCACATTATCCCTCTGTGATTCCCACTGCTGCCTTCCTAGTGTGTAAGCAAATATCTCCTGCAATCTACGTCTCAGGCTTACACAACAACATGAAGGTTATTGTTATCAGAGAGCTCCCAGGTCTATCGAATGCCTCTAAGTCACCCTGGCAAGAGGCTGGTACACAAGGGATTGCTGGCCTATACTGTCCAGGGATAACAAAGGGTTGATTAAACACCAGTAATGAACTAGTAGGAGATGCAGGTGCAGAGGATGCTGAATGAACAGGTGCACAAACATGTACTCCCAACTCTTGATCCTAGGCCAGCAGTGAGCACCTTGGTTCATCTCCCAGAGGACATTGCAGCACTTTGCAGGCCAAACCAGCGCCAGCCAGGGAGCTTAGCATACTCACTGAGGAACTGAGGACTAGCCAGACCCAAGGCCAGTCCGTTCCGGTTGCCGAATTTAACCATTCCTTTTCTGTCAGCCAAGTGCAGTGGCATGGAAATTATGGCATGGGTCTTGTAGCATGTACTGGAACAGAGCAGTAGACACAATTGCAGTGCAGGGTGCTACCCACTGTTAATTCAGATTGGTTTTTGCTTCCTTTAATCCAAGATATTGATGCTGTTGTGCTTGTTGCTGCATTATGGATCACCTGATCCTCCATCTGATAGACTTAGGTGTGTTTTGTGGCTTTCCTGGTGATGCTTGTAGGAAGCAATTCCACAGAGCCTCACTATATCTTTCCCAGCCATCACACATGGCTATAGAATAACCCAAACTGTTGTTGTGACCTAGCCAGTCAAACAAGATAAATCTTGTGTCACTCTTCATTGGCACATAATTTTTTTCAGTGAGAACCTCAGCAAGAGAAAGGTACCAAGAGGTCAAATCACAAATTACAGAGCATCCTGCAAGCCTTAGGACACTGAGTGTACAAGCTATGATCGATTGCCTCATTTCTCTGTTGTCTCTTGCTGTAACAGAGAAAGACAAAAGGCTGGAAAATTTCCACTGGTTTTTGATTGATACACATTTCCACACATTTTTTCTAATGTCTGTGCTATGTGATTTCATCTGTCACGAGGAAGTCAAGTGGGTGAGACCTTTTCAATTGGAAATGTTAATATAGTGGTTTCAAGAAGTTTATCTGCCTGCTACTGTCTTCTCCAGAAACTTCATTCAACGCCCAAACTTTTGAGCAGGTTCAAATTGATGTCTTTTTCCCTCTTTGTTGCAGTCTAACCTTCCACACATTTATTTCCTTTCCTGAGCAAATGCCTGTATTTTCCCTAAAGATGTAGTAGTCCTAGTGTCAGAAGACCAAGCAAGAGTCCTGGAAAACTGTCAAATTCCATTTATGTAAGAGTTACATAATCTGTAGGTCTCAAGAAAAGGAATAAGATATTTCCTATGAGGGGAAGGGGATAATATCAAAGACACTCAGGAATCATTTCTAACCCTAGAAAGGCCTGAGACAGTTTTGCAGCTGTAAGACTGATATTCAAGCTGAAGTTTAGAAGCATATACACCAAAAAAGCTCTTTTATATAGCATGGCCTATTTTTGTGGCTTTCAGCACTGCTCTCTGTCTCCACAGATGTGCCCAAGACAAGATAGAGAGGATTGCTGTCACCCTGTTGTGGTGCCTCAGCATAAGGGACCTAGTGACAGGAGATGTGCAATCTCTGCCAGCACCTGGTGGAGTAAGAGGGGAGAGGTGTCCATCCTGTCCTCTGGAGGCAAACCAGAACAGAAACCTGACAAGAAACCAAATTTCTCCATTGCTCTCCAGGTTGTTCAAGTGGGAAACATATGTCCTGGCTATTTGTTTTTTTCAGATATATTTCTCACTATTTTGGTACATTCCTTTCCTTTTTTCGGTGTAGAGATGTAGGTAAGCAAACACACACACACACACACATATATATATATATATATGCCTGTCTAAACACAGATGCATATGTATAGAGAATATACAGAAAACATGGATGCATTGCTTTTTCAGAACTCACTTGGATGCAATGGTACACATGGATACTAACAGTAATGGTCTCAAATCTTTGTTGACAAATATGATACACCAGACTCCATGGATTATATTTATAATGGGATATAATTCTTTATATATATATAATCCATTATTTCTATTCATAAATAATTCTTTATACTGCAACATTTTTTTAAAGTGATAAATTCTTGGTTTTTTCTTATTAATTAAGAATGTTAATGTTACCTCTGCAACAAAACCCAACCTCAATCTTTTAGGTCTTGTAATGCAGTGTTTAGCATATTGTCATAGCAGTTCAGGAAGACTTTCCTTCCTAAGTGTACCTAACTTTCAGGACAAGGATTAAAGTTCATAATGCAGGGATTTTTGAGGAGTGGTGTACCTGAAACACATACAATGTTTCATTCATGAGAGAAATCTCTTCAGTGCTGTTAATCTGCTTGCTTGTTTTTATCGGAAACTAGGTTAGATTGACAACTGTGTTTTTTCATAGAAGCTGAACTATTAGAAAGTCTTGTTTTTAAAGAAAGTAATTGATCCAACCTTAAAATGACTTCTTTGTCATTTGGGAAATGAACTCAAAACTCTTCCCAAGTTTTGTTATATGTAATTTTCTAACAGAGAATGATTGTAGCAAAATAGTGTAAGAAATGCATTTTTCCTGTACATAAGAAACTAACATGTTTGTTATTATTTTTCCACTTTACAGCCCATATCAAGAGGTTATATTGAAAATCAGATATTGCATTAGTGTCAACAAACCCAACACATTCAACTGTGATCTTTTTCAAAGTTTGGTTTTGGCAAAATAGTTTGCAGCTTCATGTTTAAAGGAATGTAGAAAACAATCTAGTTTGGAAAGGGAAGACCAGTAATCTACCTTGTCCAACCTTTGGCTTTTGTGCTATATGTTTATTTGTTTCTTCTCACAGTAGATTTTCTATCAGTGCTTTCAATTAAAACTGTAGTATTGACTTTTTTTCTTTCTTCTTGAGAAATGATATGTTCTTAGAAATCTTGATAGAACTTTGCCACTAGGTCTGGTGTATTCCTGGGGTCACATGTGGGCTTTCTGGTTTGCCTGTAATTAGTCCCTATTTGGCTGATCACTAGCACTCCTCTTGGAGGAATCTAATTCAGTTTCTATTTTGCATCTTCCTAGCTTTTCTTGTACAGACAGGCGGGACATCAGCATTATTTTTGTGTTTGTTATAACACATGAAATATGGTTATAACAGATCAGATGAGTTATCCAGTGAGCGGCTCCCACAAAGGGCCACTTTCAGACATTTCGGAGATGAGTGCAAAGATTTACATTCACATGTGATGGGTGCATGCAAATCAACTTCTTTAAAGAAGTTAAACCAAGGGAGAGAAGAGCTGGTTGCTGTCCTCACACTCAGAGCTAACGTCCTCCAAGCTATTTTACATCAGTGTAAGGTTCACCTGGAGCCATCTTGACCCCAACAGTGACACAGATCCTGAAATATTTCAGTGCCTTACCCAATGCTGAATATCCTTGAAGAATATGGATGAAGCAGAGAGTGAATGGAGTGAGAGCCCCATCTGGTACCAATGCACTGACATAAACACATAAGTGTGTGCTGTTGTAGCAGGGGATGAGCATCCCCTATCCCCTAGGACACATTTTTTCCATGAAAGCAGGGATAAGCTCAGAGTGACATGCGTTTGACTTTCTTCAATGCCCTGGGTGGCTGGGGATGGAGTCATCAAGCATCCAGTGCACATCAGACTCAGGTCACCCTTTCACCCCAGTGAGCAGTGAAGGAGAGCTCAGCCATGGCCTTTTGTGAGCAGCTCAAATTGTGGCTGCCCCTGCCTGGAAACCCCAGATACCTAGCCCTAATTTGGGAGTGAACTAACACTCTGTAATCTATTTCTTCTTTTTTTTTTTCCTTCTGTTCCCTGTCTGTTATGTCAAGATCTACTTCCAGAAGCCAAACTCTTCCCAAAACACCGTCAATATGACCCGAAAGTTAACTGTCCCCTAAATGAGAACCAGAAGACTCCTCCATAAACCAATTTAGTCTCTGGGAGCAGGCATCCAGAAAAACATCCACCCTTCCTCCTAGATATCACAGACAAGTATATTTATCCTCCCAGAAAGAGATACCCAGTTAATCTGCTCATCCATGCAGATAATAATGAAGCACTAAAAGAGACAGAAATCCACAATAAATAAGGGTCCAAATCCTTCTTGTGTATAATCTGGGCTCATTCTTTTGAGATCAAGGTGGTGACAAATTTTTATGCTAACTGAGAGACTGGTCTGTAAGGACATGCAGCAATATACTTCCTGTGGGAGTACGGTCAGAGAATTGCACATATATGTTAGCAGTATCTTCCCATTTCGACTTGGCTGGATTTATTATAATAAAGTATCTCTTGGGCAGTGTAAAAAAGGGAAGCAGTGGTAGTGTGCATCTATTAAACAACCATATTCTATTATTGTTGCAATATTGTCTGAATATTGTCTGTTATGAACATGTCCACAAGCTTTTTGCTTGTTTGAAGTAGTTACTTTATCAAAAGGCTTTATACTGACTCTTGAAATGTATTTTTTGTGCATGTTTTTCCCCTAAGAAGTGAGATATCCATTAAATACAGCATGAAAATTGTATTTTTGAGTTTTATGAAAGCCATTTTCATTGGGAAGAGACATTTCCTTCTAATGACATGCCACAATCTGATTCATCATTTGCTTTTGTAGTTTCAGCAACAAAAGACTCTTCTGAATAGTTTTTCCTTTTTTTTTTATAAGATTTTCCTCCCTTTTTCTATTTCCACTGGTTAAGTATGATTTCTTAAATTGTGCCTTGTAGGTGCATAATTTTCAGAATATCTCCTTAGTATTTTGAGTTCAGCTCTGCCTTTTGTTTCAGGTTTTGATTTTCTCTTATTATTGTTACTGCTATTATTGTCACTGAGAGTGTGTGGGATGCTCAACACTTGAGAATGAAAAAGGTTAAATATCTTACAACCTGAAGATCAGATTTTCCTGGCTTTTTCTTTAAACTGGTGTATATTTTATCCCTCTTGGGATAATGTGTTTTCAAAGTGAATATAATATTTTACTGGTATATTTTACCACGGTGTTTTGCAGGTGAGCATCATCTCTCTGTGCTCGTGCTCCAGGCCAGCTGGATGCTGCTCAGCTGTGAAGGGGAAGCCATGTACTCGTGGTGAGCACAGCCCTTGGCCTAAGCTGGCCACCATCCAGTTGGGAGGTGGGGTATGGGCTCCTGCACAGCAGGCACAGCCTTGGGTGTCTGTGTGGATGTGGGCTAAGGCTGAGCACACAAAGCTGTGCTCACCTCAGCCTGCCCCTGGCCATACGAATGTACCCACAGTCAGACTGTCCCTAGCCTGGGCAAAATAGGCTCAGTTCTGCTTAAATGAAAACTGTGGTTTGGAAACTGGTTTTGGAAGGCAGAGCCCCCAAGGTAATTCAAGTTGAAAGGCCGGATCCCTCTTGGCTTCTGGAGTGACCTGGGGGGGTGCATGAGGCAGGAGTCCTCACTACAGAGGGCCCCGGTCTCCAGAGCATGTCTTGCACTACAGTTGGTGAAGGCTTGTGCGGGAGAAGAGGAAAATGAGCAACTCTGCTTCTGAGTTGTCCTGTCCCAGCTTTTCCCTGCAATTTAAGTATGATTCATTGAATATATGAATGAGAACCAGTCATCTGGAGTTTTTTTGCTTTCTGTGTTTGTCAAATTATGTCAAAGGCTGTTGGATTCCCAGCAAAGTGAATTCCTTAAGGCTTTGAGAGGAAAACCAGTGTCTTACAGCACTGAAAAACACTCTGATCTTTGGAGTTTTTTTTAAGGTAACTACAGACTAAGCAGGTGGACTTAATTTCAACATTTTTAAACAGATTTCTACGAGGAACATCATGCTAATTATACAGTAGTTATCCAGCATTAATGAAGTTATACAGACAATGAGATTTGCAACATTAACTTTTAATATTGTTTTCTGTAATGATTTTTCTTCCCTAATGGAAACACATGCTTACCTAAGCAGGTTTTTTTCTGTCCATTATTTTATAATTAAGCTATGAATTCCACTTGTTGTAACTCCAGCCTAAGTAACCATTAATATATCTGGAATGAGTGGATGTATTCTTAAAGCTCTTTTAAATTTCTAACCTTGAATAATTTGTCTCTGATGCTTTTCTTAATTATAATCCATTCACAATAAAAGAGGATGAATTTCCCCTTTGAGCAAAGCCAGGATAAATTCTAACATATCTGCTCTATATGAAGATTTTTTTTCATTCTGCCAAAGTGAGTACTGCATCCTAAACTACTTCATTGTTCATTAGTGTACAATTAGGCCCATATCTACTGGTATGTGCTGCCTGCTTTGGGTCATTCTGGTGATGCAGAGCAGCTGTAAACTCAATTTAACAGACTGGTTAATCCAGGTTTGCAGCTGTTTTGTGTTGCTGTTGAGGAGTGTTGTGTCTGGGGTGTACTGGTAAATCTGGCCTGTCGAAAAGGAAAGAACTTGCATTATTATTTTATCACTTCTCAAACTGTCTCTGTCATAAAGCAGCCTTTGCAAGTTTTCATTTGATAGGACCTTGTTCTCCACTTCATTGAATAGCTCTATCACATTTTCTAATTAAAACAGAGGAAAAACCTATCATAAAAGTAGAGTTTAAACAAGCAAGATATTAGAGAAATATATTTAGTAGAGAGCATGGGTTAGGAAGTATTACTAATTAAGGCAGAGAGATTATATATGACAGAGTGACTATATTATAACACAGAAAAAGAAGGACACCACCCTCCATACCCCCAGGTTTCCCTAATTAGCAGCAATTTCCTCACCAGAGAATCACAGAAAGCCTGTACTTCACCCTGGCAGCCTCAGCCCCCAGGGACTAGCTCACCAACATGGTGCAGACCCGTGGAGGTCACCAGATGGTCATGATACACCAGTCACCTTCCCAGACATGGCTTGTCGTTCCTCTTCTGCCAGAATGGGGTGTCACCATAGCTCCTGAAAGGGATGATGACTTTTCTCCCAAAATCCCCTTCTTTGTCCATTGTGAGCCCTTAAGAAGGGCCACCTTAGGATCAGGTGAAAGAGGATTTCAGTAGCCGTCTCTATTCTTTCAGGAAATCCCACTGTGCTGGTGTCAAAAATACTAGTGTGAGATGCTTTCCCTCTTCCATGGCAACATCAGGCAGGACAGTGGTGCACAACAGAGTTTGAAAGACAATCACAAGCAAACTTCTGCTGAAATCAACCAAGTTTTGTCCTTCTACGTTTTCCCTTTAATTTTTTATCCTTCTGTGCTTGATCAGCGCTTTGTCATGCTGTGCTCCTTGCACTACTTGCCATACCATTTACAGAACTTATTCTCCCTCTCACTCTTTGTTGATTCTTTTGTTAGCAGTCAAATATGTCTGAGCAAAATATTAGTATACAAACTTAAATCCAAACCTGATTCAGAGCAAGCAATCAAAAATTTAAGTGCTTTTTCAGAATTAAATTACTTAAAATCAAAGGGAACTGGCAATATCAGCACATCTAGCTCAGCTTGAATTTGTTATCACTACGCCTTAGCTTCTTTAATGCCTATTTGCAATGTGGTTCTTGGTTTTCCTTCCCTTACATTCCCATTTCTGAGTTCAGTTGAAACTCTGGGGATTCGTCAGAGCAAATCATCATCAATGCAAAACTCTAGTGCATGAGGGAGACGCAGATCAAACAAAAATCTTGGCTCATTGGGAAGAATAAGGAAGAGTATTTTCTGGTTGCAAGTGCTATCAGCCACAGTGTTGATCTAACTGGAAGCAGAAATTAATGTAAACATAAAGTATTTAATTTATATTATCGTGATTGTAAAATTTCATAAAAATTGATCTTTCCCTGGAGATATATTGATCTGCAGAGCCTCTGTTTTCCCAACAGAAAATCTTTCTCTAACAGTTGTTACCATCAGCCATTTTCATGCCTTTTACAAAGAACAAACATCTCTAAAACAAAAGGCCTTTTATTTCCCATTAAGTTAAAATTATGAACTAAACCATGAAAATATTCAATGTTTTCTCTCTCTTACTGTCCCTTCGTGTCCAGGCTTATATAGCAATGGTGTGAGCTGGGATAAAATCTATGGAATTCCATGATTTACCCATGCATGCCAGTTCTAGTGGAAAGGACACTTCAGTGGGTTATCTTAAGTGGTGGAGTGCTGTAAAGTCAGATTAGACTGAAATCAGGCTCTCCTCCTGTTTCGCAGTGTGCAAATAGATGGAGAGGAAGAGAACCACTGCCTGTAGAAGAGATCTGTCTGCACACACCAGCGGGCAAGCAGCAGAGAGGATGGCAGGCACTGAGGAAAGAGGAGCTTTGTTTCCAGCAGATCAGACCAGAGCTGATGTAGGGTGAGAGATGGGGCACTGTCCCCTGAGCACCATCCTCACTGCCAGGGGCACCGGCTGCTTCCATTCCTGGCTGTTTCTGATTCCATCACAGCCATGGACCATGAATGGCTGAGGGAAGTAGAGGGGAAAAGGGAGCAAAATATGGTCATTAGTGTTTACAGGGTGAAAACCTAAAATGAATGCTTCTGTGCCTACCACCTTTTCCAGAGCTGATGGGCTGAAGGGCCAAGCAAAGCATCCTGTAGGGAAGCCTGAAAAGCATTCCCACTGGAACTGATGGTATCATGGCTGCCAAGGAGGCGATTTGGCATCACCTCCTCCTTTTATTCCTCAGCTGCCTTTTGAGATTCACCAGCTTCAGTACTATTACCATGTAGCTCTTCTACAGGCCAATAAAAATCATAACCATTTTCATTTCCAGAAATTACATTGCAATCAGTGTTGCTTCTAATGCCTTTTAACCTTGCCTACCCATTTTCTTTTGGTAGCAAAGGGACCATTATCTCTGTTCCTCTACCAAATGCATAACTACCTCTACTATTTTCTCTATCCTGCATTTTTTTCCAATTTCCTTTTTTTTTTTTATTAAGCGCCATCAAAACTCTCAGATCTAGGCATAAAATAAGTGACAAAAGAAAATCTTCTCTGGACCCATATGTAAGTCTCATTGACAGCCATGTATTGGTCTAAACCAAGGTGCTCTCTAAATTCAGTTTGAAATAAATAATCACACATTTTTCCTCACACTGAGGAACCACTTCTCTAGGAGTTCTTAAGTAGCTAGTTCCTGTCCTGCACTGTAATGCAAAGGATATGTTCCTGGTGAAAAATGTAAAAGAAAAGGAATTCAAACAATGCTTTTACACTACATAACAAGCATTTGCTTCTTACATCTAGCTGTCCTGTCCTGTTACAGACAAATCAGTCACTCACTGAAAAGCAGAGAGGAATTCTCTCTGTGGCCAGTCCAAGCTGAGACACATACATTTCCCCATCAGAAAATCCTATCTTCTTTCCCTTTGTTCCTGAATTCTCTGTAAAACACTATGTACGAAAGAAAAGCATCTAGACACCTGGCTGGAGACCTTAGGTCCTTTTTCATCTTCATTTTAGTTTTAGAAGTGTTTCTTCAGATCTGATTTGAAATGGATCTGGTGGAGAAAGATGTGACTGTATCTGTCATACTACCAAATAAATAGTCTCCCCAGACAGATTGAAAGAAGGATGTTATATTCCCAATGGTACTTTTAACAATGAGGCAGGTTTGATGCTTGGTCTCAAAAGAAGCCCGGTGCTTAGCCACACCTTTCCCTCTAGAATGGAAAATGTGGTCAGCCCTGACAACATTATACTGTGTCAGTCCTTAAATGTGTGCACAAGTTCCAGTAACATTGTCAACACAGTGGAGTGCAGATGCACACTTGCAGGCATCATACTGTCTGCCTGTCCTGATTAGGACAATTTGAGGGGTGGTGTATGTGCTTGGCATGGCAGTTCAGACATCTGAAACATCCTCTGTGTGCTTTCCCATATTCACAAAGGAGTGGTTATTTTCTAGACTTTATGAAGACACTTTCTTCCAGGAAGAATTTTTGATAGAGGTGTCTCTTCCACCTCCTTCCTTCCTTCCTTCCTTTCCTTAACTCCAGCTACTGTCTCTTACATCATATATCTTACATCTTACCCACTCTGTGTTTTGCTTCAAAGCTTATTGAGCAAGTTGAGACCCAGCCCTGTGTCTGGAGAGTGGGACAGCCTTGCCCCAGTGATGCTGGCAGGCAGACTGGTTTGTTCTTACAGAAGCAGTACAAACCATTTGCTTTCCTCCAGGCAATTATTCAAGAGAAGTGATGACAGGCCCAGGAAAAATGTTTCTGTGTCAGCAAGGTAAACATTACATGCTTCCCAGGCAGCTCCCACTGCCTTCCCCCTTGGCACATGCCAAGGCTATGTCACAGCCTGTTAAAACACAACACATCTTTAAAGGTTTTTGCCCTTCTTTTTCTTGCTCATTGCAGCCATTTCATAGGTTGGTGTATACTCATTGTGTTTCCAAAAGACAGAAATAATCAAGGGCTTGCCTCTATCATGCAGCAGGAGATGCAGAGAAAATTGTGTTGAATTTTTGCAGCTCTGGTAGCAGTATTGTTGATTCCCAAGGGAAAGGGAAGGATGGTTGGTTGAGTTGTTTAAGGGTTGACAATCAAAGGTGTTTAGTAATATTAAAAAAACGTTATATGTTAATCTAAAAGAAGTTTAGTTTCCACAGTATTGTTTTGTCTCTGATGTGCTTTATCTTGCTCTTGAAGCCTTAGTGAGGGATAAGATTTCCCAAAGTCATGATGACCAACAACGAGACCTTCAAAAAAGTCTTACTTTCTTTCTTAGCCAATTACAAAAGTTAATTGTGTAGAGTATTAGAGACTCCAAAACCTCTGGGTGCCACCATAGGAAGTACCAAGGACTGCACATGGTGGGAAAATTGGATTGACTGAAAATCACATTGCAGTCAACAAGTGTGTGGTTGGTGGCATTGGGATCATGATTCTTTCCAATACAGCATGACAGGTTCTGAAGAAAGATGAAAGGCACTAATTAATTTCTAGGGGGCTCTCACAGTTTGTTTTGCTGCATTCCAGAATTTTCCATAGTTATAGAGAACAATACAATTTCTCCAAGCTAATTTATAGGGGTTATAGCTGGAAACACAGGGTAACTGAAAGTTTTCAGTAAGGAATTTCTACTTCCAAAAAGCATTAAATTTCCACCCTAAAGTTTACATAGGGGTGGTGTTTCTCACCCCCTTTAACTATTCTTTGTATCATTAAGAAAAATGGTGTTAGACAATTTTGGCATTTGCACCCTTTTAATGTCTCATTTGGCATCATTCTCTCCCACAGCAATATCCTAGCAAATCTCTATATGCTAATGACTACTAACCCCCAGCCACATTTGTCATTCTATTCTAATTTCCTTTGTAATTATGGTTATCTTATGATATTAAGAAGCAGAAATATGTATTCAGATTTCAGTGTGGAATCAGATTCTGCATTTACCTCCCAGATAACATCTATAGCTTGATGCAAAGTCCTTGTCTGTGTGCCATCACCAGTCATACACCTTGCTTGGAGCCTGGCCAAGGCTGCTGATGTCAGTAGAAATCTTTATAATTATCCTGTTGATGACCTGTGGAATGATTCAGGAATTAGCAGCAGGACATGCTACAGCCCCATGGCTATTAAATGTTACCTCATGCGTGCTCAGAGCTTTGCCTTTTGTAGGGCTGCCATTTCACTTTGCAGAGGAAGTTCTTTCTCAGTGGAGATTGGCAGATGCTCTGAAGCCCTGAGCAAACAAAATCTTTCTTGTCTGTTCCTCTCCTTGTTCATATGCTCTGATAAAGCTCTCCTGGCACTGATACCACCCAGAGATGTTCCTTTTCTTGAGATGATGATTTTAATTCCTCTTACCCTTCTCCAGATAACATGATTAATCGATTTGAAGTTTTGCTTGGGCAAATTTAATGGCGCATTTTTAAATTTCATTTTTTTATTATTTACATTTTTGGCTGTTTTCAGTATTGCTTGGCGAAAACTTTGCTTTGCCCTCACAGTGGTCCAGGCAAGTAAGGCTTTTGTAATTCCTATTAATGTATTTTACCAACTTGCATCCTGTAAGGGAGTAATAAAAGAAAAACATATGACATATAATCCTAACTTTAATCTAGACAAAGTAGAGAGACAACTGTGTCATAGCCAATATTTAAGACTGAAAAATATCTTTAATGGTCTGGAAAACTGCCAGGCTAAACCAAATGAGCTAGACACCTCTTTAGCAGAAGAAGGTTATATTATCTATTATCTTAAAGAAGGGAGAAAAAATTCATGTAAAAGGGAAAGAACAAAATTATTACCAGAGATAATTAAATGAAACACTAAAATTTTTGTCATGGGTGAATTTTTGGAATCATTTATACTATTAAAATGTACAGAATTTGGTAGAGTCCATAAAAAAGGCAGACTTCAGTGTTGTAGGATTTTTTCCTCTACAGGCCCCAGAGTTTTCCACAGGCACAGTGGAATGCTCAGTCTTGTGCAGGAACAGTAAATACAGTGGTCATCAATACAGTTCTTACCTGAGCAATGTGTCACCCTAATGGCCCTTCTGCAGTCTGGAAAACACAAGAATGTTGACAGGGCCCAGGGACAGGAGGTGAAGATTTCTATTGTTCCTATAAGACTTCAAAGAGTATCATTACACATGATTTGCTTGTTGTCTTTTAGGAATTTATAAATTGTTAGTACATAAATTTATTTATGTACGTATTTACAGATATGGGTAAGGTGAGATTACTCTTTATGATAGCTGCCGGTGGGACAGAATTGCTGTGTGACCTGGTAATGTCACTTTCTCTCATGCAAAACATTTGAAGAACAAGGTCTTCCATTATCTTTCTGTTTCATGTGTATTGATCATCTTCCTACCAGTGCAGGCCAAGGACAGCCAAAAGGACAGAAGGGGAAAACACTGCCTTTGATTTTGAGATTGTTTGTTAGACAGAGTAATAATATGGGGAGCCAGATTTTGGCCATCATGCTCAGTTGTAAAGTCTTACATAAAGCCTCAGTGTCAGAGAGAGTAATTTCATTGAAGCCTGAATCAGAGGGAGTGGGTGTGTGGGTCACACCATTTTTACATAACTGTCTAACTTTGTTCCCAGGTTCTGTATGTAAAAGGAAGTGACCCATCCACCCTTCAGCTATGGAAGTCTGCAACTGAACCAGGTGCACAGATAAATAGAGTAAATATTGCCTTTTTCCCAGGGCAAGTGACCCTGTTCATACTGGGTATAAAAAAAATGGAGCAGGGAGGATAATGAGAGCAGAGACCAACAGAAATGCTACCTAAGGATTTAAACATGTTTAAAAGTTTGAAGTTTCTGACGTGGGGAGAATATAAAGTATCAAAGCATATTCATTTGATGAATCTACATAAATAATTTCAACAATAATTATTTTGTAAATTTTGAGGCAGAATTTCAAATGACAGTTCCCAATCTAACACCTGCAGTTACAATCACTTGTATATGCAGGTATGTGATTGCATCTGTAAATCAAATAGTTAGATGTTCAAGTAACTTCAACTGTGCCTGAAAAATTGCAGAGGCAAAAATGCAGTCCTTGCTGAGGCCAAACTGTGTGTTGGGCCCTGCATTTCTCTTAGATGCCTCTAGTGAGGGAAAAAACTGCTAAATACTATAAAAACTTGTAAATTCTTTCTTCCAGGACAAAGTAACATGAACTCAAAAAAGAGGTTACACATGACAAAAAAGAACATATCTTTTAATATTTTTTAGCAAATCTTTGTAATATCTAGTAGTTGTTAGTTTCAGAGTGAAAGAGAGTATGCAGAAACCCTAAGTAGAAGGTAACATAACCTTTAGATTTTTGTATTCATTTTTTATCATTATATTTTTTCTACATGTCTTCATCTGGTTTGCCAATCTAGTAAAGCTAAAATTTTCACTATCAAAGTTCAGACTTTGTTGAACAAGTACTATTAACTTATATACTGTGTTTGGGAGTATGTACTGAAATTTCAATTTAGATTGTTTGGAAGGGACCTTAAAGATCAGATAATTCAAAAACTGAGAAGAATTGTTCTTGAAAAACCTTTTCATATCTTGCTTTCTTTTATTTATTCACTTTTTTCCCCTAGAAAGTGAAATTATATTCTTTTGTTTCTTTATTTTAAAGTAAAGGCACTGGATTGGGTTTCCTTGCTGATGCAGGCATTTCCCTTATATTTCATCTTGTGCTTGAATGGATTTCAAAACATAAGATGATCTTCAATAAAAAGAAGCTATGACTATCAAAGTTGAAAACAAGGTTTAAGGTAAATTATTTGATGGGAAAATTTTCACTCTGAAATGCAATTATCAGCAATTAAATTCATGAGTGTTTTCATGGTAAATTGATAACTTGAGTTACACATGATTAATCTGCAGAATTTGCAAGAAACTCATCAGAAATAAAAAAATGTTACAACAGCGTGAACTTTGTGTAGGTGATTCAGAGTCAAGGTGGTAAGATACAAATTTTATGCTAATATTATAGTTTCACCAGTGATTTCTGACTGATATGTAAGGATAGCCTCTGACTGGTATGAAAGGATATTTCCCTATGGAGTGCTAGGATAAATGAGTTTATATAACTGGTATTCCTTCACTTAAGGAAACTACTGCAGAATTACTGACCTGCATGCCTTCTTTAAACATCACAACAAATAATTTTTATCTATACATTGGAAAGATCTTGCTGTCAACATACTCCAGGCTTTGCACTCTGATGGAGATCTGTAATTACAGGAACCTTTCAGCTTTTTAATGGTGATGCATTCTTTGTTTATTTTTCATACCTTTTGTCTACAACAGCTGCTATAAAACTGTCATCTGCAGATCATTAGAAAACATATGGCAAAATGTGATTAATTTTGTCAGGAGCAATTGTGGCTAGTGACATTTTGGCTAAGAGGACAGAAAATAAGCATTAGCACCAACTGCTCCAACATGCTGGAAAGCAACAGCAATAATTTCACAGTCTTATGGGGTTCTGTGTGACTGCATTGTATAATGTCTCATTCCCCTTCTTCTCTTCCCAAGATCACTGTACATCTATAAAGTAAATATATGGGAGAATATTGCCAATCCATATGCTGTGGGACTGTATAATTATATAACATTACTGAAAGTTTAAATTAGAAATGAAAATATTGTTTGTCAATTACATATTCTTAGCTGTAGCGTGGTTCTTTTTTTCACCAGACGTATTTAGGCATAAGGCAAAATAAAAGGAACCATTTCTTTAAACTATTTGCCTTGCATTTAAATACTTGTGAAAGCAAGAGTATAGTGAGGAGTAGCAGATGCAATGGCAAGTTTTCTTAGCCAATGCAGTTTGGAAGAGGGAACTATACAAGGGTATTTCACAGATATGCTCTTTAGCCATTTTGGTGGAAGTTCACCTCAAAAGTGTGAACTAAGCACATGCAATGCAATAGCATATTAACGAACCTGCAGACAATTTGAAAGAGTAACTCTGCAAGCCATAACCAGCTTCATCCATTCACTGGGCTGTTAAGCTTGAGACATAAAGATGAACATCTGAATGTCATAATTATACCACCAGTGATTATTTTACCAGGGAAATCCAGCTACTTTAGATGTCCAGTAAGTTTCTATGCTTTCTATGTCCTAAAATGCCAATAGCAATCTCTCCATCCTGATAACTTCTATAATATTGTGAATCATTTGGTGTTGCTAAAATACAGATGAATGAAACAATTATAAAGCTAGTGGTAGGAGAAAAAGAACTGCTGGATCTGCTTAGCTGATACGTATTCCACAGATGCTAAAATTTCACCCTGTTACTCTGTTGTTCGTTGCAGCCAGTCTGTGCTGGACTAAAGTATGTTGCTCATTAACAGGAAAAAAATGCAATAATAGCAACAAAAAAAAGATTCTGACAGACCAGACAGATAGTACCAGAATGAAATTGGAGGGCCAAAGGTGGTCCCATCTCATCCAGGCACCCATTTTCTGCAGTGTTTTCTGCCAGGAACAGAGCAATTCCTAAAACATTGCAGTGCTTAGCTTGTCATGTCGATAGGCTGAGATCCCAGGCAAAAAGACCACTGGGAAAAGCAAACTCTTTGGTGGACTGCATCATCTTACCTTCCCACATATCAGCTGTGATGTTGCTGAACAGCAGTTGTGTTTTTCTTTCAAAGGTGACCTGTCAGTGGCATGCAAGAAACAACAGTATTTTCAAAGTCTGATATCTGTGGGACAAAGTATTGATTCTTGACCATAACAACTTTAGAGCCATTCTCCAGCCAGTTCTCTGGATCTACCAGACAATTCTTAACCCACTTAAAGATGCCTTATTGTTACTACACCTAATAGCACATATTGCAAACTCCCTAATGTTGAACACCTTATTGTAATGCTCATCATATACCTAGACTTCCACAGGGTCTACAACCACACAAAGTTGCTTTAGGCACCTGTATTCACAGCTGCAGGTGTCTTTACGATGTGTGTGGAACAAAAGCTGAGGACAGACTGATAGCACACAGCATTGTGATATTTTTGTCTCATAAACTTCATGTAAATATTATGAAAATTATCTATATATGTCTGTATCTGTGTGTGCATGTGCAATAAGTCCCTTCCTTGTTTTCTAGGCAGAGCATTAAAATTGTCAAAGCATGTCCATATGCACTGGATGTCATGCAATTGTTTAGTAGCCAAAGCACTTCAGTCAAGAAGCTTAGAGTTCCAGGTAACTATAAAGAAAATGCTATCCCCCTCCTCCCCACCATATTTTGTGCAAGACTATCTTGCAAATTTGTTGACTGTAGTGCTTGAACCCTTAAGGCAATTGCAGTGTAACTCAATTATGGGTAACAGCATAATGCAGCAATTTTGATTTAACTCTACTTCAGTAATGATGTCTACTACTAAAAGCTACATCTGAAAATTCACCAAATTAATAACAGTTTTTATGCATACATAGAAGATTCTTACAGTTTCTTTTTCACCTTTTCAGTGGAGTTTTTGAGTAGATAATACCTATCTACTTCAACAAACACTGTAGAAGCTGGATTTCACAATACAAGCCATTTCCAAGGGTGTGTGGCACTTCTGATCCTGGTGTAAGGGTTGGGAATAACTAACTAAGACATTGATATTGTCTTTAAAGAAACCCCAAAAAACTATGTAAGTGGGGAATATTAATTATGAAATTTATCATCCTACCCTCAGTTGCTTTTACAGTTCTTTTTTTCTATCTGCTTGAAAAGATCCCTTTTTTTTATCCTGTTCCCAGTATGAAGTAGCACCCTAATCTTTCAAAGCCAACAGATTGTTGTAAGTACTTCCTCACGCTAAATGGGCTGTCTGTTTATGTGGGCACCTCGCAAACAGCACAGGCCTCTCCTTTTTCCCCTTTTTTTTTTTTTTTTCTTTTTTCCTGAAAACGTAAAATGCTTTGGACTGACACAAATACTAAGGGACACAACTGGCCCCTGCAATTCAGGACACGCCAGTTCAGGTCCCTCTCCTGCCTAAGGGGCCTGAACTCACATCTTGGTGCTGTGCCTGCTTACCAAGCCTCTGGGTGTTGCAGTGCAGGTTTCCATTATTCCTTGCCCTCAAAGCTCTTCCCAGCTGCATGCAGCAACAATTCATGAGGCCAGGGAGGGGCTGAGCAGGACCTGAGCTTGGGAGTTAAGGCACAGTGCCAGGGTGCGCAGTGCCAGCTCCCACACTCCGCTCCTGCGGTGGGCTGGTTGTTTTCTTGGTTATTTACCCAATGCAGAGCTGGTTCAGTAGGAAAAAAATTGAGCCAGACTGCTTGTATGATCACACTCATATGAATGAGACTAGTGTGTATTTTGAAAAAAGACGTGAGTATTACGTATTTAGGTCCTGATGTGATAATTCTAGGTTTAAGTATCTGTTGTCTTTGAAATACAGATGAGATAAAATGCATCTGGAAGATACTAAAAAACCTTGCCAAGGAAATAATACCATTTTTATGCTGCTGAAATTACTGGACATTCACCTTGAATGCAGACTTCTCTGAAAATTATTTGTTGATGCCAAAATCCACATAGTTATTTTTAAATCCTAGTCCATGATTTCTTACAAAAGTGATAGTAGGTTTCATATTTATGTCATATGTGTATCATATTTCCTAAACTGCTGTGCATTCCTCTCTTGGAAAGGGTTCAGCTGTTATTGAACAACTGGAATAAGTAGTTTGAAAGTTACAGAAGGACTATATCCTACTTCTGTGTAAACTCCGATCAATAATAAGAGTTGGTGCAGAAGCAACAGATAAAACATTCAGAGCAGAGAAGGTTTAGAGCAAAAGCCTATTTGTGACATCAGTAAAGGTGAAACTTTAGGCCTCCTCTGTACAGAGCTGAATGAATTGGATTCTGCTCAGGGGAAAACACTACAACAGGGATCTGCCTTCAGATAGCTCTGATGCTACCAGGCTGAAATAGCTTCAGTCCATTCCTGTCCCAGTACACAAAATCTGTTCAAAACTTGATTTGGGTGATTGCCTGAACTAAAACTCTCTCTTAGCCTACTCCACCAAATAACATTCATTTGTTAGTTATGTGAGAAGGGCTGTTTATGCTACCTTTCATTAATACCCATATTCAGTGCCTCAATCAAAAGTGCAATGCCCTGAGGTTGTGCTGTATTCAGTGGAGTTATTCCTGAATAGATCTCAGTTTACTGTGTCCAGAACAAGAGCAATACGGAGCTACAGCAGAGAGTCCACCAAAGGACCACTAAGATATGTAACAGACTGGGACACCTCTCCTGTGGTGAAAGTTCAGGAGAGTTGGGA
This sequence comes from Geospiza fortis, assembly GCF_000277835.1. Classification (NCBI taxonomy): domain Eukaryota; kingdom Metazoa; phylum Chordata; class Aves; order Passeriformes; family Thraupidae; genus Geospiza; species Geospiza fortis. The sequence continues at coordinate 16,656,372 of NW_005054299.1, read as the reverse complement.
CTCTTCAGCCTGGAGCTGGGAAGGTTTAGGGGGTAATTAATCCGTGTATGCAAATATTTGAAGGAAGGTGTGAAGAAGACAAAGCCAGGCTGTGTTCAGTGGTGCCCACTTACAAGAGGCAATGACACAAACTGAAACATAGGGACATCAGGACATCAGGAAACACATTTTCACTGTGACAGATGTTTTTTCACCAAAATAATGGCACAGGCTGCCCACAGAGGTGGTGGCATTTCCCTCCTTGGAGATCTTGATTCCAATCTAGTGATTCTGTGTTTCTGTGATTTAAAAGTTGTATGGATATGGTCTTGGGAAGCCTGCTCTAAATGACCCTGATTGAGCAGGGGTTTGGATCAGATGACCTCCAGAGGCCCCTTCCAACCCCAGACAAAGTGTGAACCTGTGATCCTGATACTGTGAAAAATTGAAAATAAACATTCATCTATTATTGACACATATGACAAGAATCTCTGCCAAGTGTCAGTTCAACTCTTTTCTTGAATTCTGATAAGCATTTGGCTTCGATAATAGAAGAGCTAATCTGTT